>NC_133329.1:234999967-235313967 GCF_042186555.1 Aquarana catesbeiana | reverse complement strand
ACCGGGTGGCCCCGCCCCCCGTTATTTAAGAACTGTCAGACGAGGAGCGCCGTCACACAGCGGGAGCCTCCCGCCATGCTAGCATGTGTGAGGAGCGGCCCGGAGAAGAAAACGAAGAAGAGAAGAAAAGAAGAAGAGAAGAAGATGAAGAAGAAGAGAAGAGCGGGAGCCTCCCCCCATGCCATGGGTGCGGAGCGGCCCGAGGAGAAGAAGATAGAAGACGCCGCGGAGGAGATGCTGGACGAGAACGCCGGAGGAAGAACCAGAAGAGCCAGAAGAACCAGAAGATGAAGGAAGATAGAAGAAAGAAGAAGTATTTAAATAAAGGAATTGTCAAAAACTGTCTCTTGTCATTTTTAACATTTTTGACAGTTTTTTAGTGAAATGGTAGGGGTACTTTTGTACCCCCTTACCATTTCACACAGGGGGGGGGCCGGGATCTGGGGGTCCCCTTATTAAAGGGGGCTTCCAGATTCCGATAAGCCCCCCGCCCGCAGACCCCCACAACCACCGGCCAGGGTTGTGGGGATGAGGCCCTTGTCCTCATCAACATGGGGACAAGGTGTTTTGGGGGGCTACCCCAAAGCACCCTCCCAATGTTGAGGGCATGTGGCCTGGTACGGTTCAGGAGGGGGGGGGGCCGCACTCTCGTCCCCCCCTCTTTTCCTGCGGCCTGCCAGGTTGCGTGCTCGGATAAGGGTCTGGTATGGATTTTTGGGGGGACCCCACGCCGTTTTTTTTTTTTTTTTGGCGCGGGGTTCCCCTTAAAATCCATACCAGACCTGAAGGGTCTGGTATGGAATTTAGGGGGAACCCCACGTCATTTTTTTTTTTAAATTTTGGCCAGGGTTCCCCTTAATATCCATACCAGACCTGAAGGGCCTGGTATGGAATTTAGGGGGACTCCCACGTCATTTTTTTTTTTTAATTTTGGTTCGGGGTTCCCCTTTGGGGAATTCCCATGCCGTTTTTATCAATGAACTTCTATGTGTATTGTCGGCAATGCAATAGCCGCGGGTAGTTTTAAATGAGTTTTTTCCTTCAAAATGTCATTTTGCTGTCAGACTGTTCTAAACACAGGAAACATGCGCCCCTTTACAGGCATACTATAGACACCCCCCAGGTACGAAATTTAAAGGGATATTACACTTTTATTGTTTGACTTTAAGCATTATTAAAATCACTGCTCCTGAAAAAACGGCCGTTTTTAAAACTTTTTTTTGCATTGATCCATGTCCCCTGGGGCAGGACCTGGGTCCCCAAACACTTTTTATGACAATAACTTGCATATTAGCCTTTAAAATTAGCACTTTTGATTTCTCCCATATACTTTTAAAGGGTGTTCCGCGGCATTCGAATTTGCCGCGAACACCCCAAATTGTTCGCTGTTCGGCGAACTTGCGAACAGCCAATGTTCGAGTCGAACATGAGTTCGACTCGAACTCGAAGCTCATCCCTAATTGCCAGGGACTCTCAGAGGGCCTTAAAGACGAGCTAGCTCGGGTTGAGACCCCTACTTCTCTGGAGGACTTAATCCAATTAGCTAACAAGCTTGACAGGTGCATGCGGGAGCGGCGCTCTGCACGTTTCCAGGCTCCCCGTCCCAGCTGGATGCTCCCCAAGGCCTCTCCTGCTTATCCACCATTCCCGGTTCCTTCAGCCACATCTGCTCCGTAAGGAGAGCCCATGCAACTGGGACTGGTCCGATCTCCTCTCACCCCTGATGAAAGGCAACGGAGACGCCAAACTAACCTATGCCTGTACTGCGGAGGGTAAGTTTTTTTTCCACAATCCATTATGAATTACCAAACCACAGGTTCTACTCAGTCTTACGTCACTCTGTCTCCTTACAGTTGCCGGAAGAGGAGATTCAACTACCGGCCATCATTGACTCAGGGGCATGCAGTTGCTTTCTGGACATTTCCTTAGCCAAGAGATTACACGTCCCATGCCAAAATAAGAAACAAAACCTTCTGGTCCGTCTGGCTGATGGATCCCTTCCTTGCTCCGGACCAGTCTCACAAGAAACTCAACCCATTCTTACTACCACAGACTCCGGCCACCGAGAGTTCTTACGCTTTGATCTCATCAGTTCTCCTTTATTTCCTATTATATTGGGGCTCCCTTGGCTCCAAGCTCATGACCCCCAAATTAACTGGAATAAGAAATAGATTGCCTTTTCCTCTAACTACTGCTCCCAGCACTGTCTTACCCCAGCCTCAGTTTCCTGCTTGACAGTGGTTCCGGCATCTGACAATCTCCAGCACATTCCCCCAGTGTACCTCGGTTTCAAAGACATCTTTGATAAGAGGAAAGCTGATTGTTTACCACCTCACCGATCCTACGATTGCCTCATTGAACTGTTACCTGGTTCTGACATTCCTTTTGGGCGCATATTTCCCCTGTCTGAAGTAGAATTAAAGGTCCTTAAGAGCTATATTGATGAGAACCTAGAAAAAGGCTTCATTCGCCCTTCCTCCTCTCCGGCCGGAGCCGGTATTTTCTTCGTTGGGAAAAAGGATGGCTCTCTAAGACCTTGCATCGACTACAGGGAACTCAACAAAATAACTATTAAGAACCGGTACCCACTTCCACTCATCCCAGAGTTATTCCAACGTTTCTGGACTGCCCGAATATTCTCTAAGTTAGACTTACGGGGTGCATTCCTTATAAGAATCCATGCGGGTGACGAATGGAAGACCGCCTTTAGGTCCCGATTTGGACACTATGAATATTTAGTGATGCCTTTTGGGCTGTGCAACGCCCCGGCCACTTTTCAACATCTGGTAAACTATATTTTCCAGGGCTATCTTGACAACTTCGTAGTCGTTTACTTGGATGACATCCTCATTTTTTCTGCCACCATTGAGCTACACCGAACCCATGTAAAAAAAGTTCTCACCATCCTCAGGAGACATAGACTGTACCTCAAGGCCGAAAAATGCGAGTTTGAGAAGACTATTGTCCAATTTCTAGGATTTGTCATCTCTACTGAAGGGGTTGCTATGGACCCACAAAAGGTCAAGGCGATTCAAGAATGGCCTGCTCCGGTAGACAAGAAAGGGGTTCAACCGTTTATCGGTTTCGCCAACTTCTATCGAAGATTTATTGTGGGTTTTTCCTCCATTGTCTCACCCATCACGCAGCTAACTCGTCAACAAAGTCGTTTTCGGTGGTCCCAAGAGGCTCAGGAAGCCTTTGCCAAATTAAAGACTTTATTCACATCTGCACCAATTCTGCAGCATCCAGACCCAGTTCTGCCATTTGTGTTGGAAGTTGATGCCTCCGAAAATGCCACTGGAGCCATTCTTTCTCAAAGACGAGGTCCTAAGGCACTCCTGTACCCAGTAGCCTTTGCATCCCAGAAACGAAGTCCCCCAGAGAGGAATTATTATGTTGGTGACCGGGAATTATTGGCTATCAAGTTCGCTCTGGAGGAATGGAGATATCTGCTGGAGGGTGCATCCAATCCTATCACAATTTTTACTGATCACAAGAACCTGGAGTACCTTAGGACAGCCAAATGTTTGAGACCCCGACAGGCATGATGGGCACTCTTTTTCTCCAGGTTCAATTTCCATATTTCATATAGGCCTGGTTTCAAGAATGGGAAAGCGGACGCACTCTCCCGGATGTTTCCAGAACCTCTCCAGTTAACTGAGCCCAGTACCATTTTGTCACCTCAAAATTTTGGTCTTCTTACCCAATCTGATTTGACAGCCTCTATCAGGGCAGCATCCAGTCACTGTACTGATCCAGAGGTACCCTCCTTAGAGAAGCATGACAACTTGCTTTGGGCCCAGAATAAGATTTTCGTTCCCCTGGAAGTAAGACCTCTCATTTTAAGAACCTTTCATGATCATAAACTGGCCGGTCATTTTGGAACACAGAAAACCTCGGAATTAATTTCCGGTGCCTTTTGGTGGCCTGGTTGGAGGCTGGACTGCAAGAAATATGTCTCCTCATGCATTACTTGCCAGCGGAGTAAGGGGTCTAAGGCCAAGTCTTGGGGGCTGCTGAGGCCCTTACCTATTCCAGAACGGCCATGGGCAGAAATTTCTATGGACTTTATTGTCGATTTACCACCTTCAGAAGGATTTACCACCATTCTGGTCGTCGTTGACCACCTCTCAAAGATGGCACATTTTTTACCCATGATAGGCACTCCCTCTGCCCTGGACACAACCAACATCTTTATTAAGGAAATAGTAAGGCTGCACGGAGTTCCTGTTAGTATCGTCTCGGCCAGAGGCGTCCAATTTACGTCTAAGTTTTGGAGGGAGCTTTGCAAGTCACTGGAAATTAAGGTTTGTCTCTCTTCCGCATACCATCCCCAGAGCAATGGACAAACTGAAAGAACAAATCAGACCTTAGAACAATATCTCCTTTGTTTTTGTTCCAGCTCCCAGGATGATTGGTCCTCTCTTCTGCCCTACGCAGAATTTGCCTATAATAACTCCATACATACAGCTACTAACCAAACACCTTTTTGGGCAAATTTTGGTTTTCACCCCTCTTTTCTTCCAGATTCCGTTCCTGAAACTTCAGTCCCTGCCGTCCAAGATCGAGTAACCTCCATCCAAACAAATTTCCAAAGGATCCAGGAGACCATGCAAGAGGCTCAAGACAGTTACAAGAAGCATTGTGACAAAGGTAGAAGAAACCCTGACTTCAAGATAGGTGAGAAAGTTTGGCTATCCGCCACCAATATCAAGTTACCTTTTCCTTCACGAAAATTGGGCCCTAGATTCATAGGGCCATTTAAGGTCAAAGAATGGTGAATCCTGTAGCCTTCGAGCTAACATTACCTAGCTCCTATAGGATACATCCAGTATTCCATGTATCCCTTCTAAAACCAGTGGTCCCCAGTCTATTTCCTGGAAGAGAGGAACTTCCCCCTCCTCCTGTTGAAGTTGATGGGGAGAATGAGCTTGAAATAGAAGCCACACTAAACTGCAGAAATACGGGTAGACAACTTCAATATTTAATTAAATGGAAAGGGTATCCCCCCGAAGATAACTCTTGGGAACCCTCCGGAAACTTACATGCTCCACGGTTGATCAAAGCTTTTCACCAGGAACATCCAGAGTTAATGGCAAGTTTGGGCGTCCAGAGGCCGCCCCTTGGGGGGGCACTGTCAGGGAAACAACCAAGATCAAGCCTGCCAGCATCGCCATTTCCCTGCGTGCATGCGCGGCGGAACGGCGCTTCAGCACATGCGTGTTCATGGGCCGCTGAACGGCGCATGCGCAATAGCGCATGCATAACGTGAGTCCTTTGCCTGCCTATAAAAGCTGCCTTGCTGTTTAACAAATTGCTGGTTTATCTCTCAGCTTCCCTGTGATATTGTTCCTGTTACCTGCCTATCGATTACCTGTTGTGACCCGGATTGCCTTTACCTACTCTGACTCTCTCCTGGATTTGACCCCCTGGCTTGTTTTATGGACTTTGCTTACCTCTGGTGTTTGACCCTCGGCCTGTACTCGGATTGCCTTCTCCTGCCTTGACCCTCAGCCTGTGACCCGGATTTACCTTCAGTCTCCAGTACCTTGAACCTCTGCCTGTTTGGAACTTTGCTGCTGTCTCCTGTGTTTGACCCTCGGCCTGCTCTTGGATTTGCTGTCAGTCTCGTATCCTGGTTCCCAGCCTATCCTGGACTCTGTTTAACCCGCTGGGTCTATCACCTGCACAACTACCCAGCTCCTCGCTGACCTTCACGCAAGATCTACCCATCCTGCTGGTAGCTTGTGCCTCTTCGTGCAATTCACCCTCTGTACCATCTCCAGGGGGTGGAGTGCGCTTAGTCGCAAGAGTGAACCGCTCTCTGCATCTTGGCCTCGGTGGGTACATTAACCTGACACATTTTCACCAAGTTGGATCTCAGAGATGCATACAATCTCATTAGAATATGGGAAGGTGGAAGACTGCATTTAACACTAGGGACGGGCATTACGAATACCTGGTTATGCCTTTTGGTTTGTGTAATGCTCCAGTTATGTTCCAGAACTTTGTCAATGAAATCTTCAGGGATCTACTGTACCAGTTTGTTGTCATCTATCTGGATGACATTCTCATCTTTTCCGAAAATCTGCTTGCTCACAGAAACCATGTCTGCACCGTTCTTCAGCGCCTTAGAGAGAATAATCTCTATGCCAAGCTGGAGAAATGTTCCTTTGAATGTCCTGAGGTCCTGTTTCTGGGATGTTTTGTTTCTAGTTTGGGTCTTCGCATGGATCTCGGAAAGGTTTTGGCCATTACCAAATGGCCCCTTCCTGCTAGCCTCAAGGCCACACAGCGCTTTCTTGGCTTCACAAATTATTATAGGCAGTACATAAGAAACTACTCTTCCATTGCCGCGCCTATTATCGCTTTAACCAAGAAGGGTGCGAATACCAAAGACTGGCCTCCCGAGGCTGTCTCTGCGTTTCACGATCTGAAACAGGCCTTTGTTTCTGGACCTCTCGAGGAGACCAAATCCTGGGGATCCATTTTTTATTGAAGTAGACGCTTCTTCGATGGGGGTGGGAGCTGTGCTTCTTCAGTTCTTTGAGAAGAGACGTCAACCATGTGCGTTCTTCTCCAAAAAATTTTCTCAGGCAGAGAGAAAATATGCCATTGGTGATCGGGAACTTCTCGCAATTAAATTGGCGTTGGAAGGGTGGCGTCATCTCTTGGAGGGTTCCCCTCACTCCATTACAAACTTTACTGATCACAAGAATCTACAATACCTACAGAATGCTAAACGTCTGAACCCTAGACAGGCCAGGTGGAGTCTCTTCTTTTCTCGTTTTAAATTCACGATTACGTACAAACCTGGTTCCTGCAACGGTTGGGCTGATGCGCTCTCTAGGTCATTTGACACTTTGGACGAGGAGTCCACCCCTGATCCTGAGCCGATCATTCCGACCTCATGCACTGTTGCCCATTCTACCACCCTGGAATCAAAAATTCCTCCTGGCAAGACCTTTGTTCCCACGGAGCTAAGAGCTAAGATCCTTCGTTGGGGACATGATTCCAAGGTGGCAGGTCATGCTGGGTTCCTCCGATCCTTCCTGCTCATCAGTTGTCTCTACTGGTGGCCTAACCTCCGCTCGGATGTTAAAGAGTATGTTAAGGCTTGTCATGTCTGTGCTCAGTCTAAATCTTCCACACTAGCCCCTGCTGGTCTTCTCATGCCCTTGCCCATTCCTAAGGAACCCTGGTCTCATATCGCCATGGATTTTATCACCGATCTTCCACTGTCGGAGAATAATACAGCCATTTGGGTGGTAATCGATCGGTTCTCCAAGATGGCTCATTTTGTTCCTCTTCCTGGTCTCCCTTCTGCCTCTGCCTTGGTTCCCATTTTCGTACGTGAGATTTTCCACCTTCATGGTGTTCCTTCCCATGTCGTTTCGGACAGGGGTGTTCAGTTTACGTCCTGTTTTTGGAGAGCCTTTTGCAAATCCCTCAACATTACCTTGGATTTTATCTCTTCTTACCATCCCCAATCCAATGGCCAGACTGAGAGGGTTAATCAGGAGTTGGAGGTCTTTCTCCGTACCTTGGTCTCGGCTCATCACGATGATTGGGCATCACTACTTCCGTGGGCAGAGTTCTCCAACAATAATCATGTCAACGTCAGTTCTCAGAAAACACCCTTTATCACTGTTTATGGAAGACATCCTCAACTCCCTCTTCCTATGACCTGTTCTTCTGACATTCCAGCCTTGGCTACTGTTCAGGAATCATTCAATTCCATGTGGGCTGACGTTCATGATTCCCTCCAGAAAGCTGCCAACAAATTCAAGAGTTTTGCGGCCCGTCGCAGGCGTAAGCCGCCTTCTTTTCAGCCAGGAGACAAAGTTTGGCTCTCCACCAGGAACATCAAACTACGGGTTCCTTCTCTCAGATTTGCCCCAAGATTCATTGGTCCGTACACCATAACTTCTAAACTTAATCCGGTTTGTTTCAAGCTCCAGATTCCCAAAAGCCTCAAAATCTCTAACTCCTTCCATGTTTCCCTTCTGAAGCCTTTAGTCCTCAATAAGTTCTCTCGTCCTCTCTCTACCGCAGCACCGGTCTCTGAGGATAATCAGGAGTACGAGGTTAGCCAAATTTTGGATTCCTGACTCTGTAGAGGCATTCTCCAGTACCTCGTGCATTGGAAAGGGTTTGGTCCTGAGGAGAGGTCGTGGATCAAGGCTTCTGAGGTCTTTGTACCTCGTCTGTTGAGGAAGTTTCATTTGAAGTTCCCCTCTAAACCTGGTCCCGGGCGGGGAAGGGGGAGGCCTCGTAAGAGGGGGGGGGTACTGTCATGGTTATGCAATAGAGTTTGTTTGTCAGCTTACCTGTCTCCATGTGTTCATCTCCAAAGACCAGCTGTCTCTCACCTGACTGCTTTTATTAACTCTCCTCTAGCATGGCTCCACCCCAGCTCCTATCAGAGAACTCTATATTAACCTCTGCACTGCAGGTCAGCCCTGCTGATCAACCTTTGTGTGTTTGGCTTCCTGTTCCTGCCTGCAGTGTGTGCTACGTTTATTTCTGTTACCAACCTTGGCATGTTCTATACTATTCCTGTTTGCTCGTGACCCTGACCTTTTGGCGTGTCCCCGACTATCCCTGTTTGCCTGTGACCCTGAACCTTGGCGTGTACTCTGTTGTCCTTTTTTGCTTGTGGTCCTGACCTTGGCTTATTCCTTTACTTATCCCTATCCTTCTGTTGCCTACTGCGGGTGTGAGCTGGGGGACCCTGGTGGGGTCGCGACCTGGAGCCAGTTGCAGCCCAGTCCATCCTCACCACTAGAGGCTCTGGTGAACACCTGCTGGCTCTTAGACTCCGCGCCCCAGGGAATCCTACGCTCTAACCCCAATGGGATCCGTGTTGGTGTTCCAGCGGCCCTGCCTTCCTTATACCCGGACTCCCATCCGCAGCAGTCAGCCGTAGGGTCCACTAACTTGCGGTGCACTCCTGATCCCAACAGTGTGCATCTGTCACCTAGCCTCAAGGTGACCTGTCAGGGGAATTACCTGAGTATGCGGCAGCACATCATGTCCCAAGGGGCTTCAGCAGTGTATGAATGCCGGAGCAGCAGCATTTTATCCCCACCATCCAGTCCCGAAGGGCCGGAAGCGGACGTGAGGCTGCGCCGCACATGCGCAATGCGCCATCACGTAGCTCCGCTTGTGGGCACCGGGTCCTAAAGCTTGGATGCCAGGCAGAGCAGAGCGGCTCCCTCCAGTGGTGAACAAGGGGGGAGATCATCCCTGAAATACAGGGAGATGTGATGCGGATTGCGCAGGGCGGCACAGAATGGTGGGCGTCTTGCTAGGAAGCAAGAATGCCCTTCGGCGTCCATGTGGCCGCCAAAAATGCCAAGGGGCTGGACTACAATGTAGCCGGAGGGACCGAAATAGGAACAAACACCAATTTAGGAGGAAAAGAGGGAGAGGTGGTTAAACACTAAAGCAGTGCCATGGGTATAGGGGAGACAGGAGCCTTAGGACCCAGTGGCGACGAGCGGAGCTATGTGATGGCGCATTGCGCATTTGTGCGGCACAGCTTCACGTCCACTTCCGGCCCTTTGGGACCGGATGGGGGGGAGAAAACTCCGCTGCTCCGGCATTTATACGCTGCTGGAGCCCCTTGGGACATGATGTGCTGCCACATACTCTCAGGTAATTCCCCCAGCTCCACTGAGGATCTTTGCCTCCATTCTATTTATGTATTTTGATCTAGTGCTGGGCTGTCTTTTTCTGTGACTGCCCAGGTTCCCTCTGATCATCCCCTTTGGTGTTTTATCATTGCTTGAATGATTGGTCTCCTTTTTGGATCACCATTTGTTGTTTGTTAATTTTTTTTCTTTTTTCATTGTTTGCATTAGCCTGATGAGTACCTCCAGTGCTGCTAGGTAGCCTTTCCAAGTCCCTTGGTTTTCAAGTTTCTTTCGGGTCCACATTGTAAGCTTACTTCTAATTTATTTAATTGATATAATATCATTACCATATATTCTCCCTTTTTCATTCCCTTTACTTATTTGACCCATTGTATACTGCTTTTAGCTAGTCCTTTTGTTCCCTCTGTGACCCTCAGTCGCTTGTGGTCCCGACTTGCATTGTCAGCCTCTGAGGAGACTGTGGTAGGACCCTCGCCCCCATTGTTTTGGGTGAACTGGGCTAGAAGCACTGCCCTGGGAGTGGAGACAGAGCTGCATATTTAATCACTTTGTACACCTTATTTCTTTAAATATTTTTCCTTAGTTCTTTCAAAAACATGTAATATGTACATCATATCTTCCATTAGCATTCAGTCACTTACTATTTTTTGTATATGTTGTTTGTTTATTTGTTGAACACAAGAAAAAAAGACCTCTCCTGCGCTCAGGTGTCCATGAACTGGATATGTGGTGCAGCCATCTATAGAAGTAATGCCTAGCGTCTTGCAGCCCTCATTTGAACAATGGGTATTCAAGCTATAAAAAAAATCAGAAAAGAAAGAGGGCGCACCAACCTAGTGCATTACCACTGATAAACTTTAATGCAGCATAAAAACAGTAAAAATTATACTCACAAACGAGCTAATAAAAATAGCTTTCAAAAGGGCGCAAAAGCGCTGTTTCTGTGGATCTACACCCCAGGACCTGTTGCCGAGAGGATCAGACCGGTGCAAATGGCTGATGGCTTTCAGCCATTTGCACCGGTCTGATCCTCTCGGCAACAGGTCCTGGGGTGTAGATCCACAGAAACAGCGCTTTTGCGCCCTTTTGAAAGCTATTTTTATTAGCTCGTTTGTGAGTATAATTTTTACTGTTTTTATGCTGCATTAAAGTTTATCAGTGGTAATGCACTAGGTTGGTGCGCCCTCTTTCTTTTCTGATTTGTTTATTTGTTGTCCATTCTAGAAGGCCTGTACCTCCAAAAGACAGCCCCCCTGAAGAAGCCCGATCTATGGGCGAAAAATGTCGGGATTTTTTATCATGCTGTCCTGTTTAACATCATAATAACAGTATTGTACATGCCTGTGTCCTTTGTTTATATACATATATATATATATATATATATATATATATATATATATATTTTTTTTTTTTTTTTTTTTATTTTGCTTCTCAAAATAAGAAATAAATCCTTTTTTAGTGAATATATTTGACAATATTTTGGCACCTCAAAAAATCTCCACCCCACCTTTCCATTGTTTCTTAATCAGGGACTCTCTATGCAGACAACTTGATGGGGAGTAAACAAGTCTGCAAAACGTTGGTTGAAGTGGTTTACGAGGGGCCGAATTTTGTGGAGGGTCTCCACGAGGACGACAGAGTTCATTGTTGTTCAAGTGCATGAACCGCAAGATCTGCTCAAATCGTGCCCTGGCCATGGAAGCAGAGAACACGGGCATATGGTAAATTGGGTCAGTGGACCAATATGACCGCAATGTACTCATTTTATCTATGCCCATGTCAAGGGATAGGCCCAGAAAGGTCTTAAATTCGGAAACTGTAATTGGTTTCCAATCTCTGGCAAGGGAGGACTGTGGATTAGTGGCGAAGAATTGACCAGCATACAAATTACTTTGGTCCACAATAGATCTATAGAGATCTTTGGTGAAAATCAGCGAATAAAAATCAAGTGATGTAAAATCAACTGTTTCCACCTGAATGCCGGGTTGACCAGTGAATGGGGGGGAAGTACGGGTGCTGCAGAAGTGGTGGGCTCCCAATTAGGATTGGTGAATTCTGCAGGAAAGACACTATGGGCACGACGGGCCTGTCTTTGTCTTCTTCTTGGTGGCAGCGGGACACTACTTATGCTTGCCACATCGCCAGCTTGAACTGCACTTATGGGACTCGCCACGTCACCACGTGTTACTGCAGTGCTGGATGTACGACCAGGGTGTACTAGGCCGCTGGTGCTTGCCAGTTCACCAGAAGGAATAGCGGCACTAGTACTTCTCTGCTCCATACGAGAGCCCTGCGGTTCTTGCACCTCAACAGCAGAAGAAGATCGGGGTCTGGTACACCTGAACTTGGCAGGGACCACAACTCCATCATCAGAGCTATCTGTCAAGGAGCCGCTGCTGTCTACAGGATCGTATTCTGAGCCTGATTCTGACAGATGAGTGACTTCCTCTTCATTGTTCTGCTCAGAAACGTGTAGGCCTCTTCACTACTGTACCTTCGATTTGCCATTTTGGGCTCTAAATTTACTGGTACAGTAGTGAGACTAACCGGTAAAAAAGCTCCTAGACTGTCAGGAAATGTAACAAATGCTACCAAAAAACAGTTAGCGATCACAGGGATTAGGCCTGACTCTGTGAACACTGCGGTTATGTAGACTACAGGAGATAACCAGAGACTGTGGATGAATTACAGAAGATAACCAGAGACTGCGTATGCGACTTACTACAGGAGATGATTACGTAGCCATTTTTAGGATTCTAACTTTCAGCAATGCACATCTATACAGGGGTTAATCAACACTGTAAGACCCCTTTCACACCAAGGGCGTTTGGCAGGCGCTATAGCGTTAAAAATAGCGCCTGCATTCTGCCCTCAAACAGCTGCTCCATTGTCTCCAGTGTGAAAGCCCGAGGGCTTTCACACTGGAGCGGTGCGCTGGCAGGGCGTCAGGAAAAGTCCTGCCAGCAGCTTCTTTGAAGCGGTGAAGGAGCGGTGTGTTTACCGCTCCCCATTGAAATCAATGGAGCAGCGCTGCGATACCGCCGGAAAAGCGCCACTGCGGGCGGTTTTAACACATTCTCGGTCGCTAGCGGGGGGTAAAAGCGCTCCGCTAGCGGCCGAAATGCGGCGCAAATCTGACGGTAAAACGGCGCTAAAAATAGCGGCGTTTTACAGCTGACGATATGGGCGGCTCAGTGTGAAAGCCGTCTAAGGGAGGGTTTAGCATAACAGTGAGTCTGCATGCAGTGAATATGTGTCTGACACATTTTACAAAGTCATAAATCAAAGCCTCTTCAATCTTCATATAACTATTGCTAGTATAGATTCCATGGCTCCTGAGGAGGCCTGTGTTAGTGGTGGCCCTTTCCAATCTGATGGTTGGGAACATTAATACCTGACAATCAACCCCTTTAATGCCCACGTGAACCTAAGACCCCTTTCACACTGAGGCAGTTTTCAGGCGTTTTAGCACTATAAATGGCACCTGTAAAGCGACCTGAAAACTGCCTCTTATGCCACCCCAGTGTGAAAGCCTGTGCCTTCACGTTGGGGTGGTGCACTCATGGGACGGTAAAAAAGTCCTGCAAGAAGCATGTTTGGGAGCGGTGTATACACCACTCACAAACCACCCCTGCCCATCGGAGCGCCTTAACCCTTCTTGGGGGTTAAAAACGCCCTCAAGCGGACGAAAATCACTGCTTAAACAGTGGTAAAGTGCCTCTAAAACAAGTGGCGCTTTACCGCTAACGCAGCCACAGGTGCAGTGTGAAAGGGGTCTACTGATTCTTCCAGAAACTACCTTTCAAAGTGGTAACTTCAGACTCTGGAAGAATCCTTACAGTTATGTTCACATGTAAGTTAAAGGGGTCAATAGTGAGATGTTTTTAACCATTCCCAATCATCAGCTCTGAGCTCATAAAGGATTATTGCATGTAACATTTGGACAGTACTAAGTAATTATTTTAATGAGAGACTGACAGCATAGGTACAGCATAGCATAGGATGATTTTACAACATAAACACTAGATAATATCCCGCAGCCTCTGGTTAACTAAAATGTACTAACATTCAAACATATTAGCATTTACACTGTCAGCTGTACATACCAGTAATACACTGCAAGTTCCTGTGGGCAGAAAGACCTACCTGACCAGCCGGGCTCACCTCCCGCTCTCAGAGGTCTGACCGCCCAGGGGCGGGGCTCTCTTCGGTTTGGGGGCAGGGCTCTCGTCGGTTTGGGGGCCGGACTCTGATCGGTTCGGGGACAGGGCTCTCCCCGGTCCAGGGGCGGAGCTCTCATAGGTCTGGGGGAGGTGCTCTCAGTGCTCCCGCTCGGTTTCTCTGCTGCTCCGAGCGTCTAAGCATATACAGTCTGCATGGGGCAGGGTCAAAGAGTCAGTGGAGCTCCCAGCCCCACCCCTCCCAAGCTAAGCCCCGGTGGTCAGGAGGTGTAACAGCAGGCCATGCTCAGGCAACACACAACAGCGTGTATAAGTCAGTGGCGAGAGCGGCGCGGCCGGTGCCACTAGTGTAAAGCAGCCAGCACATAACTTTTTCTACTTCATCTGCAATCTGCACTGACGCTCTTGGGGGGGTTCAACCCCAAAAACTCCCCCCATATCTACGTCCCTGTGGCAGGATGATCTCCTGCGACTGGTTCTGAACTGTCGCTACTTTTGGCAAAAACCCCAGATCTGTTTTAAGTACAATCCTATCTGGCTAAATGGACAAAAAAGGATCTTTAACGTGCAGTTCACTGATTCTTCTTGCAGATGTGATTGCAACTAGAAATACAGTCTTGAAAGTCAAATTCTTTAAAGAAATTGCTTGTAGTGGCTGAAACAGTTCCTTTGTGAGGGCTTGCAGAATCACTGACAGATCCTATTTGGGAAAATGCTTAGCAGGAGCTGGTCTAGATCTGGTAAGTGCCTTAAAAAATCTTGTGACCAAATTGGTCTCTCCAGGAAAACCCCCAATGCAGCCACTTGCACTTTAAGAGTGCTGACTGCAAGACCCTTGTCTGCACCATTTTGTACGAATTCCAATACTAAGACAATGTCTTCCACAGTTCTATTTGCTGAATGACACTAATGGGCCATACACACGATCGGATTTTCCAACGGGAAATGTTCGAGGTGAGCTTGTTGTCGGAAAATGTATGCTCCATCGGACATTTGCTGTCGGAATTTCTGACAACTGTTTGAGACCAGGTTGTCAAATTTTCCGACAAAAAACTTTGTCAGAAATCCCGAGCGTGTGTACACAAGTCCGAGGCACAAAATTCCATGCATGCTTAGAATCAAGTACAAGACGGAAGCGCTCGGTCTGGTAAAACTAGCGTTTGTAATGGAGATAGCACATTCGTCACGCTGCAAATTTAAATATTTCAATGCAGCGCATTCTCATCTTCTTTATAATGCTAGTATAATGAAGTTGCTTTGCTGCTGATGTTCACACACAGTTCTGACAAACTGATTTCTTTATTATTTCTCGTGATCTCCTGAATAATCTTTTTTTTTTTTTTTTTTTCGCCAGATGTCCAGAATAATGTTTAGAATTTTTTTTTTTTAGAGTGATCTACTTTTTTTTTTAATCAAGATCTCCTGAATTTTTCTTTGTTTTTTTTTTTAAAGTGATCTCCATAATATTTTTTGTCGTTTTGTGTGTCAAGTTACCACAACACCATTATTATCTTGTTTTTTTTTTTAACCTCAAAGAGGTTGGTTGGTGTCCCTTGTTAATTTGACATTGTATTTTTAAAATGTACCTGCCTACTCACTCCTTTTTGAACTAAAACACATAGCCAAGTGTGACGGAACGTCCCACACTCCGCTGAGCTTCCATCAGTATACCACTTCCTCCCAGTCTGGATACCGAAATCAGATATTCCAACCGCTCCCAAGCATAAAACAAGACGAGACTTGCTTATATGCTAACATGGACTCATTTATTAGAACCAGAATACAGTCTTATATACAGTAGAAGAGGAGGTCCACCCTGCTGTTTATATTACTCTAACAATACACCTGTAACAAATTAACATGAGCTAATTAACTAATCCCTTTAAGCAGCCGATGTGACTCTGTGCCCTTCAGGATTTCACTACAGGTCAGGCTTGTTGTCTCCGAGCTTCACACAGTACATTAAACATTCTCATAAGTACAACCATAGGACATTTTCTCACAATAGCAGGAGCTAATTACAATTAACAATACAAACAGTGATCTCCCCCCTCCTCAGCCTAGTCATCAACCAACTATAGTAGGAGTAGACTGTTCATCTCCTAGCCAGTCCTAGAGGCCAATGTGATCAGCTCACTCAATTAACATGTTGAGTTCAGAATCAAACAAACCAATAATAGTCTTTACCTATATCCTGGGAGATATTGTGGATAAATATTACTGTTCCATTTTAAGCAATCCAAGACATACCCTCCCAGTCACCATTTTCCATATGGCATATAAAGGGTTCCCAGAGTCTGTGTGTCTTGGGGGGACATGGACCTGAATCCAAAGTAACACCACCTCCAGGATCCCCAGGCATACAGCTCCTAAAGAGCACCATTCCCCCAAATTCCAGGGCCCATAACCCGCGTTCAGTCCCCTCCAAAAGCCTCTGTCCTGGCTAGGTCTGTCACACCAAGTATTTATAAAAAAAAAATAGTAATTTATTAGGGGTCATAACAAACTAAAGGGGAAGGCAGCACTGGATAAACTGTAGACATTGGCAAAGCCTTTGTACCCCAGGGCAGACATCAATTATTTGACAGGCAAAATTGTTAACCTGAGGAGTCCATTTAATAGGGAGCACAATCCGGTCCGGGACTCCGAGAGATCGGAAACAGCAGCAGATGACATATATGTCCCCAGGCTGTGGTCTTACAACAGCCTGTGTTTTTTGCCAGACCAGATCGAACCCAGTCCATCACTCTCAAGACTTCCTTGCATGCTTCCTTCTAGGCTGTGGCTGTGGTGTTGGAGGTGTTGCTGGAGGTGGAGGAGGAATATGGTCCAACTCACATACGTGACTTTTATTGGTGAGTTGGCACCTCACCCCCTTATTTAGGGCCTGAAAGATGACCTCCTCACAGATGAGGCATTGGCCCACCTCCATTTCTTGCATCTTACTGGCCGTCAAACACGCAAAGGCCTCCTGGACATTAGGGGTGTTTGTGAGGACCGCAGTAGCCTGCCGAATCAAACCAAGTGCTGACTCCTCCATGTTCCTCCCCTTCCTGGTCCTTTCTGTTGTAAGGTGGAGGGGAGGAACCTGCGATTCGGTCAGGCTACTGGGCACAGCCACCTCCTGGCTGCCACTTTCCACAACCTCCTCCTGGCTGAGACTTTCCTCTGTATGAAAATGGGACATAGTTTTAGTTTTTTCATGAATCACACATAATTTTGAGCTCATGACTGTTGTAAATTGAATGTTAACATATAGAAAAGACTATCATTCTGACACCAGCATTTTTCATTGTTGTCCCAATCATTTTTGGCTTCTACTGTCTATTGATATGTAAACCACTTTGTTAAATCAGAAATTAGTGATCAATAATAACATCTAAGTAACATAATTACATTTTTGACAAGAAATATGTTGAACAATGCTATACCTGGCTCAAGCTGGGCTCCTCCACATCTTCCTGGGTGGAAGGCCCAGGTTGTACTTCTGAAGCCTCAGCTGAGGTAGAAGGAAGTGTGGAAGGAAGGGTTGAGAGTGATGGCCTGGGTTCACTCTGGTCTGACAAAAAACGCAGTCTGTTGTAGTACCAGATCCTGGGTACATAAATGTCATCTGCTGCTGCTCCTGATCTCATGGAATCCTGAACCTTTTTGCTCTCCCAATATATTATATGTGCTCCTCAGGCCACCAATTTTGCACTTCAGATAGTTGATGTCTGCCATGGAAATCACCGGATTCAACAATTCCAACAGTTGATCCAGCGCTGCCTTCCTCTTTATTTTGTTATAAAATGGGTGTTTCACTTGCCACAGACAGGGCAGCTCTCTGTACTTATCAATAAAGTTGGGGAGGAAGTCATGGTCATTAAATGTATGCATTTTCTCTGCAAGACACAACACAAGACAAACCTAATGTCAGGCTAAACTCTCCTAAACTTGTCCCAATATAGGCCTCAAGCTATAAGCAGTATAGGCCACTAACCACTGATGCCCCAAGTTAAATGGTACCTTCGTTTGCACGATCGGCGCTTACGCTACTCCATCCTCCACTCACAGATCGTACGTACGACGCATGCATGTTACGCTTTATCTACACTGCGCATGCGTGAAACTCCGCCCCTGACCTTCTTTCTAGTATATTCCCCGCCCCTTCTCTTTCGGCGCAGTGGGGGAGCACATGGCGGAGAGTCAACAGGTACATGATAATAGCAGCAACAAGGAGGACGACGAAAGCCTGGAGCCACAAACGTCCCGATCCAGGAGGAGATTTAGGGCATCAAATATGGCCTTTGTAGAGATGGTGGAGATGGTTGACATCTTGAAGAGGGCCGACTATGATGGGAAATATGGATTGTACAGCAACCCAAATGTGAGAAAGGCCAAGATCATGACTCAAGTTGTCAGAAGTCTGCAGATGAATTTTGGGGTACGACGATCCAAGGAGCAATTGAGGATATGCTGGTCAGACCTCAAATTGAGGGAGCAGGATCAGTACAGAAGGATCCAGAGAGTGCTGCAAAAAAGTAAGTATTTTGTCTTGTGTTCCAATTATTATTACTTGCATGCTGCTCCATGTGCTTTTCTTTACTGTTGTACATTTTAAAATGGCGTGGGGACAGTAATCGTCGTTCACAGTAAACATCGTTCGGTCACACTAAATATCATTCAACCCTTAATACGATGTTTTTGGCAGATGCAGGTTAACTACATTTGTTCAGGCCTATTTGTATTAAAAGAAGTTTAGTACATTGTTGTCTAGATGTGTTTGTAACTATATATAAAGTAGTGATTGGACTAAAACCAGAAAACACAGACCGGACTCCCAATCCCTAAATGCACAGAAAAATGTAAAGAGGGAGATAACTCTCACTCTGGGGAGTAATGGGACTTTAAAGGGAGATGATGTGTCTGTTAAGTATAAGCAGTATCACAATCATTAATATAAAAATATACAAATTTTATTGAGAATATATATAAAATATATGATAATACAAAAGTTACAATCCAGCAAGATTTTACGACCGTACAGAGATATTGAAATCACTTGTAGTCAGCCAACATGTTTCGCATATCTTTGCTTCATCAGGGCATTACAAGCATCACAGATTTCATCTGGTCTGTAATAGTCATGAGGACTGCTGAATACACACCATAACCAACCAATATGCTTCCCTATGGGTCACTCAGCAACTGAAGACCCATGGATGCCAGGTCCAAATGGCGTCGCACCCCGCACTGCACAGCGGGGCCGGAGCTCCCGCACGGCTGTCTACACTTGTTGCAGGATTGGGCCAGACTCACACATTTTTTCCCCAAGATTACCATCTCCTTGAACACGGTTCAGTTCCCCCACTGGCATGGCCCATTTGGACCTGGCATCCATGGGTCTTCAGTTGCTGGGTGACCCATAGGGAAGCGTATTGGTTGGTTATGGTGTGTATTCAGCAGTCCTCATGACTATTACAGACCAGATGAAATCTGTGATGCTTGTAATGCCCTGATGAAGCAAAGATATGCGAAACATGTTGGCTGACTGCAAGTGATTTCAATATCACTGCAAGTGATTTCAAGTGATTTTCAAGTGTAGACAGCCGTAAAATCTTGCTGGATTGTAACTTTTGTATTATCATAAATTTTATATATTCTCAATAAAATTTGTATATTTTTATATTAATGATTGTGATACTGCTTATACTTAACAGACACATCATCTCCCTTTAAAGTCCCATTACTCCCCAGAGTGAGATTTATCTCCCTCTTTACATTTTTCTGTGTTTGTAACTATAATGAAATGCAAACTTGATTCAGTGTAAGGAGAGGACACTCAGCAGCTGTTTACACATCTGGACGCAGGAGCACTAGTGTGGGACACCAGAACACCCTTTTTAGGGTGTCCCACGCAGGTGCTCCAGTGGATACTAGGGGTCTCTCCATCTGTGAAACTTTAATAACAAAAAAGGTAAGTATTCCAGCTTTAGAAAGGGAAAAAAACATGTTTTCAGCTTGGAACTCTGCCAAAACCGACAATTGTATGACACTTCCAAGCAATGTTTCATATTCCTATTTCTTGCCTCAAATATCTGTATGCTAAGTATACCTTATTTTTTCTTCACATAGGGGAGAAAAGACTCAGGACATCTGAAGACACCAAGAACACCACACCTCTTAAAGAAGGGGAAATCCCCACACACCATGAAGAAGATGTGGAGGGAGAGGTTCAGGAATCGGGTGAAAGAGTGACCACAACAGGTCAGTGTCTGAGACCACAGCTTCGGGTAATAGATGTATGCATGCATATTTATAATACATGATGTGTTTTTTTTTATTTTTAGGTGATGTGGTGAATGTTGTGGAAGAAGAAACTGATTTCACCAGTGCAAGTACACACATCATCATCGGGGAGATCATGGTGTGCAATCGGGAATTAGAGAAGATAAAGGAAAACATCAATGATATTGAAAAAAGACTCAACAACATCATTGATGTTTTAGGCAGAATATAAAACACCCAAAAATTGTTACATTTTGTCATTATATTTTTTTATTTTCAAAAATTTTTAAAGTAATTTGAAAGCCAAGTTTTGAAGATGCACACAGTGGGGGTTATTTACTAAAGGAAAATCCACTTTGCACTGCAAGTGCACTTGAAAGTAAAGTCGCTGTAGATCCGAGGGAGACATGCAAGGAAAATAAAAAAAAACAGCATTTTAGCTTGCACATGATTGGATGATAAAATCAGCAGAGCTTCCCATCATTTCAGATCTTCCCCTTAGATTTAGAGCGACTGTACTTCCAAGTGCACTTACAGTGCATTTTCAAGTGCACTTGCAGTGCAAAGTGGATTTGCCTTTCGCAAATAACCCCCAGTGTGTCAACATGTGCTATCTGCCATCACGGGATTTCACTGTACGCGTTTTGTGGGTGAAACCCCTTCTTCGCAACTCAAATAGATGACAGGAAGGGGTTGCACCCCAAACACACATCCATTGATCCCCCATGATGGGAGCTAGCACATGTTGACATTAGGCATGGGATCAGGAGGGAAATCCACATTTTGACTCCCAATTTGTGTGCATCTTCAAAATTTGGCTTTTACAGGGGTGACATCACCCCATCTGATGAAGGCAAAATCAACAGTTATGACATACTAATGTCACATATTGGGGGTCATTTACTAAAGGAAAATCCACTTTGCACTGCAAGTGCACTTGAAAGTGCACTGAAAGTGCACTTGGAAGTAAAGTCACTGTAGATCCGAGGGGGACATACAAGGATAATAAAAAACATTTTAGCTTGCACATGATTGGATGATAAAATCAGCAGAGCTTCCACTCATTTCAGATCTACCCCTTAGAATTAGAGCGACTGCACTTTGCACTTAAAGTGCAAAGTGGATTTTCCTTTCGTAAATAACCCCCATTGCCTTCAATTTATCCAAGTTTAACTTTGTAAGTTCCTGAGTGTATGTTATGGTTTTAAACATGCCTGTTTAACCCAAAAAGGGATATTTCTACTGTCAAACATAAAAATGTTATACACCAAAGATGTTGGTTTGTTAAAAAAAAAAACCTTTTCTAATGCACATGTGAATGTGCTTTGAGTAAAATGTTTTATACTCAGCAATGTGTGGCTTCTTCTTTCAATGCTCAATACCAATTTTTGTAGTAATTTGGTGTGGTTTACAGTGACAATGGGGGGTATTTAGTAAACGCAAATCCACTTTGCACTACAAGTGCACTTGTAGAGCAAAGTGGATTTGCCTTTAGTAAATAAGCCCCACAGTGCTCTAAAATTTGCCACAATCACACCACTTTAGGGACTCAAAGCAATTAATTCATGGAGCTGAAAAGGATAATTATTTTTATCATTAATGCATTACATACTTTAACAACAAAAACAAGATGTGTGTGTGTAGCAGACCCACAACATAATATTAGTTAGCTGAAGAAGAGATTATCACCTCATGTATCAAAGAAATTACGTTTGCACTATTGAAGAAAATGGCCAAAAAAACAAACATTGGAGAACCTAGGAGACAGCTAAAAGAAACACAAGCAGTAAATCAAATGAAATATTAGTTCAGTTTATCAAAAAAACTTTATTTTAAAAATATTTCACACATTGGCTGGCATATCAATGGCCCCCCTACCCGCAAAGTACTCGACATAACTTTGTCTTACTTCGCATGTGCTTTGAGGGGGCAAGCCAGGACAACCAGGTTCAAGTGCCGCCAGAGTTGTATTTTGAAATCTGGCCTCAGCCCCAACTGAGGCCACATAGTTAGTTGCATTTTTTCGGAGGTAATTGTGGAGAATGCAGCTGGCAAGTACAATATGGTTCAGTTTATATTCCGCCATGTGGATTGGTGTCAGAAATAGGCGGAACCGGCTGGCCATTATTCGAAAAAACACATTCTTCACGATTCTTCTGGCTCTGGCCAGCCGGTAGTTAAAAACCCTCTGGTCCGGGGTGAGGGCCCTCATAGGAAATGGCCTCTCAGATGGTCTCCCAGCCCAACCGCTTTATCAGCGATGAACACAAAAGGAAGACCAGCCACATTGTCTTCTGCAGGTGGCAAGCCCAAGCTGCCATTCTGGAGCAGTCTGTAAAACTCTGTCTGGGCGATGACTCCACCATCCGACATCCGGCCATTCTTCTCCACGTCCACATACAAAAACTCGTATGTAGCCGACACCACCGCCAACATCACAGTACTATTAAACCCATTATAATTATAATAGTATGACCCTGAGTTGTGGGGTGGGACGATGTGGACATGCTTCCCATCTATTGCCCCTCCGCAGTAGGGAAGTCCCACTGCTGAGCAAACTGGGGGCCACAGTCTGCCATTCCTATTGGTTTGAAGGAAACTGTGGAGTCAAACAAGAAAAAAAATTAATACTTTTGCACATAACATTGCAAGCAGATTAGACACAAACATTCTTGGCCAACGTAAGTATAACATTTATTAAAATGAGTATTTAAAGACAATAGTATAAGGTCCAATTATCAGATTCCTCACCCCCTCTATTGGCCCATTGTAAAAAAAAAAATTTTGGGGGGGGGGGGGAGATGTTTTGGACAGGTAACCCTCTCCAATTCATTAAGAGCTGAATGCATAAATAATGTTACACACAAGCTCTCCACATAACATTGAAGATTGCACACTATATGGATGGACTTGATCATCACTTTAATTCAGTTTTCATAGTTCACGGGTGATAATGTCATCCTAGGTTCTTTTTGGACACTCTTTTTACAAGTCTTTATTTAGTTAATTGTTTATTGAATCAATCATTATTCAATTTTTGTTTTGGTGCCATGATATGACAATTTTTTTTTGTCCACACCATTTATGGTCATACATATATGAGTATGTTATCACAATTTTAATATTGGGTTAGTGTGTGAGTGTGCATTTATTTCATATATTATATTCATATGTAGCGTGATTCTATATTTTTCCATAAATAATGTGGGTTACTTTGGCCAGCCCCTCCTTACAATATTGGCAGCCCACTGGACAGGTAAGAAGTGTCAATCTAAAAATATGACTACACACTGTACAAATTGAAGCACATTTTTACATTCTGCAATTACCTATCAAAATAATAGGAGAACAAAACTTTAAACAGAACCATTTGAAAGTATTCAGGCAGGCCCTTGCACTACATGCTTTGGTGAATTCATCCATAAATATGAACACAAAAGAGGTAGGTATAGTGTGTACGGGTTTGGCAAAGTCAG
This sequence comes from Aquarana catesbeiana, assembly GCF_042186555.1. Taxonomy (NCBI): domain Eukaryota; kingdom Metazoa; phylum Chordata; class Amphibia; order Anura; family Ranidae; genus Aquarana; species Aquarana catesbeiana. The sequence goes on along the minus strand of NC_133329.1, from coordinate 235,290,381 downwards.
CAGATAGAGTACTGGTATGGGCTGACTTACCGGTGGGGGGGGGGGGGGGGGGAGGGTTCCAAATGAGTTTTGCTCCCCCACCCCAAAAAAAAAAAAATCTTCTTGCACTCTGCCTGAATTTAAGAACAACAATAACATTTGGACATATTTTAGGGGGTGTTTAGTGACTAGGGACTAGGCTAGGTATGTATGGGCCCAGGATAGCATGCTAGGGAGGTTACTGAAGGCAAATATGCATGAAGAACAAAAAAGGAACTTTAAAAGCTTCCAGCATGCAAGAGGACAAAAACATTCACTAAATAATACAACCACAGATTTGGTAGAGGGTGTTGTAGTTGTTTTAGTTTTACCCTTGCTGTAGAGTTTAGCCAGATAAGTGACCTAAAAATAGAATTAATGATTCTAAACTGTTTTAGGGGAACTACCATGGGGGAGTTGTGAAGTATGTATAGAAGTTGTGGCATTAAGATCATTTTGATCAGATTTATCCTACCCACGGGGGACATTTTCAGTTTAGACCACACCTTCACCCGATCTCTGCATCGATTCAATAGAGGGGATAGATTTAATCTGATATGGTCCAGAGGATTGGGTGTGACCTGAACTCCCAGGTACCTAAATTCCTTGGACACAGGAATGTCTAATAAAGTAGATTCCCGTGAATCAGGTGTATTGTCCAAAAGCATAAGGGAGGATTTGGTCCAGTTGATCACTAAGCCTGAGTAGTGGCCAAATGTCCGAATCACCTCCATAGCCTCCTGCAGTGACCTAGATGTGTCGCCCAGGAGGGGCATGGTGTCATCTGCATACAGCATACATTTTTCTTGCAGCTCTCCGTACTGGAAGCCCCTTGATATTGGCGTTGGCGCGGATACATGCAGCCAACAGCTCTATAGCCAGGGCAAACAGTAATGCTTCGTACACGTGGTGGGATTTTCCGACGGAAAATGTTCAATAGGAGCTTTTTGTTTGAAATTTCGACCATGTGTAGGCTCCATCGGACATTTTCCATTGGAATTTCCGTTGCACAAAATTTGAGATCTGGATCTCAAATTTTCTGACAACAAAATCCGTTCTTGTAAATTGCGATCGTGTGTACACAATTCCGACGCACAAAGTGCCATGCATGCTCAGAATAAATTACGAGATGGAAGCGCTCGGTCACATTCGTCACGCTGCAATTTTTAAAATATTTTAATGCAGTGCATTCTCTTCTTCTTTATAATGCTAGAATAACAAAGTTGTTTTGCTGCTCATATTCACACAGAGTTCTGACAACCTGATTTTTTTATTATTTCTCGTGATCCCATGAATCATTTTTTTTTTTGTCAGATCTCCATAATAATGTTTATAATTTTTTTTGGTTTTTTTTATCAAGATCTACTATTTTTTATTTTTTTTAGTGATCTCCCTAATATTTTTTCTCATTTTGTGTGTCAGGTTACCACAACAACATTATTATCTTGTATTTTTTAATCTCAAGGAGGTTGGTTGGTGTTGGTGTCCCTTGTTAATTTGACATTGTATTTTTGAAATGTACCTGCCTACTCACAAACAAACTGTGCTTTTTGAAGTAAAACACATAGGCAAGTATTTCTGAAAAAAAATATCCATTAGGGGGTCATAACAAAATAAAGAGGAAGGCAACGCTGTAGAAACTGCTGAAATTTGCAAAGCCTTTGTACCCCAGGGCACACATCAACTGTTTGCCAGCCAAAATTGGTGGCCTGAGGAATCCATATAATAGTGAGCACAATCTGGTCCAGGACTCCAAAAGATCAGGAACAGCAGCAGATTACATGTATGTCCCAAGGCTGTGGTCATACCACAGCCTGCATCTTTTGCCAGACCAGACTGAACCCAGGCCATCACTTTTTTGTCTTCCTTACATGCTTCCTTCAAGGCTGTGGTGTTGAAGGTGTGGCAGGAGATGAAGGAGGAGGAGGAACATGGTCCAACTCACACAGGTGTGTTTTGGGTGTGAGTTGGCCCCTCGACCCCTTATTTTGGGTGATGACCATAATTTTCTCACACAAGAGGTGTTGGCCCTCCTCCATTTGCTGCATTTTGTATGCAGTAATGCATGTAAAGGCCTCTTGAAGAGTGGGGTTGGCTTTGAGGGCCTCATTAGCCTCCCTAATCAGCCTGAGCGCTGCCTCCTCCACGTTACTCCCCTTCCTGGCCCTTTTGGTTTGAAGGCGGAGGGAAGGGAACCTGAGATTCTGTGAGGCTCCTACTGGGCACGGCCACTTCCTGGCTGCCATATTCCCCCGCCACCTCCTGGCAGCCACATTCCACAGCCTCCCCCTGGCTGAGGCTTTCCGGTGTATGAAAAAGGGACATAGTTTTAGTTTATTGTTCATCAATCACACACAATTTTCAGCTCATGACTGTTGCAAATTGAATGTTAATAAATAGAAAAGACTATCATTCTGACCCCAGCATTTTTTAATCTTGTCACAAACCTTTTTGGCTACTATCTATTGATATATCAAACACTTTATTAAAGCAGCAATTAGTGATCAATAATAACATCTATTTCACATCATCTATTTTACAACAAGAAATATGTTGAACAATGCTATACCTGGCTCAAGCTGGGCTCCTCCACTTCTTCCTGGCTAAAAGGCCCAGGGTGGGCGTCGGAAACATCAGCTGGGTGGAAGGAAGCGTGGAAGGTAGGGTTGAAAGGGATTCCCTGACTTCAGTCTGGTCTGCCAGAAAATGAAGTCTGTCATAGTACCACAGCCTGGGGACATAAATGTCATCTGCTGCAGCTCCTGATCTCATCGATTTCTGGACCTTAGTATGCTCTCGATTATATGTACTCCTCAGGCCACCAATTTTTTTTTAAATAGGTGATGTCTGCCGTGGGGACCTGCGGCTTCACCAACTCCAGCAGTTTCTCCAGCACTGCCTGCCTCTTTATTTTGTTATTATAATGCGGGTGTTTGACCTGCCACAGACCAGGCAGCTCCTTGTACTTGTCTATGAATATTTGGAGAAAGCTGTGGTCTTTGAACCCATCCATTTTCTCTGCAAGACACAACACAAGACAAACCCTAAATGTCAAGCGAAACTCTCTTAATCTTGATCCAATGTAGGCCTCAATCTAGAAGCAGTATAGGCCACTGATGCACCGAGTTCAAATTGTACCTTCGTTATGATTGTCGTTTCTGATACTCCGTCCTCTGCTCACAGATCGTACGTACGACGCGCGCGTGACGCTTTATGTACACTGCACATGCGTGAAACTCCACCCGCCCCTGATGTTCTTTCTAGTCTATCCACCGCCCCTTCTCTTTCGTTGCAGTGGGTAGAGAACATGGCGGAGACACAGCAGGTGCATGCAGAGGAGAGCAGCAACAACGAAAGCCCGGAGCCATGAATGTCCCGATCCCGGAGGAGATTTAAGGACTCAAATATGTCCTTTGAAGAGATGGTGGACATCTTGAAGAGGACCGACTATGATGGGAAGTATGGACCTTACCTAAACCCAAATGTGAGAAAGGCCAAGATCATGACTAAAGTTGTGAAGAGTCTGCGCCGGAATTTTGGGATACGGCGATTCAAGTATCAACTGAGGAAACGATGGTCAGACCTCAAATTCAGGGAGCAGGATCAGCACAGAAGGATCAAGAGAGTTCTTGAGTAGTTGTCGTGTGTTCCTATCATTATTACTTGCATGCTGCTCCATGTGCTTTTCATTACTGTTGTACATTTTAAAATGGCAACTTTCATGTTCATGGGCACAGTAATCGGTCGTAGGAAACATTGTTCATTCGCCCACTAAAATACAATGTTTTGGGCAGATGCAGGTTAACTACATTTGTTCAGGCCTATTTGTATTAAAAGAAGTTTGTCTAGATGGGTTTGTAACTAGAATGAAATGGAAAATGAATTCAGTGTAAGGAGAGGACACTCAGCAGCTGTTTACCCATCTGGACGCAGGAGCACTAGTGTGGAACACCATAAAAAACTTTAGGGTGTCCCACACAGCTGCTCCAGGGGATACTAGGGGTGTCTCCATGTGTGAAACATGTACAAAAAGGGAAGTATTCCAGCTTTAGAAAGGAACTAAAAATTTCTTCAGCTTGGAACTCTGCCAAAACAGACAATTGTACATGACACTTCCAAGCAATGTTTCATATTCCTATTTCTGCCCTCAAATACCTGTGTGCTAAGTATACCTTTTTTTTATTCACATAGGGGAGAAAAGACTCGGGACATCTGAGGACACCAGGGACCCCACACCTCCTAAAGAAGAGGAAAGCCCAAAACCACAAGCAGAGGATGAGGGGGGAGACCTTTATGAAGTGGGCGAAATAGTGACCACAACAGGTGAGTGTCTGAGACCAAAGCTTCAGGTAATAGATGTATGCCTGCATATTTATAATACTTGGTGTGTTTTTTTTATTTTGGGTGATGTGGATGTTGTGGAAGAAGAATCTAATTTCACAAGTGAAAGTGCCCAGATCCTCATCGGGGAAATAATGGGGTGCAATCGTGATTTAAAAAAGATAAAGGAAAACATCAATGATGTTCAACAAGAAATGAAGAACATCATTGATGTTTTAGGCAGAATATAAAACACACCAAAATTGTAACGTTTTAGCGTGTATTTTTGCTGTTAAAAACAAGTTTTAAAGTATTTTAAAAGCCAAATTTTGAAGATGCACATGGGTGTGTCAACGTGTGCTATCTGCCATCACGGGATATCAATGTACGCGTTTTGTGGGTGCAACCCCTTCCTCATAACTGAAGTAGGTGAGAGGAAGGGGTTGCACCCCCAAAACACGTCCATTGATCACCCATGATGGGAGCTAGCACATGTTGACATTAGGCATGGGATCAGGAGGGAAATCCCCATTTTGATTCCCAATATGTCTGCATCTTCAAAATTTAGCTTTTACAGGGGTGACCTCACCCCATATGATGAAGGCAATATCAACACAGTTTGGACATACCAATGTCTGATATTGCCTTCACTTTGTCAAAGTTGAACTTTGTAAGTTCCTGAGTTGTGTATGTTCTGTTTGGAAACATGCCTGTTGAACCAAAAAAAGGCTATTTATAATGTGACCAAAAAAAAAAGTTATACAACAAAGATGTTGGTTTGTTCAAAAACCCTTTTCTAATGCACATGTGAATGTGCTTTTAAGTAAAATGTTTTCTACTTAACAATTGTGTGGCTTCTTATTTCAATGCTCAAAAGCAGTTTTTGTAATAAGTTGGTGTTTACAATGGGGGTTATTTACTAAAGGCAAATCCACTTTAATTGCAGTTTCAAGTGCACTTTTGCAGTGCAAAGTGGATTTTCCTTTAGTAAATAACTCCCACAGTGCTTTTCAATTTGCCACAATCACGCCATTTTTGTGACTACCAAAAAAAAAAAAAAATCACAAAAGAAAGGAACACAAGCAGTAAATACAAGGAAATATTATTTCTGTTTATCCAAAAAAAATATATTTTTAAAATGTTCCTTGATTGTGTGGCATATCAATGGTCCCCCTACCCGCAAAGTACTCCAGATATTTTTGTCTCACTTCACAGGTGCTTTGGGGCGGCAAGCCAGGATGGCCAGCTTCAAGTGCCCTCAGGGTTGAAGGATCAGGAAAGCCGGCCTCAGTCCCAACTGAGGCCACATAGTTTGTAGCATTTTTTCGAAGAAAATTGTGCATAATGGAGCAGGCAAGCACAATATGGTTGAGTTTATATTCCGCCATGTGGATTGGTGTCAGAAATAGGCGGAACCGGCTGGCCATTATCCCGAAAGCGTTCACCACTCTTCTGGCTCTGGCCAGCCAGTAATTGAAAACCCTCTGGTCCGGGGTGGAGTCCTCATAGGGAATGGCCGCATAATATGGTCCCCCAGTGCAAATGCTTCATCCGCAAATAAGACGAATGGGAGTCTTCTGGAGGTGGCAAGCCCAAGCTGCCATTCTGAAGCCGTCGGTAAAACTCCGTGTGGGCAATGACTCCACCATCCGACATCCGGCCATTTTTCCCCACATCCACATACAGGAACTCGTAAGTAGCTGACGCCACCGCCAACAACACAATACCATTAAACTCCCTGTAATTATAATAGTATGACCCCGAGTTGGGGGGTGGGACTATGTGGACGTATTTCCCATCTATTGCCCCTTCACAGTTGGGAAAGTCCCACCGCTGGGCAAAGTGGGATGCCACAGTCTGCCATTCCTGTGGTGTTGAAGGAAACTGTGGAGTCAAACAAGAATAAAAATGAATACTTTTGCACATAACATTGCAAGCAGATTAGACACAAACATTCTTGGCCAACATCAGTATAATATTTATTTTAAGGAGTGCTTAAAGACAAAAATATAAGGTCCACTTATCAGATTCCTCACCCCCTCTGAAGTCCCATTGTAAAAATTTTAGGCGGGGGGAGATGTTTTGGACAGGTAAATCTCTCCACTTCATTGAGAGCTGAATGCATAAATAATGTGCGTTTCTTTGGCCAGCCCCTCCTTACTTTACACTATTGGCAGCCCACTGGACAGGTAAGAAGTGTCATAATACAAAAATATGAATACACACTGTCCTAATTGAAGCACATTTTTACATTATTCAATTACCTATCAAGATAATAGGAGAACAAAACTTTAAACAGTACCATTTGAAAGTATTCAAGCAGGACCTTTTACTACATGCTTTGGTGAATTCATCCATAAATATGACCACAAAAGAGTGAGGTATAGTGTGTATGGGTTGGGCAAAGTCAGCAAATAGAAGATTGGCATCGGTTGACTTAGCGGTTGGGGGGAGGGAGGGTTACAAATTATTTTGGGACCCCCCAAAAAAAAAGCCTCTGGCACTCTGCATGAATTTAAGCACACAAATAACATTTGTACACATTTTAAGGGGTGTTTATGGTAAAGCACTACAATGGAGCTGACAAAATACATTAAGTGACTAGGCTAGGTGTGTATGGGCCCAGGATAGCTGGGGAGGTTAGTGAGGGCAAATATGCATGAAGGACAAAGGAAGGAAGTTTAAAAAATTCAAACATGCATGAGGATAAAGAGGAAAGGATAAAACTTACCTTAACCACCTCAATACAGTGCACTTACACCCCCTTCCTGCCCAGACCAATTTTCAGCTTTCAGTGCTCTCATACTTTGAATGCAACACTGTACCCATATGAAATTTGCATCCTTTTTATCACACAAATATAGTCTTCGTTGGTGGTATTTAACCACTAGTGGGTTTATTTTTTGTGCTATAAATAAAAAAGGCCATAAATTTTGTGAAAAAATGCCTCTCTTTGTTTCTGTCATAAAATTTTGCAAATTAGTATTTTTTCTTTATTAATTTTGGCCAAAATTTTTACTGCTACATCTCTGGTAAAAATAACCCAAATAAGTGTAAATTATTTGGTGTTTGTGAAAGTTAGAGAGTCTACAAACTATGGTGCCAATCACTGAAAATTGATCACATCTGATCACACCTGATGTACTGAGACACTAACAAGTCAGGAAAGTACAAATACCCCCCCCCCAAATGACCCCTTTTTAGAAAGTAGATATTCCAAGGTATTGAGTAGCATGGTGAGTTTTTTAAGTTGTAATTTTTTCCCACAATTCTTTGCAAAATTAAGATTTTTTTTTTTTACAAAATTGTCATCTTAGCAGGTTATTTCTCTCACAGAGCATATGCATACAACAAATTACACCCCAAAATACATTCTGCTACTCTTCCCGAGTATGGCGATACCACATGTGTAAAACTTTTACACATTCTGACACCATCAAAGGCCCAACATTGAAGTAGCATCTTCAGGCGTTCTACAAGCATAAATGACATCTCATTTCTCAACCACCTATTACATTTTTGAAGGCCCTGGAGCACCAGGACAATGAAATTTCCCCCAAAAGGACCCCATTTTGGAAAGCTAACACCCCAACGTATAATCTATGAGGCATAATGAGTCTTTTGAACGGTTCATTTTTTTCCAGAAGTTTTTGGAAAATGTGGAAAAAAAAATAAAAACACATTTTTTTTTTACATAAAGTTGTCCATTTATCAGATATTTCCAACACATAGCATGTACATAGCATAAGATGACACCCCAAAATACATTCTGCTACTCCGCTTGAGTATGGCAATACCACATGAGTGACACTTTTACACAGCCTGGCCACATACAAAGGCCCAACATTGAAGTAGCATCTTCAGGCATTCTAGGAGCATAAATGACATTTATAATTTCCTGGCAACCTATCATTTTTGAAGGCCCTTCATATTTCTAACACATAGCATGTACATACCAAAAATTACAATCCAAAATAAATTCCATTGTGGAAAGGGTAAAAAAAAAAGCATTTTAGTAGTATCCACAGAGGAGAGCACTGGTCCAGGCAGCAGGCAGGGATGTGCTTAGCGACAGCAATAGTAATTATCCAGGTAGCAGGCAGGAATATTGTCTATAGTCAGCACAAGGATATTGTCAGCACAGCACATTCCATAGAAATTGTCCAGGCAGAGACAGCCACCACAGCCATAATATTGATCCTGGTACACTGTTACCTGCAGGCACTCATTGTACCACTCTCCAGCCCTTCATAAACATACTGCCTCTTGCTACAGCTAATTATTTGCATAGTTCAGGTAGCGGTGTGGTCCGTTCATGCGGCAGGCAGAGGCAAGATGGCAGTAAGTCAGCAGCAGGCTGAGGGGCGCAATCAGGTAAGGCCTGTGCACAGGGGTAGAGGCTTCAACCCACCCAAATCTCTATGAAGCCTCCAGGACTCCAGACCCTAATCCGGAAATTCCGAAACCCAGCGAAAACAAAAAAAAAAAATTGTTTTCTCCATCCAGAAAAACAATTCTGGAGCCCCTCACATACAGTAGATTGTTTTATGCTCCCTCAACGTGTGTGTTGTCTATTAATTGTTTTTTAATCAATTATAATAAACTCAATCTCTCATATATACTATTTTGTATTGATGTACAGTAAGGACGGAAAGTATTCAGACCCCCTTAAATTTTTCACTTTGTTATATTACAGCCATTTCCTAAAATCATTTAAGTTTATGTTTTTTTCCTCATTAATGCACACACAGCACCCCATATTGACAGAAAAACACAGAATTGTTGACATTTTTGCAGATTTATTAAAAAAGAAAAAAGAAAATATCACAAGGTCCTAAGTATTCAGACCCTTTGCTGTGACACTCATATGTAACTCAGGTGCTGTCCATTTCTTCTGATCATCCTTGAGATGGTTCTACACCTTTGAGTCCAGCTGTGTTTGATTATACTGATTGGACTTCATTAGGAAAGCCACACACCTGTCTATATAAGACCTTAAAGCTCACAGTGCAGGTCAGAGCAAATGAGAATCATGAGTTCAAAGGAACTGCCTGAAGAGCTCAGAGACAGAATTGTGGCAAGGCACAGATCTGGCCAAGGTTACAAAAAATTTCTGCTGCACTTAAGGTTCCTATGATCACAGTGGCCTCCATAATCCTTAAATGGAAGACGTTTGGGACGACCAGAACCCTTCCTAGAGCTGGCCGTCCAGCTAAACTGAGCTATCGGGGGAGAAGAGCCTTGGTGAGAGAGGTAAAGAAGAACCCAAAGATCACTGTGGCTGAGCTCCAGAGATGCAGTCGGGAGATGGGAGAAAGTTGTAGAAAGTCAACCATCACTGCAGCCCTCCACCAGTCGGGGCTTTATGGCAGAGTGGCCCGACGGAAGCCTCTCCTCACTGCAAGGCACATGAAAGCCCGCATGGAGTTTGCTAAAAAAACACCTGGACTCCAAGATGGTGAGAAATAAGATTCTTTGGTCTGATGAGACCAAGATAGAACTTTTTGGCCTTAATTCTAAGCGGTATGTGTGGAGAAAACCAGGCACTGCTCATCACCTGTCCAATACAGTCACAACAGTGAAGCATGGTGGTGGCAGCATCATGCTGTGGGATGTTTTTCAGCTGCAGGGACAGGACGACTGGTTGCAATCGAGGGAAAGATTAATGTGGCCAAGTACAAGGATATCCTGGAAGAAAACCTTCTCCAGAGTGGTTAGGACCTCAGACTGAGCTGAAGGTTTACCTTCCAACAAGACAATGACCCCAAGTACACAGCTAAAATAACGAAGGAGTGGCTTCACAACTCATCGACTGTTCTTGAATGGCCCAGCCAGAGCCCTGACTTAAACCCAATTGAGCATCTCTGGAGAGACCTAAAAATGACTGTTCACCAATGTTTACCATCCAACCTGATAGAACTGGAGAGGTTCTGCAAGGAGGAATGGCAGAGGATCCCAAAATCCAGGTGTGAAAAACTTGTTGCATCTTTCCCAAAAAGACTCATGTCTGTATTAGATCAAAAGGGTGCTTCTACTAAATACTGAGCAAAGGGTCTGAATACTTAGGACCATGTGATATTTCATTTTGTCTTTTTTAATAAATCTGCAAAAATGTCAACAATTCTGTGTTTTTCTGTCAATATGGGTTGCTGTGTGTACATTAATGAGGAAAAAAAAATTAACTTAAATGATTTTAGCAAATGGCTGCAATATAACAAAGAGTAAAAAATTTAAGAGGGTCTGAATACTTTCCGTCCCTGCTGTATTTTTGGCACCGCAATAATCCCCATCTCCCGGTTTCCTATTGTATTTATTATCGGGATGAGGTGCCTTATCTACTAAGGACATTTCAACCACTACTTCCTTCTTTTTCCTAGTAAAGTACTCAACTTGGTCCACTTAGCTAACCACAATAATTCCCTCTGTATTTTCCTAGAGTACCGATGCTGAGAAGGCATTTGACAGGGTGAATTGGTCCTTTATGTTCGCGGTTTTGAGACATATGGGTTTTGGAGGTCGGCTGCTTCAGTGGATCACTAGTGTGTACGCCGGCCCACAAGCCTGTGTCAAGGCAAATGGAGCGTTTATGGCCCCATTCACCATATCAAATGGCACACTGTTTTCTTGTTCATACATCACGGGACACAGAGCCTTTGATAATTACTTAGTGGGTTAGATAGTCACCATTAGGTGATTGGACACTGGCAACCCTAATTACAAGGCGAGTTCCTCCTCTATATAACCCCTCCCATATGGGGAGCACCTCAGTTTTTTCGCCAGTATCTAAGGTGGTTGATCACATTAAAGATGTGCTAAGAAGAAAGCTCTGTTTGACGGTCTCTGTGGGGGCCTAGAAGCTTTAAAACTGGATTCATTCCTCGGGCCAATAAATACGCCTAAGATGGATGGTACCTGGGCCTCGTGGGAGAAGAAACAAGGTTTTGCCTGTGATGTCTCTCTTTGAGGACTGGGCTCTGGGATCCAGCGCTTTGGTGCACAAATTTAAGTTGCACAAAAAGTTTCTGGCAGCTATCCAGTAACACTCATAGCGATGTTTGTTGTTTTTTGTCTTATCTTTTTGCCTAATTATCACTTATATGTTTTTTGTAGAACAACAACCACTATATACCTTGCTCAATTCCCCTGATGAAGCCAATGTCTTGTCGAAACTAGTAGGAACACCTCAACTCACCTTCATCTACTATTGGTTGTACAAAACATTGCTTTATGCTCCCTCAACTTGTGTGTTGTCTGTGAATTGTTGTTTTTTAAGCAATTATAATAAACTCAATCTCTTTTATATACTATTTTGTATTGATGTATTTTTGGCACCGCAATAATCCCCATCTCCCGGTTTCCTATTGTATTTATTATCGGGATGAGGTGCCTTATCTACTAAGGACATTCCAACCACTACTTCCTTCTTTTTCCTAGTAAAGTACTCAACTTGGTCCACTTAGCTAACCACAATAATTCCCTCTGTATTTTCCTAAGTACCGATGCTGAGAAGGCATTTGACGGGGTGCATTGGTCCTTTATATTCGCGGTTTTGAGACATATGGGTTTTGGAGATCAGCTGCTTCAGTGGATCGCTAGTGTGTACGCCGACCCACAAGCCTGTGTCAAGGCAAATGGAGTGTTTATGGCCCCATTCACCATATCAAATGGCACACTGTTTTCTTGTTCATATATCTATCACGGGACACAGAGCCTTTGATAATTACTTAGTGGGTTAGATAGTCACCATCAGGTGATTGGACACTGGCAACCCTAATTACAAGGCAAGTTCTTCCCCTATATAACCTCTCCCACATGGAGAGCACCTCATTTTTTTCGCCATTGTCTAAGGTGGTTGATCAAGTTAAAGATGTGCTAAGAAGAAAGCTCTGTTTGATGGTCTCTGCGGGGGGCCTAGGAGCTATAAAACCGGATCCATGCCTCGGCCAATAAATACGCCTAAGATGGATGGTACCTGGGCCTCATGGAAGAAGAAACAAAGTTTTGCCTGTAATGTCTCTCTTTGAGGACTGGGCTCTGGGATCCAGCTCTTTGGTGCACAAATTTAAGTTGCACAAAAAGTTTCTGGCAGAGTCTTCTACAGGTCCAGGGAAGAGGATCCTGTGAGTAGGAACCCAGAACCCTGAAGGTTGGCACAACGCTACCCGCCGTGATGGGTGAAGGTTGGATCTGTCTGTTCTTAGCAGTTCCTGCGGTAGGGATAAGGTAGGTGAAGACAATCCTAAAGTATACACATTATGGATTATCTTCTTTTGAGTAGTTTACATGTCTTATCTGGTTTCCGCCACTAGAGGGAGTAAGAGACATACCTGGTGTATACTTACATGCCATCCAGGATACAAGCTCAGTGAAGCTGGTCTGAGAAGCCGCTCACCTCCTCCGCATAAACTGAAAGGGGATCCCACGCAGTCCTCAGGTGGTCTCCTTTCTGCCCCCTGGCCCCGGCCGCCGCCATGACGATCCTAAACGTGCGCAGGGGGCTCGCTTTTATAGTGGTTTTGACGAGGAAGGAGGGGGGGCATGGTTGCGGCGCTGTGCGCGTGCACGCGCACCAGTGTGTAGGCGCAAAGCGGCTATGTTTAAAGCCCAGTACACCGGAGCTCCTGTAAGCGGTGGGACACAGCTGTGGGCAGTAAGCATCTCAGTGGATTCGGATCCAGGCATACCTAAGACACCTACTCAGCATCAGGTTGTGCAGACTGAGCTAATGTTACTATTGTAAGACTAAGGCACAACAGTGATTGCATTTGTACTAGTACCTCTGATTTGCAGCTTAGGACTATGTCTCCCCGCAAATGAGCTTCAGGGGGAGGTAAAAGAGGCACTAAGAAATCACCGCCTAGATCTAGTGGTTTCGAACATGCCTGCAGGATACCACCACCCGAAAGACTGGAGGCAGCCTCACAGGATGAGTCTGTGCCCCTGTCAGGCTTTGCAGCCTCTCCCAATGTTACAGTCCCTGTATATGTCACTGAAGACCCTATGAAGCTTGCATTGGATGGTTTAGAAGGAAGGATTACTAATTTTATCACAGCTTCCTTTAAGAGTAGCAGAAAAAGGGGTAGATCCCCTCCCTCTGCTCTGGGTTCCCTATTGGATGAGTACTCTGGTGATGATGAAATATCCCTATCTGGGGATGAGGATCAGGAGCAGTCGGACGATTCAGGGGAAGAGGAGAAGCTCTCTTCTGCCTCCCAGGCCCTCAAAGTACAGGTGCAATATTATACTGAGATGGTGCGTACCACAGAGATTGCCCGCTGCTGAGGCAGCCATATCCTCGGTTTCCTCCTTGGGATCCCGGAAATCCCCACAGGCTGTGTATACCTTCCCAATTCATCCCTTGCTGGAGAAATTGTTTTATGACTGGGGTTACCCAGATAAACTATTTTCTCCTCCTAAGAGGTTTTCTATGCTTTATCCGGTGGAGGAAAAGTTCACCAAGAAATAGGGGGTGCCAGCAATAGATGCGGCTATTTCTTGTGTGAATAAAAGCCTGACCTGTCCTATGGCTCAGGGGTTCAAATATCCAAATAAGAAGCTGGAAACTTTATTTAAAGCCTCCCTTTCTATGGCTGGTGCTGTGGTCCAGCCTGCGGTCGCAGCAATTGGCATGTGCCAGTTCCTCAAGGAACAAATGAAGCAGGTGCTTAACCTCCTCTCCACTGAGGAGGTCGAGGTTTATGCAGACCTTCCTAAAGCCTTGTGTTTTGCGGTTGATGCCATTACGGATTCTGTTCAGCAAGCATCCCACCTTATTCTCCTGCTGATACACATGCGCAGGGCCCTTTGGCTTAAGCATTGGGCAGCTGAGGCTTCATGCAAAAATATTTGAATGGGTTCCCGTTTTATGAGGAACGCCTGTTTGGGGATGATCTGAACAAATATATTCAGAAGATTACCAGGGGTAAGACCACGTTGTTACCGGTTAAAAAGAAGAATAAACGTCCCTCATTTAGACGTTTTCTTTCCCCAGCCCCTGGAGCCTCGACCTCCAGGCAGTGGCGACGGCCTTCCCCGTCCAATACTAGGGGAAAGGTCCAAGGCCAAAAAAAGTCTTGGGGTCCAAGATCTGTTAAACAGAACCCCAAGGCCTCCCTATGAAGTGGCGCCCCGCTCAGCCGAGTGGGGGGACGGCTGCTGCAGTTTGCAGGCGCCTGGCAGGAAGAGTTTCAGAACAAATGGGTAGTCTCCAGTGTTTCTGGGCTATAAGCTGGAGTTGCGGGAGCTTCCGCCATCTCGCACTGCTGCTGGCAGTCTCTGACGGTGACAGGTGCACTTTATGGGCACTGATGGCTGAAAGGTGCACTTTATGGGCACTGATGGGCAACAGGTGCACTTTTCTAAGCACTGATGTGGTAACTTGAGTGACAGCTGCAATGAGGGGGTGGGTGGCGATGTGACAGGTTCTCTTTTTTGTGTGGAGTTGGTGCAGACACTGACACTACACAGATCGTTAACTCACTGCTCCTGCCTCGTCTCTCCTCACATTGGAAACGGTGTGTGAGGAGAGAAGAGCTGGTAACAGCTAGTAACCGGTCTGTGTTTACATTTATACCCCTTTCACACTGAGGCGCTTTTCAGGTGCTTTCAAGCTAAAAAAAGGCGCCCAAAAAGCTCACGAAAACCTATTTCCCATTAAATCAATGAGTTCTTTCACACTGGGGCAGTTCGCTGGCAGGGAGGTGAAAAAAAACACCCCTCTCCATTGAAATCAATAGAAAGCTCTTCAAAAGTGCGCAGTGTTTTACTGGCAGTTTAGAAGCACCTCAGTGTGAAAGGGGTCTTAGTAAATCGGTTGTAAATCGATCACAGCTGATCACGTGGGAAACACTGCCAGCCCTTGGCTGTTTACCCTTGTAAACGAGCAGCGTTCCTGGGAGCATGCTGCCACCGACATGACTGCACAGCACGCTCCCGATCACGCACATACGCCGTCTTAAAACATACATATACACACACACACACAGTGGGGACGAAAGTATTCAGACCCCCTTAAATTTTTCACTCATTGTTATATTGCAGCCATTTGCTAAAATCATTTAAGTTCATTTTTTTTCCTCAATGTACACACAGCACCCCATATTGACAGAAAAACACAGAATTGTTGACATTTTTGCAGATTTATTAAAAAAGAAAAACTGAAATATCACATGGTCCTAAGTATTCAAACCCTTTGCTGTGATACTCATATTTAACTCAGGTGCTGTCCATTTCTTTTGATCATCTTTGAGATGGTTCTACACCTTCATTTGAGTCCAGCTGTGTTTTATTATACTGATTGGGCTTGATTAGGAAAGCCACACACCTGTCTATATAAGAACTTACAGCTCACAGTGCATGTCAGAGCAAATGAGAATCATGAGGTCAAAAGGAACTGCCTGAAGAGCTGAGAGACAGAATTGTGGCAAGGCACAGATCTGGTCAAGGTTACAAAAAAATTTCTGCTGCACTTAAGGTTCCTAAGAGAACAGTGGCCTCCATAATTCTTAAATGGAAGATGTTTGGGACGACCAGCTCTCAGCTCTTCAGGCAGTTCCTTTGACCTCATGATTCTCATTTGCTCTGACATGCACTGTGAGCTGTAAGGTCTTATATAGATAGGTGTGTGGCTTTCCTAATCAAGCCCAATCAGTATAATAAAACACAGCTGGACTCAAATGAAGGTGTAGAACCATCTCAAGGATGATCAAAAGAAATGGACAGCACCTGAGTTAAATATATGAGTATCACAGCAAAGGGTCTGAATACTTAGGATCATGTGATATTTCAGTTTTTCTTTTTTAATAAATCTACAAAAATGTCAACAATTCTGTGTTTTTCTGTCAATATGGGGTGCTGTGTGTACATTAATGAGGAAAAAAAATGAACTTAAATGATTTTAGCAAATGGCTGCAATATAACAAAGAGTGAAAAATTTAAGGGGGTCTGAATACTTTCCGTCCCCACTGTTATGTATGTATATATATATATATATATATATATATATATATATATATATATATATATATATATATATATATATATATACATACATACATATACACATACACTCTGCATTTAGTGTAGCCTATATATACACAGTGCATTCGGTGGTGTATAGTTTCTAATACACCTCAGGCGGTGTACACAGTATATAATACAGCGTTTAACAGGGGCATGCAATTACAATGTTTGAAATAATAGTTAAGCAGGGCCCGTTCCTGCGCCTAACAAGAGTAACTGTGAGGGGTTACAGTGTTCTGGCGCCACCAAAACCAAAGGCCCAATTTTTCTGCCCCTGTTTAACAGGGGCATGTAATTACAATTTGTGATATAATATTTCACAGCAGGGCCGGGTCTGCAGAGTATATAGGGTAGGCCGTATAGTATATATATTGCTGTTCAGAGTATATAGTGCCCGGGGGCCCCCACGCCATTTTTTTTTTTACATTTTGGTGCAGGGTTCCCCTTAATATCCATACCAGACCTGAAATGCCTGGTAATGAACTAGGAAGACCATATGTGTTTAAATCTATAACGTGTCTGTGGTGAAATAAACCCCACGTGAAGAAATAAATTGTGGCGCTTCCTAAAAAGCTGTACACACTTCTTCCAGTGTACAAATTAACTAGTGAACACCTATTACAGGTGTATATTCAAACAAACATAAACATATATATATATATATATATAATGGTGAACACCAAAAAAAATTTTTTTGCAAATAGTGACTTAGTGACAATACTGCTTAAACAGCATCAAATACAAATTATTGTGTAGTGACAACACAAAAAATGTGAAACTATTACATAAATGAATAAGTAATACAAAAGTGTCTGTGAACGTCATCCAATGACATAAAACATAACGTGCCAAAATGAGTCCTTTTAATTCCAAGGGTGTGAATATTCTTCTAAACCTCCTTCCACCACACCTGTGTGTTCAGTGAACCCACTCCCAGTGAAAATTCACTCACCAGCTCACCATGCCTCAACTTTCGTATGAGGCTTAAAAGCATAGAGATTCAAATCAGCTGGAACGGATTAAGCATCTCTCCATCCGGGAATAAGTCCCATATGTGAAATTGAAAAGAAACTCCAAATAGTGTAATAACATAACTTTAATTCACACTCACTACAAATAACACTTCAAAGGTTCCACTCACATGTGTAAAAATAACAATCGGCACAGCAAACTCCACAGCACACTATATCAGCAGTATACAACTCAGCAGCTTGAATGAATCTCCCAGGGGGTATGCGGTCACGGCGGACCCAAAACACAGCAGGCGTGTATGATGTTTCTCTCACCCTCTCCTCGCTTGCCTGTCAGATGAATCCGCTGGCTCCCCCGGTGGGTAAATCCACAACGCTCGCTTCAATACGTCACTAGTACGTGATGATCACCGCAGCTTGGCCACGCCCCGACATGTTTCGTCACACCTATGACTTACTCATGGGATAGGCCGCTCCAGATGTCAATCAGTTCTTATACCCCCTCCCAATCATGATTAGCAGAGGATGCCTGAGTGCGCACGCGTCCCACATAAGTTCCGCGCCTGCGCTGTAGAAGTGTCCCCGTGAGCGCAAACCCCCGCTATTAGGTACTGTTGCTCATCAGGTCCTGGTATACCATAAAGTAATATCAAGTAATATAAAGTAACATCTGATTCCTACCCCACCATGTTACATTTCTGATGTTAGTAATGAACTAGGAAGGGGAACCCACATAGTTTTTTTAATGATTTTTATCTATATTGCCGGGAACCAACAATACATTGCAGCCGCGAGCAGTTTTAAATGACATTTTGTCCTTTAGAAATTTCATTTTGCTGTGGTATTGTTATAAACATGGGAAAGATGCACTATTTTATAGGCATACTAAGGACACCCCCAGGCACGATATTTAAAGGAATATTTCATTTTTATTGTTTCACTTTAAGCATTATTAAAATCACTGCTCGTTTTTAAAACTTTTTTTTATTGATACATGTCCCCAGTGGCAACCTGTGAAGCTCTGGTGAACTCCATGCCCAAGAGGGTAAAGGCAGTGCTGGAAAATAATGGTGGGCACACAA
Organism: Aquarana catesbeiana; assembly: GCF_042186555.1. NCBI lineage: Eukaryota > Metazoa > Chordata > Amphibia > Anura > Ranidae > Aquarana > Aquarana catesbeiana. Next base: position 235,271,969 of record NC_133329.1, on the reverse strand, counting down.
AATATTGACAGTTTGGGCCCAAATTGGACATTTTCACTTAGGGATGTACTGACTTGTTGCCAGCGGTTTAGACATTAATGACTGTGTGTTATTTTGAGGGAACAGCAAACATTTACACTGTTATACAAGCTGTACACTCACTACTTTTCATGTGACAACACTGAAGAAATGCTACGATGTAAAGATAGAATACAATAGTTACAAAAATGTGAGGGGTGTACTAATTTTTGTGAGATACAAGTAGAAACATGGAGAATTTACTGTATCTCACATTATGCTACCATGTTACTTTGGATTATACTTATTGTACGTGGGACATTGATCCCTTTCTTTATTTTTCTGCCCTGATGGATGTTTTACTACTTTATATAAATAAAGAATTTGATAAAAAAAAAAAAAAAAAAAGGAAGAACCACAAACTGTAATTGCTGCTTACCCACCACAAAGCAGGGATCGCTGATGCAGAGGGAAAATTGGGCATGTAAATATGCATTCTTGAGGTCTATGGTTGCCAAGAACTCCAGGATGGGGTGAATATTCACATCTAGTTTCATAACTATAAAAATTGGTTGGAAATGAAACCCCTGAAACCAGTCCTTCAAGGGAACCAGAGCAATCACTCCCAAAGAGCAAGCGGGAAGGAGGCAAGAATTGAAATTCCAGCCAGTTCACCCAGGACACCACCTTCCAAACCAATGATCCAAAACATCCTGGGTTCAGGGGGCCAGAAAAGCTAACAAACATTCCTCAATGCGAATCAGGCTTTGCACCAGACTTGGATGCGTAGAAGTCTAGGACTTGCAGCGGAATGGGAAGATGACTTATGCCTCGTACACATGATCTGAAATTCCGCCAGCAAAAGTCGGATGTGAGCTTTTGATCAGAAATTCCAAGCGTGTATGCTCCATCAGACTTTTGCTGGCAGAATTCCAGCCAGCAAAAGATTGAGAGCAGGTTCTCTATTTTTCGGTCAGAAAAAGTTCCTATCTGAAAATGCGTTCATCTGTATGCAATTCGGACACGCAAAAAATCACGCATGCTCGGAAACAATTCGACGCATGCTCGGAAGCATTGAACTTCATTTTCTCGGCTCGTCATAGTGTTGTACTTCACTGCGTTCTTGATGGTCGAAAGTTCAGAGAGCTTTGTGTGACTGTGTGTATGCAAGGCAAACTTGAGCAGAATTCCGTCGGAAAAACCATCCAAGTTTTTTCTGATGGAATTTCTGATCGTGTGTATGGGGCATTAGAAGCAGAGGTCTGGAAGGGACGAAAGGAGCTTTTTCCGAAACCCTGGAGAGGCTGATTTTGCCGTGGGAACTTTTGCTTTTCTCCTAAATTGCATGTGCTTTCCAGACCATGACTTCCTTATCCAAGGTCTCTCTGGAGGAGGTTATAAGAAGCATGCGGGGAGCATCTTTTCAAAGACCAGTTCTGCAGCCTGAAGAATGATCCTGAGCATTTGGACTGACCCAAGAGCCAGGCAAGAATTTTGACACAGAATTTTGGATACATTCTGCAAAGTTTTAGATGTGTTTTTTTTTTTTTTTTTTTTTAGCAAAAAAGTACAGGGATACTAAAAATGGTACTGACATACAGACTCAGATTGAACTGGATAGACTGATTATTTTATTCACTCTACACAGTAGCACAAAGCCATTGGGAGTAGCTACAATGTTTGAAGTACTGAGGTACGGGCCAGGATCAACCCAGATTGCACGTCATATGCTTGGCCCAGACTGCCGTGGTCTGGAAAACAACTAGAGATAAAAAAACCCCTTTCATAGGTTGCATGACATTCCTTGAAAGAACAAAGGAGGCATTAGGAGAAACTCCAACCTCCTGTTCACAGGCTTTTTAAAGTGGATTCTAATAATACTGGCTCTTTTCCCTGGTGTCTGTCAATTACTGCAATAATATGGTTAAGGACATTTGGTCCCACCCATAAAAGGTTAAAAGGATTCCTATTAGATTTCACGTTACATATTCAAGTTTATATGTTGTATATGAGATTAAGTGCCTGTGTATAAATTCTATACATAGGGGAAGCTACCCAGAAAATAAAGAAAGCATTGCACATCACAAGTATGCAATAAGACACGGACATTTTGAATTGGTGAGGCAGGGGAATAGTATCTCTCAGCAGAAATACACTATACTGCCAAAAGCAGTGGGACACCTGACTTTACATGTACATTTACATGAACTTTAATGGCATCCCAGTCTTAAGCCTCATACACACGGTATGACTGTTGGCAGGGGATTGTCCTAAAATCTTACCGTTAGTAGGGTCCTTTTGACAATTGTTGTCCAACTTTTGGCCAACAAATGTTGGATGACAGGCTAGTAAATTTTCGTCGGACATCGGTTTGACGTCAGATTTTCGTATGGTCAGTACACAAATCCATCACACAAAAGTCGAAAGTACAAACACGCATGCTCGGAATCGGTGCTCACCAAACATGAAATTAGCAGAAGGGGCCCAAAGGGTGGCACCCAAGAGCTGAGATTCCTCGTAGTACATCACTAGGTTCGTGTTTGTGGCACGATAATTGTGTGCCGTTAGTATGCAAGACAATATTCTGTCCCACGTGCCCTTTTGACAAAAATCAGACTCTTGGTTGGCCAACAATCGTACCGTGTGTACGGGGCTTTAGTCTGTAGGGTTTGATAGTGAGTAGTGAGATAGTTCCTTTGCAGCTATAACTCTTCTGGGAAGGCTGTCCACAAGGTTTAGGAGTGTGGCTATGGGAATTTTTGACCATTCTTCCAGAACCACATTTGTGACACTGATGTGGACAAAGAGGACTGGCTTGCAGTCTCCGCTGTAATTCATCCCAAAGGTGTTCTATCGGGTTGAAGCCAGGACTCTCCACCTCAGCCAGAGGAAGCATTGGATTAATTTATAAAAATACAAGACTTCCTCTGAATGGCAGAGATGCACTCATCCCAACTCTATTTTGTTCAAGCAGCAGCTGAGAAGATGGCTGTGATGTTGCTTAACACAGCACTGCACACTGAACAGAGACCTACACTTTGTCTGAACCTACCATACTGAAAAACGTAACTAGAATAGTCAGGGACTGCTTAACTACTAGCAACTGTTGAGACAATGAACACTTTGGTGAGAATTCTGTAAAATAGTGCAGGAGTATGTAATGTACAAAAAGACCCCTTTCACACTGGAGGCGTTTTTCAGGCGTTTTAGCACTAAAAATAGCACCTGTAAAGCTTCTAAAAAAGGCCTTATCTGCAATCCCAGTTTGAAAGCCCAAGGGCTTACACACTGGGGCGCTGCGCTGGCAGGACGTAAAAAAAAAGTCCTGCAAGCAGCTTATTTGAGGCACTTAAGGGTGCCCCTGCCCATTGAAATTAATTGGCAACGCCGGCAAAGCACCTCGGCAGCTGCGATTTGTGGGGGCGCTTTTAACCCTTTATTCAGCCGCTAGCAGGGGGTTAAAAGCGCCCCACTAGCGCCCAAAAAGTGCCGCAAAAACGGCGGTAAAGCGCCTCTAAAACTAGCGGCGCTTTACCGCCAACGCCTGGGCACTGGCAGTGTGAAAGGGCTCTCAAGTGCTCCCCTCCTCTCTTCCCAATTCACAGAGCTCACTTCAGTCACAGCTCACAGGCATGGGAGGTTTCTTCTCTCCAAGGCTACAGTGGATGAAATCAGCACCCCACCCACCTCAGATTCAGTACCTGCCCCCAGACAGCCTCTCTCAGCTCCAGCAACAGGATCTGTGTGTGACTGAGGATCAAGTCATACAGGACCCATTGCGATCAGAGGTAGTGAGTGGGCAGTCACATGCACAGCTGCAGCACCTCTGGCTTGTAACGTACATGAATGCACTGTGGGTCAGAGCAGTGGGCCCCATCCACCTTGGAGCTGCTGTACCCCACACACTTTGCACCCATGAATGATATGCCACCGCTTTAGCACCAAGATTATTTCTGCCGTATGCCATCCTTGCACTGGTGCTTAACCACTTTCCAAACAGGCCATAGCCGAATGACAGCTACAGCTCGGTCAGCTAATTCTGTGAGGGCGTACAATGACGTCCCACCAGATTCGCGCTTCCCGGGCGTGCACACGAAAATATCTGTGTTTGCCAAGTTCACCGGACCCGGTGCATCACGGATTATGGTAAAGGGCCAATGACAGCGTCCTTTACCACGTGATCGCTCTGTCCAATGACGTAGCGATCATTTGTCAACAAACCGGCGCATGTCAGGTTCAGCTCTCTCCTCGCACGCTGTACATACCGATCGGTACAGCGTGAGAGGAGGGAGACTGCAGCAGCACCCACCCCTGCCTCATTTTAGCCCATACGTGTCACATCAGTGCTACTACAGTGCCCCATAAAAGTGTAATAGGTAGTAAGGAAATTTGAATTGTAATTTTATGTCCCTAGAACACCTGACAGTGCCCCCTGAATGTTGGGCCTCTATATGTGGCCAGGCTGTGTAAAAGTCTCACATGGGGTATTGCCATACTCAGGAGTAGCAGACTGTATTTTGGGGGGGAATTTTTGCTAAGTACATGCTGTTAGAAATATCTTATACATTTTGTGGTCAATTTATAACAGCTAGCATGTACTTAGCAAAAATTACACCCCAAAATACATTCTGCTACTCCCGAGTATGACGATACAATATGACAAAAAAAAACAAAAAAAAACGCATTTTTTCATTAACAGTTTTAGGAAAATGTGAAAGAAATGTTCAAAAGACTCATGATGCCTCATAAAATATACATTGGGGTGTTTGCTTTCCAAAAAATTGGGTCATTTTGTGGGCATTTTTATTGTCCTGGTGCTCCAGGGCCTTCAAAATCGTGATAGGGTGTCAGGAAATTATATGTATAATTTATGTTCCTAGAACACCTGGAGGTGTTACTTGCATGTTGGGCCTCTGTATATGGCCAGGCTGTGTAAGGCTCCATGCACACTGAAGCACATAAATGGCCGTTTTTGGCAGTTTGGGCGTTTTTTTTTTTTTTTACAGCCCATAAACTCCCCTCTATGTTATTCTCTGTGTCCATGCACACATGGACGTTTTTGGATGTTTATCAGCAGTGGAGTTTATGGGCTGTTTTCTGAACGCCATAAAATCGCATTCAGGAGTTGGTTTTTCTGACCACAAAAAATGCCAAATGCTCATAAACACTGATAAACGTAGATAAATGCTCAAAAACATGGCTCACCAGCGTTTAAAATTGATCCATTGAAAAAAAACGCTAAAAAGCGCTAATGAGGAAAAACGCTAATAAACGCCATTGCAAAAACTTTAAAAAACATTGAAAGACTCACTGCAAAACTACTGGAGTTTTTATAACATTATTTTAATGTCCAGTGTGCATGGAGCCTAAAAGTCTCACACATGTCAGATCGCCATACTCAGGAGTAGCAGAATATGTTTTGGGGTGTAGCTGCAAGTATCCATATACAGTGTGTGAGAAATAACTTGGTAATATGACAATTTTGTGAAAAAAAAAAAAAATTTTGCAAAGAATTGTGGGAAAAAATTACAACTTCAAAAAACTCACAATGCCTCTTATTAAATACCTTGGAATGTCCACTTTCCAAAAAGGGGGAATTTGGGGGGACTTTGTACTTTCGTGGCTTGTGAGTGTCACAAGAAATAATAGGCTGTCAGTACATCAGGTGTGATCAATTTTCAATAATTGCCACCATAGCTTATAGACCAGGGATATGCAATTAGCAGACCTCCAGCTGTTGCAAAACTACAAGTCCCATCATGCCTCTGCCTCTGGGTGTCATGCTTGTGGCGGTCAGTCTTGCTATGCCTCATGGGACTTGTAGTTCTGCAACAGCTGGAGGTCCCCTAATTGCATATCTCTGTTATAGACTCTAAGCCCTGGTTCACGCTTACAGCAGGAATGGAATCATGCGACTTCAGCTGACACAATTTCATTCTTGTGTGTCAGTCCCGACTTCAGGGGCAATTTCATAGACATCTGTGCGGGTTGCTGTATAGATGGCAATGGAAAATGCATCCCGAAGTCACCAAAAGTAGTACAGGAACTACTTTTGGGAATCGGTGGGCTGCCGTATTGATTCGGACGGTGCCATTGCTGGCAATTGCCGCTGATTTGGCATCCGATTTGACCTGTCAAATCGCATGTCAAATTGCTCCAATGTGAAACAGGGTTTAGTGCCGCCTGACAAGTCACCCTCCATGCAGTTCAATGGAGCCATTCTAATGGGGGTGACTCAAGTTGCTCCGACTTAACAAAAGGTTCATGTACTACTTAGGGGTGACTTCAGAGCGGCTTGCATTGACTTCTATAAAAAGAAGTCGTTTGCAAGCCACGCTGAGGTCACAACTTTGAATCCACTCCAGCGTGAACCGGCATCAACTTTCACAAAGTCCAAATATACGCAGAGTTATTTTTACCAAAGATATGTAGCAGTATGAGAAATAAAAAGAATTGCGCTAATACATGTGCAAGTTACCATAAAAGTCCTCAGTGAAAAAAATTGGTTCTATTAAGTGTAAAATTAGACATAAAAGTGTGTGTGAATAACTATTAATAATAGTCCAAAATAATGTCCTAATAAAAAATCAATGTGATTAAAAATATAAATTCTCCCAGAAAGGTACAAAAAATCCAAATGGTGATTCAATCAGTGACAGCAAAGGAGAGTCCACCACCAGGGATAGAGGGGGTTGCTCCTTACCAGATGGCCACGACCCCCTACTACAGAGGGTCACAGCAAGCAGGCAATCTTATAACCCAGAGATTGGGAGCTTCTATCGGTCTCCACCAGGGGTCAAACAACAGTGTTGCATTCCAGCAGGACGGGTTTGTCCGGGCTCCTGTGGCCAAGGAACCGGACTTCAGGCTTTTATATTTACTACGCTTTGTAAGTGTTCACTTTGTTATTTTAAACATTTAATAAATTGTGTTGGTTTTACACTATGTGAGCCCCTTTTGTATTTTATGGTGTATCCCTGCCATTGGTTTCGCTGGTGTGGCTGACAGTGAGATGACCCCTGGTGGAGACCGATAGAAGCTCCCAATCTCTGGGTTATAAGATTGCCTGCTTGCTGTGACCCTCTGTAGTAGGGGGTCGTGGCCATCTGGTAAGGAGCAATCCCCTCTATCCCTGGTGGTGGACTCTCCTTTGCTGTCACTGATTGAATCACCATTTGGATTTTTTGTACCTTTCTGGGAGAATTTATATTTTTAATCACATTGATTTTTTATTGGGACATTATTTTGGACTATTATTAATAGTTATAAAATCATACAATACAGCGCTCGCAAATATATATAATATGTGATCGCAAAAGAAAAAAGGAATTTTGTTGCAGCTGCAGAATAAAAGTACTGTACTTTAGTGATAAATAACCAAGTGAACTGCGCTAGCAACTGTATATAATTAAGATGTACCCCAACAAAATAAAAACAACAATGGTGAATATGAAAGTGTCACAAATGGTGAAAAAAGTATCAAAGACTCGATTGATAACGCCCTGGGGGAGGGGCGAAACGCGTCGACGCAATATCCTGTCCACGTCTGTCTGATTTGCTACCAGTGACATCACTTCCTGGTGTTGGTGGAACGCACGCCGGAGAGCGGCGAACCGACCATATTATCTGATTGCCTGCTCTGCATACCGGTCCCGTGAGTAGCGCTTTTATGCGCAGGTGACCCCTTGGTACCCTAAGGTTTTATGCTATATGCTTCTCCTTTCTCTTTTGGTGGAACGCGAGCTTTGTGGTCCCTTTCAAGCAATTTCAACATTGTCATACCATCAGCCCTGTGTGATCATAAGGATGAAAAAGCTGGAAGTCTGCCTATTGCTTCTCCCATGAAGGGGTTCTAACCACTAGTTACGTTTCTTCTGTTTGTTATTGGTGACATTTCATGATTTCACTATCCCATCTGCATTTCCTGAGAGGATCGCTTCATAAGTCGGTCTTTGATTGTATATATCATTAATATATTATTTTTTTGAGAGTATATCTATTTTTCGTCCTCACATGAGTGTTATGTTAATTGATATTTTTCATATTATTTTTTATATTATTTGTTCAAATATGCACATCAATTGTTTTTTATTGTAGTGAAAGTTTTCACTCAGGGAGCGCAGTTTTGTACGTTCCCGTTGCCATCCATTGTACAGTAATAGGCACAAAAATTGGTTTATCACCTATATTGAAGGTCTTGTGGTTCTGGTAGTGCACTCCTGTGCATTCTCACACCAAATTGGGTGCGTTGCGCAGGGTGCATGTCCAGGTCTTTGATACTTTTTTCACCATTTGTGACACTTTCATATTCACCATTGTTGTTTTTATTTTGTTGGGGTACATCTTAATTATATACAGTTGCTAGCGCAGTTCACTTGGTTATTTATTATTAATAGTTATTCACACACACTTTTATGTCTAATTTTACACTTAATAGAACCAATTTTTTTCACTGAGGACTTATGGTAACTTGCACATGTATTAGCGCAATTCTTTTTATTTCTCATATTTATTTCACAATTGATGTTTATTGTTGGGATTGCAGCTTTTCAACAATTTATTGTTTATTTTGGTTTATAGCGCAGTTTTTTCTTCTTTTTTCCATATGTAGCAGTATAACCTTTTGGCCAACATTTATAAAGAAAAATTACTAATTAGCAAAATTCTAACCAAAACAAAGAAAAAATTTATATATTCATAGTTGAATAGTTGTCATTCAAAATGTGAGACTGAAAGCTGAAAATTGGCCTGGTTAGGAGGGGGGTAGTGGCAAGTGGTTTAAAGTGGATGTAAACCTGAAAAAAAAAAAAAAAAATTATATTATACTGTAGAGTATAAGATTTCCTATCATTTGAGCCCAGTCTTGCCACACAGAGTTAATCCATCTCTGAGCAATCCTCTTATTGTTCAGTGAGAAAAATCTTGACAAACTGAGAAAAACTTTGTCCTCCCCCTTGCTTGAGTGACAGCCTAAGACACAGGCATTATTTTTTAATTCCCTCCCCCACTCCTTTCTTCAGCAGTTCTGCAATGATTGGCTGTTCCACACCTCAGCATGATTTGGCATGCTGAAGTCATGTGGTTACTTTCCTGTCTTTTCACTGGATGTTAGAGATCATAGCAGAAGTTCAGTGTTAGAAATACACAGGGGAGTGTAGAGGTGGGCGGGGAGTCTACTGACATTACGACTCCACCCACCAAGCTCCAGACCCACCCACAGAATATGCAGTTTTTCAGCTCTCATAACAGACAGAGGGGAGACATTTGACAGGTAAAGATACATGCAGGAGGCATGTATATCCTTATAGATAACCCCTATGGCAGTAGTTTAGAAAGGATGACATTGGGTTTACATCCACTTTAAGCTTTTTTTTTTTTTTTTTTCTTCTTTTTTAGGGTAACAAAGGACCCTGTTCATTTAAAGCATGAACAGCACAGTGCTTGTGCTGTGTAATTGGCCCCTTCTATCACCTAAAATACCTGGCTAATCCTGCCCTTCCCCCTGTAAACAGACCACGGTTTATCATGGCTGCCGAGCCCTGACACTCTGGCCAGTTTACGTGCCTCTGTCATCCACAGCTCTACTGTCTGCTCTCCCCCTCCCCTCCTTACCCGTCAGCTTTGTGTGTGAGCTGCCCCTCCCCTCCTATCACTGTTCTGAGCAGTATAAAAACTACTACTCACAATTCCTGCCAGCCCCTCTGCTAGGATAAGATGTAGTATACAGTATATGCAGGTTAAAATTTCTTCTAAATACCTTATTGCTCCTCGCTGATCAGAGGTCCCGTGATCACCTATCGCTGTCTTCCTCCGATTTATGCACTGCAGAGGGAGGTCACGTGACCACCCCCAGATGTCAGAGGGAGATCTTGGCCCCTCCCTCTGTAGTACATACATTGGCAGAAGAGAGCGACAGGCGGTCACATGACCGTTGATCGGCCAGGAGCAATAAGGAATTTATAAGAATTAAAAAAAAAAAAAGCACACTGTGTACATGTTATTCTAGCAGAGGGGCTGGCAGTGAATGTGAGCACTGCCTTTACAACCCCTTTAACTTTGAAAATTGAGCCTAATTTATTGAAGGAATGTCAGGGCCACAAAAGAATAACATAGAGAAGTGGCCCCATGGGATTGTCACCCCTAACAGCCATTTGTTTTATAAATACATTTTACTCTTATCAGAGGGCTATGGTGATTGTTAAGTACATGTCTCTCTAGTGCTGCTTTGCTGGTTCTTTCTGTTTTGTGTTTCAGGTGACAACCTGCCTGCTGATCAGTGACAAATCCTTTGGCGGGAGACATTTAGCCAATGAGTGTAACCTTTTACTTATAACCTCTCCTGTCACTGGGCGGAGTCAGCATTTACCTCAGGTCTGTCAGCTGGACTCACCTCTGGATTCTCCTCAGCCTTCCCCTCAGCCTTCCTTTTGGATCTTTTGACCTGCTCTCAGCCCAAAATGGATATTCCATTTTATGAACTATTTCAAAGGACTAATTCCCCTGAAGGAAGGCTTGCCTCATTTAATTATTGTTTTGTTGTTGTTTTTACTTTGCCCCTAAGTTTTCACTGGTGACAGCTGTATCTTCACTTACATCCGTATTATGCCTCTCATTCCTGAAGTGTCAGGGCTACCCTATATACTGATGGTAATAGGTTACCTAAGATCAGCCAGGGAATTTTTCATCCGCCTGTAAGCAGACCTGGACCTGAGGCAAGACTATTGGAGCATCACATCACCACTGGGACTTTACAGGGACCACAAGAAGAGGACCACTGACTGGAAGTGTCAGCTCACAGGCCGACAGGAGCTACTGTGAAAGAATATGCAGGATAAGGAGGCCCTACTCACACACCTACAGCGCTACTTTTCCTGCCACCATAAGCCAGGTAGGCAGCGGGTCTGAAGCTGCTACCATGGGACGACAGCTTGATCAACACCTCTCCAACAGGACCCCCCTATCATCATCACAGGCTAGGAGTGAGTTAAGGCTCTGAGGGTTGGGAATGTACACAGACTTCACTCTGTTCGGTCTTCTTCAGTCTCCTCTGCGTCAGTGTCTTCCCTGCTCAGTGTGCTCGGTCTGTCAGCCTTTAGCCATTCCCTATCCTGTTTACTCTCAGCTCTCTAGTACTTTCATTTATCACACTTCTGACCTGTAAAATATCTATTGTGTTTTCATCTACTACAGTAATTGTAGGTACTGTGCTTGAAAGGCCAGTGCTCCTGTCTAGTATAGAGCATGTCAGGGTTGTTAGGCACACATGTAACCACACAATCTCCCCTAACAGGCTGATCAGTCAGTTTATCATTATTGGTTTTCCTGAGGGTTTTATTTACTTCCTTCATAGGAATTAGGCTGTTTAAGGTTTGTAAGTTTAAAATCTGTGAATGAGTTGTCCAATATTGTGTTTTATATATATTTTTCCCATGTTGTTTTATTAGGAAACGTTAAAGAGCGGTACACATATGGGTTATTTACGAAAGGCAAATCCACTTTGCACTACAAGTGCAAACTGCACTTGAAATTGCACTGAAAGTGAACTTGGAAGTGCAGTCGCTGTAATGCCCTGTACACACGGTTGGATTTTCCGACAGAAAATGTGTGATTGGACCTTGTTGTAGGAAATTCCAACCGTGTGTAGGTTCCATCACACATTTTCCATCGGAATTTCCAACACACAAAGTTTGAGAGCTTGCTATAAAATTTTCCGACAACAAAATCCGTTGTCGGAAATTCCGATCGTGTGTACACAAATCCGACGCACAAAGTGCCACGCATGCTTAGAATAAATTAAGAGACGAAAACTATTGGCTACTGCCCCGTTTATAGTCCCGTCTTACGTGTTTTACGTCACCGCGTTCAGAACCATCGGATTTTCCGACAACTTTGTGTGACCGTGTGCATGCAAAACAAGTTTGAGCCAACATCCGTCAGAAAATATCCATGGATTTTGTTGTCAGAATGTCCGATCAATGTCCGACCCTGTGTACAGGGCATAAATCTGAGGGGTAGATCTGAAACACACCCCCTAACTTTTTGAGATGGGAATGAGGGACACCTATCACCAAAAGCATGCAGGCATAGCACACACCCCTTGCCACGCCCCCTTAAAGGAGAATTGTACAAAAAAAAAAAAAAAAACAAGATTGTTTAAACCCACAAGTGCTTTTTTACCACTACTATTCCTTTATATTGTCTTTTGGAATTTACACATGCAGCAAATTTAGAAATCAGATGAAAGGTTTAGTGCTGGAAAACACTTTTTGATAGATAAAAAGTGCATTTTAAAAACATCTATATAGATCAGACCAAAATGAGGGACAAATGAGGGACAGAGGGACATTGCTCCAAATCAGGGACAGTCCCTCGAAAACAGGGACAGTTGGGAGCTATGTCTGAAATGAGGGGAAGCTCTGCTGATTTTATTATCCATTCATGTGCAAGCTAAAATGCTGTTTATGTTCCTTGCATGTCCTCCTCAGATCTACAGGGACTGCACTTTCAGTGCAATTTCAAGTGCAGTTTGCACTTGTAGTGCAAAGTGGATTTGCCTTTAGTAAATAACCCCCATAGAGTGTGACAGAAAATTACATGTAGACATGATAGCGTTTTAAAATCTTCAAAAGAAATTTATGAAGAGAGGATCCCGCCTCATATAGTTTCTCTTTTTGTTTATTTAGGTTGTCACCTCTAGCTGTGATTCCTGAAGAATCCAATGAGTTTAATCATTTGTGAGTTCCTAAGGGTTCTTGGTTTTTATTGATCTAATTGTTGATAGCCTATTCTCATTGATATACCTAAATCTACAGTATATCAAGCTCTTCTTGTGCTCAGATAATTTGGTCAGATGCCCTTTTAGTCAAATCTGACAATAAATCTTTTTGTTTATTCTCTGCTTTTGGTCAGGAGCTTGCAACTCCTTAGTCAATTTGAGATGGAGCAAGAACAAAATGACCATCTTGATAAGCAGCATGAAGATTCAATAGTGAAGCATTGGAAGGCTTTTGGTGTAGCTACATGATCCCTTCTGTAAAATTAAACAGAAAATACAGCGCTGTGAGTGAATTTAGGAGATAAAATGCAAATTACATGTAAAAAAAAAAAAATCAAAAGAGCCGCTGCTAGAAGTGAGATACACACAAACGTAAATAAGGCAATAAGTAGCAGCGCTAAGTACACTATATAGTGCAAAACATACACCAATGATATTTAACAATGTGCAGTATGAAAACTAGAAAGGCTAAAAAAATGAATAAATGTCCATCATCATAAGTAGGCAGTGCTCAAATGATTGACCAGATTGTGAATGTAGTTCAAATGATTAATTTCATCCTCCACCGCACCACCAGTGATAAACCACACAAAATGCTCGCTTACCAGACGGCAAGCTTTAAGCTTGCGACCTATACCCAGCCAGGGCCTTTATCCAATGGAGAGCCAAGAGGACAGATTCCAGGCAAAACCCCTCTAGATGGTCAGCATGCAGAGCAGAGACCGCCAAACTCGCCAGTCACAGATCGTAAATAAGGGTAGAATGTGGTGGCATTCGGATGTTCCCTTATTCCCTGCTCCAGCAGGCTCCCTCCAGCAGTGCAACCGCTCCCTGCAGCCTCTTCTCTAAGCTGCTCTTGGCAGCGGTTGCAAGCTCAAGCTTGTCAGCTACTCAGCAATGCTCTGCAATACCCCGCTCTACCCAGCCATACCCGTCGATACTAGGGGTGCGGAATTTAATCGCTGCATCGATGCATCGCGATTCGGGGGTCCCCGATGCGGCATCGATGCAAGCCCCCCTAAACATCGATGTCGGGTGTGACGTCATCCCGACTTGCCCCGCCCCTCCCGGAAGTGTACTCCAAGCGTTTTTTGTCAAAATGGCTTTTGCTATTAAATTCAATAGTAATCCATTCAGTGGTGATCGCTGTATGTGTTTTTTTTTTAAATATATGTAGCTTCATACCTCGTTTTTAGTTGTGTATATAACTGTATATCCGGCGTACATGTGACTGCTCGGTCCGGCCCGCCCCTCTCCTCTCTGTCCCTCCTGACCGCAGCCCCGCCCGCCTCTCTTCTGATCTGATAGCTACAGTTGGTGGGCGGGGCTGAGAACTCCCACTGACATCAGGAGAATCAGAGAGACGTGAGACAGAGGAGAGAGATGCGGACCGGACTGAGCAGTCACATGACCGGCTTATACAGTTTTACACACAGACTAAAAAAACGAGGTATGATGCATATATTTAAAAAAAAAAACACACACAGCGATCACCACTTAATGGATTACAATTGTATTTATTAACAAAAGCCATTTTGACAAAGACACAGTTATTTATATTTACACAGACAAAAATAAGATATGCAGCTGCATAAATTTTAAAATGCAGATACAATGGTGGGCACTTAATGGATTTTAACTGCATTTTTTTTACCACACAGGTATTTTATCAGCTGTATGTAGAGTACAAGTGTGTTTGTATTCTACTTACACTGTCTCCTACATGTGCTGTGTGACATTATTTCTCTGCCCCCCTCCCAGTTTGCACATTCCACTGTGTTAACTCCTAGTGTGCTGGAAGGTGCAAACAGGGGAGCCCAGAGAAATGTCACAGAGACAGTAGAGGAACTTCACGGGGCTGTTTGTCAGTTGTGGATTGTAATCCCTCCTGACCTTCCAGCAGCCGTGTGTGTGAATTCCTGTACCTTGTTGTGCACCAGATTAGTGCACTACGTAAAGTGGAGTTCCACCCGTTTTTTTAGTTTATTAAAAGTCAGCAGCTACAAAAAGTGTAGCTGCTGACTTTTAATAATCAGACATTCACCTGTCCCACGGTCCATCGATGCGGCCGCACGGAGCCTCGCTCCTCTCCCTCTCCTCTGCGCCGTCGTATCTACTGTGGGCAGTGACACCCGCCTGTGACAGCTTATGGCTTCACAGCCGGGCGCAGACTGCACGAGCCGCACTGCGCTCTGCCATTGGCCAGCCCATCTTCTGGGACCCAGAAGATCGCTGGCAGGGAGAGGCCGCCTAGTAAATTTATTGTTTATTAAAAGTCAGCAGCTACAAAAAAAGTGTATCTTCTGACTTTTAATAAAAAGACACTCACCTGTCCCACAATCCAGCGACGTGACCACCCAAACCCTCCATTCTCTCCCCTGCCTGTCCACGGCGCTGGCCATACTACTGTGGGCATCCAGCTGTGACAGCTTGCAGCTTCACAGCCGGGTGCGCATGTCTCACTGCACTGTCCTGCACAGCCGGGCAATCTTCTGGGAACTTTGATGTGTCCCAGAAGATTGCAGGGAAGAAGGGCCGCCTAGGCAGCCCAAGCGGAAGTGGGAGCTCGTCGGTAATCGTGATGCATCGTGATGCATCGCGGAATCGAATCGAATCGTTGACCAGATAATCGTAATCGAATCGAATCGTGAGACCAGTGAAGATGCGCAGCCCTAGTCGATACCCTGCTATACTCAGCCATGCTCAGCCATACTTGGCTGTACTCCGCCAGGCTGTGGAAGTCTCACACATGTGGTATTGCCGTACTCACTACTGGGGTGTCATTTTTGGTATGTACATGCTATGTGTTAGAAATATTGTATAAATGGACAACTTTGTGTTAAAAAAAAAATGCGTTTTAACCACTTCCCGCCCACCGGCTGTCATATGACATCCTTGACTTTGTGCGGGGATATCTGAATGATGCCTGCAGCTACAGGCATCATTCAGATATCAGCTTTTTCAGCCAGCGATTCCCTACACCATAAGAATGATCATAGCGGCTGTTCCACTGCTTGATTGTTCTTATGGGAGGCGAGTGGGGACCTCCCCCCCTCCGGTGCTTCTATCGACTCACCGCTACGATAGAAGCCAGGATCGTTTTTTTTTTTTTTATTTCAGGCTTCCCAGCCTAGAGGTGAGATGTGGGGTCTTATTGACCCCATATATCACTGTAAAGAAGACCTGTCATGCCATGTTCCTATTACAAGGGATGTTTACATTCCTTGTAATAGGAATAAAAGTGATCAAAAAATTTATTTTTTGGAAAAAATTGTCAAACTAAAATAAAGTAAAATGAACAAAAAAAAAAAAAAAAAAATTTAAAGCGCCCCTGTCCCCGTGTGCTCACATGTAGAAGCGAATGGATACGCAAGTCCCACCCACATATGAAAACGGTGTTCAAACCACACATGTGAGGTATTGCTGCCAATATTAGAGCGAGAGCGATAATTTTGGCCCTAGACCTCCTCTGTAACTCAAAACATGTAACCAGTAAAAAATTTTAAAGCGTCACCGATGGGGATTATTAAGTAGCGAAGTTTGGCGCCATTTCACGAGCGTGTGCAATTTTTAAGGGTGACATGTTAGGTATCTTTTTACTCAGCATAACTTCATCTTTCACATTATGCAAAAACATTGGGCTAACTTTACTGTTTTGTTTTTTTTAAAGCAGAAAACGACTGCCATTGTATTCTCTAGGGTCTTTGCTAAAAAAAAAAAAAAAAAAGAACTCCAAAACAATATATATGTAATTTTCTAGCAAAAAAATGATGATTTTTACATGTAGGAGAGAAATGTCAGAATTGGCCTGGGTGCTCCAGAACGCCTGAAGGTGCTCCCTGCATGTTGGGCCTCTGTATGTGGCCACGCTGTGTAAAAGTCTCACACGCCGTACTCGGGAGTAATAGCAGAATGTGTTTTGGGGTATGCATATGCTGTGTGAGAAATAACCTGCTAATATGACAATTTTGTGAAAAAAAGGAAAAAAAAAATCTTGATTTTGCAAAGAATTGTGGGTAAAAACGACAACTTCAAAAAACTCACCATGCATCCTTCTAAATACCTTGGAATGTCTTCTTTCCAAAAAGGGGTCTTTTGGGGGGTATTTGTACTTTTCTGGCATGTTAGGGTCTCAAGAAATTAGATAGGCCATCAGTACTTCAGGTGTGATCAATTTTCAGATATTGGCACCATAGCTTTTGGACTCTAACTTTCACAAAGACCAAATAATATACACCAATTTATACTTATTTTTACCAAAGATATGTAGCAAAATTTTTGGTCAAAATTTATGAAGAAAAATTACTAATTTGCCAAATTTTATAACAAAGAAAAATTCATTTTTTTACAGAATTTTCAGTCTTTTTTCTTTTATAGCGCAAAAAATAAAAAACCCAATGGTGATTAAATACCACCAAAAGAAAGCTCTATTTGTGTGGGAAAAAAGGACAAACATTTCATATGGGTACAGTGTTGTATGACTGAGTAATTGTCATTCAAAATGTGAGAGCACCGAAAGCTGAAAATTGGTCTGGTTAGGAAGTGGGTTTAAGTGCCCAGTGGTCAAGTGGTTAAATAAGTCGCCTCCCCCTAGGCAGCATTCTCATAACTACTCAAATGCGAGGCCCACAAGGGAGGGACCCGTATGCTGTCATGCTTTGCATCAGGAAAGGGAAATTACCGTCAGGTAAGTACAAAATTTTTCCTTTTCCTGACACAAGTATGACAGCATACATGTGTGTAGCAGGCCCAAAAAAAAAAAAAAAAAAAAAAAACCACAAGGGAGGGTATGCTGAAGTATTTTTTTTTTTTTTTAATTAAAACGTTTTTATCTCCCAAAAAAACAAAACATAATTATACAATTTTCCAATTCACAAACATATCTTTTGTTCAGCACAATTATACATATTACTCATGCAGGTAAAAGCCAGAAGTCACTAGTCAATAATAAAAACTGTTACAAAACAGCAATACAGCAGATCTTTTGGGGTATCAATGCATCATGTGCTATTATACAGATTTAAAGAGAATGGGCTTTATGGTACAAGTCCAGCAGGGTGGTACGTCAGAGAGGGAGATGTGCTCCGCAGTGCTACACACGTGTCAGTTGTATTAAGCCAGCGGTCCCAGACTTTATTATATTTTGCAGAGCACCCTCTATTAATGTAGACAAATTTCTTATAGGGCAGTGCGCTATTAACGTCAGTTTTCCAGTCAGATAATCTAGGGGGAACCTGTCTCATCCAGAGTTTGGCAATAGTTTTCCGGGCAGAAAATAGGGTCTCCTGCATAAAAGTTTTGGGGTATTTTTCAGTGTCGGCGTCTGGGAAAATACCCAGTAAGCATGGTTTGGGGTCTAGGGTTAGAGGTCCCATATTGTCATGAAGAAAATCTACCACTTGTTTCCAGAAGCCCTGTATGTAGGGGCAGGACCACAAGAGGTGGTAGAATGTGCCTGTTTCTCGACTGCACAATAGACATGTGGAGGGTTGTCCCCGGGTGAATTTTGCTATTCTTATTGGTGTGAGGTATGCGCGGTGTAGGATGTATGTTTGGGTCAATCTGTCAGATAGCTTGGGTGAGACAGCTTTGCATGCGTCCAATGCTTCGCTCCAATCCTCGTCTTCCAGGTTTCCTAGGTCTCCCTCCCATCTTGATTTTATATTGTAAGCTATTTTAGTGGATGAGGGAGTATGAAGCATATTATAGAATGTTGATATTAATTTCTGGGGATCTATACTTTTGACTATGTCCATTATAGGATTACAAGCAGGGTTAGGTAATGATTCTGGAAACTGGGAGCGGATTGCATGTCGGACCTGTAGAAATCGGAAAAACAGGTGATTCGAAAGTGCAAATTCTAGTTTTAATGTATCGAATGTCTTTAATGTGCCGGCAGTAAGTGTGATAAGTAGAAAATTCCACTTCTGCACCATGCTTCCGAGTCCGGTATAGTCAAGAACTCCTGTAGTGTCTTATTGTGCCAGATGGGAGAATAGTCGTTATGTGTAGGTAGGTCTAGTTTGATGGAGGCTAGTCTCCACATCTTCCTATAGTGGCTTAATAGGGAATGGTGTTCCTCTAATTTAGTAGTACCTTCGGCGCCAGCTGCTATAGCGCAGATGGGGGTCAGTTGGGCCCAGGTAGGGCATAGAAGCAAAGTAAATCTCTTTCTGTCAGTCTTATCTGTATGGAACAGTTGGGATAGTTGGGACACTAGGTAGTATAGAGCGAAGTCTGGTAGGGCCGTGCCGGCCAGGTCAGTGAGGTTTTTAAGTAATCGCCATGCTAATTTATGTCTATTCTTCCCCCATACAAAGGGTTTGAGAATTGCATCTATGGTTTTGAAATATTTCAGTGAGAGATATACAGGGGAGTGCCATAAGATATATAGAATTTTAGGGAGGAGTATCATTTTAATAAGGTTGATACGGCCCAATATCCCGAGAGGGAGACGCGCTCATATTTGTGTTTTGGATTTGATCAGGGCAAACAATGGTTCCACATTGAGAGAGACATAATTGATCGGGGACCTAGTCACGCTCACACCCAAGTATTTGATACTATCTACACGTTGTAGGGGCAATCTGGTCTGGAATTCAGTCTGGGGAGCAAAATCGAGTGGGAGAATTTGGGACTTCTCCCAATTAATTTTGAGCCCCGAAAATGAACCCAAGTGTTCAATAGTTCTTAAGGCCTCAGCCAGGGAGGGGCCTGAATCTGCTAGATACAGTAGGGTGTCATCTGCATACATGCTTATTTTTTCTTCTAGGTCACACACGCGTAGGCCTTGTATTGATGGGTTACTTCTGATGGATTTTGCTAGTGGTTCCGTGGCTAAGGCATACAGTAAGGGGGATAGAGGGCAACCCTGCCTGGTGCCTCTGGAAAGTTCAAAGGTGTCCGACTGCCACCCATTGGCAGTTACCCTGGCCACTGGGGCCTGGTATAGTAAGCATATCCATCTAAGAAATTTAGGGTCGAAGCCGTACTGTGCCAGACATTTCCACAGATAGTTCCACTCTACGGAGTCAAACGCCTTAGCAGTGTCAAGCGTCACCACAACCCTTTCTCCAACATTGTCATGACGAGCTTGCATATTTATGAACAACTTTCTAAGATTAAATGAGGTGTTCCTACCAGGCATGAAGCCAGCTTGATCTTTATGTACTAAGGTTAGGATAACCTGATTGAGGCGTAGCGCCAGAATTTTGGCCAGGATTTTTATGTCCACCTGAAGCAGGGAGATGGGTCTATAGGATTCAGGGAGACCCAGATCCTTGCCCGGTTTTGGAATGAGTACTATGATTGGCTCCCTCATGGATGCTGGTAAAGTAAAGGTCTCAAATAGGTGTTTGTAAAGGGCAAGCAGATGAGGTACGAGAGTTTCACTATATTGAGAATAGAATTCTATGGGTAGCCCATCAGACCCTGGTGACTTGGACCTAGCAAAGCTAGCGATTGCCGTGGCTATCTCCTCGGTCGTTAGTGGCGCTTCTAATGTCTCTATCTGATCTGTGGTCAGCTGTGGGATCATGAGTTCTTCTAAGAAGCGATCAATGGGTGTTGAGTCATTGGATGTAGTAGTGTACAGGGAGCTAAAAAACCTGTGGAACATTGCTGTTATAGTTGCAGGGTCGGTTATCATCTCACCTGATGGGTTTCGTAGGGAAATCACTACTGGGGGCCTGTCCTCACTATGAGCTATGTACGCCAATAGTTTTCCTGCTCTCTCTCCATGTTCAAAAAGTTTGTCTAGAGAAAAAAAAAGTTTTCTTCTAGACATCTCATATTGCAACTGATTAACTACCCTAGATTGTAGTTTAAGGTGAGAGGCCTTGTCAGAAGGATCAGCCTCGTACCCTGTCTGTCTTCTCTGCTGTGGCTGATTTTAGTTTATTAATTTGGGATGTCAGAGTGGCCCTCTCATGTAATTTGAATGAGTCCCATATGTTCGCAAATGAGGCAGAGTGAACGTTTACCTGAAAGTATCTTTTCCATTCATCAATCTGTCCATCATCCGGGAACAATGAGAGCCAAAAAGGGTTGAGTCTCCATGTCCTGGGGGGTTTAGTTAAAGGGATAGTCAATGTGATCCAATATGGACTATGGTCCAACAACAGTCTGGGGCAAAAGGCTGCTTCCGTAGTCTAGGTACCAGTATCTGTGAGAGTAATATAAAGTCTATACGGGACATTGTGTTGTGGGTGGAGGAGAAACAGGAGTATGCCCTGCTGGCCGGGTGTTTAGTCCTCCATGAATCAGCCAGGTTAAAGTTTGAGATCAGTCTGGCGAACCTAGTTTGTGTATATGGCCTAGAAGTCAAGGGAGGCTGTGGTGCTCTGTCAAGGCTGGGGTTTAGGGTAGCATTGAAGTCTCCCAACCAGATGGCTGGGACTGTCGGATACTGGGCCATGAAGTCGAGTCCCTCCGTCAAGACTGTCATGCAAAATGGGGGTGGTACATAATAAGCCAGTAGCAAAAACTGTTCACCAAATATCTTAACATGTAGGAAAACATAACGACCGTTTGGGTCTGTGTTCAGAGCACACAGCTCGAAATGCAAGGACTTGGCTATGAGCAAGGACACCCCTCTTGCATGCGTGGTATAGGTTGAGTCATATGCCCACCCAATCCATGGGCGTTTAAGGGCAAGCTGTAAACGGCCATCTATGTGTGTCTCAATGAGAACTATAATGTCCACCTTCTGCTTTTTAATATACGATAGGACAGCTGTACGCTTGACTTTGTCTCGTAGACCTCCAACGTTCCACGTTAGGAGCTTAAGAGAAGCCATGGTTAAGTATAGTGTAGATAATATAGGATTTTGATCATGTAGTACCATGGTATCACAAAAGAGAGGGTCCTCACCCCACACATCAATAATCACTCTAGCTTTTAAGTTATGTATGACTGTACTTAACATTGCATTCTGTAACTGGCAGCATTCGTAATTGTTGCATTGTACTCGTATTATAACAATCCCCCCCCCCCCCACCTGGCCCAACACCGACCCCAACTGGTGTGGGCGTATACCCATAACAAAACCCAAACTATTGTGTGAGGTGGATCAGACACCTCACTCAAGTAAAACAGTCACATAAACAAAACCCGAATCAGAGTCCTGAGTGATAAAGGCTGGTATGGAAATATTTCCCTAGGATCCAACTTCCCAGGACCTATTGTGATAAGGTTTGTGTGGCATAATGAAATGAATTTCAGGTTGAATCTATGTCCATAAGCCAGGTCACTCTGGCAGTGCGAAGGGGGGGCGAAACTTCACTGAGTTAGTCTCGCATATGGTAGGACTTGTGTCTCCGAGTAGTAGTTCTCCGTATGTAAAGGGGAATGATAAGATTGTATGTGGCTGTAGCCTGGGCAGTTTGTACATCTCGGCCATAACATTCAAAGTACAAGCACGTGTACATGGGTAAGGTATATTGACTGTGGTGATTGGGTGGGCTGGGCTCCATATGGTATAATTATTGCAATTGATGTGCACAGAAAAAAGGAGAGAGTTGCCATTGCGGGAGAGATATGTAGATGTAGGTTCAATAAAGGATATACAGTACCTGAGATACGTAAACGTGGGCGAGAAGGCCTCCCTGCCATATGTTGTAGTTAGTAATTGTTCCAGGAATGTGGTAGGGTCTTTCCCCTCCGTCCCCTCCGGCAGGCCAATGAAGCGAAGGTTGCACCTACGAAGCCTGTTCTCCATGTCATCTTGCTTTGCCAGGAGTTGGTTGATCTGGTATTGCATCCGTTCAGAGGTATTCTGTAATGGCGGGATCGCGTCCTCCACTTCTCCTAGTCTGGTCTCAGATGTCTTAACTCGCTCCTTGAGCTTATGCAGGTCTTGTCGGACCAGGGAGACATCTACCTTCACCTCCTCAATTTTGGTCGTGAGGGCAGCCAGGAGTGCAGAGATGGCTTCCAGCACTCTGTCCGTATCCGTGTCCGCACCCGCCACCTCTCTCCCCTCCGAAACGGTGCCGCCATCCTCCTCCAGGTTGTCTTTATCCTGTCGGCGGTACTTATCAAGTTTGGCAGCAGTGTCGGACTTGGGTTTCGGCGGGGCCATGACTGTTAGTAAGAAGTGGCAGATGCAGCTGGCTGAGCGGTTTCGGAGTTGGCACAGAGGGTGAGCTGGGGGAGTTTGGAGGTCAGGGACAGCAAGATGGCTGCCACGCGTGTCACCGAGGACAAGGCCTCAATCACTGCTCACCCCCGATAGGCCCGAGTACCCCCAGCAGACTTGGGTGGGGACAGTGTTCTGGCAGGTTGGGGTACTGAGATTGTCAGCCGGGGTCCAGATCAAGCTGAGGAGAGATGGGAAGGTCAGGGGTGCCCGGCAGGGAGTAGCGAAATGGGTGCCACTCACCTGGAGGATGCAGGAGTCATCTGTAGGCCTGAGCACTGTGAAGTCCCTGGGGGGGTTGTGGGGAGCAGTATGTGGGCTAGGTGAACCACTTTACTGAATGCAGAGTCCAGGAAGGAGGGATGTAGTGCTGGTGAAGAGGCCGGGAGTACCAAGATGGCCGCCGAGACTAGGCCAAAGCCACGGCGCGGATTTGGGGCTGCCGCTGTGTGGGAGGGCACTGCTCAGTTCAGCACCCCCAGTCAGAAGCCGGTGTGGCAGGATCGGCGTTTGGTGAGGGAGTCAGACGCCAGAGGGGCCAGGATACAGCGCTGGTGGAGAGGCCGGGAGGAGCAAGATGGCCGCCGGAGCTCGGGACTAGGCCGAAGCCGCGGCCTGGATTTGATGCTGCCGCCGTGCGGGAGGGTGCCGCTCCATTTAGACCCCCGACCGGACGCCCACGAAGTAGGATCTGTGTGCGGTGAGGGAGCCAGACATCAGGGAAGCCAGGAACCAGTGTTGGCGAGGAGGCCAAGAGGAGCAAGATGGACTCTGCCCATGATGCCGCCAGGCTTCTTGTAGAGTGCGCTCTTATGCCGTGTACACACGTTCAGAATTTCCGACAACAAATGTTCGATGTGAGCTTGTTGTCGGAAATTCCGACCGTGTGTAGGCTCCATCGGACATTTGTTGTCAGAATTTTAGACAACAAAAATTTGAGAGCTGGATCTCAAATTTTCCGACAACAAAATCTGTTGGAATTGTGTACACCCGATCGACGACGCACAAAATTCCATGCATGCTCGGAATCAAGCAGAAGAGCCGCACTGGCTATTGAACTATTTTCTCAGCTCGTCATACGCGTTGTACGTCACCGCGTTCTTGACGTTCGGAATTAAAGACAACATTTGTGTGACCGTGTGTACACAAGACAAGTTTGAGCCAACATCGGTCAGAAATAAATCCAGGATTTTGTTGTCGGAATGTCCTAACGTGTGTATGTGGCATTACATTCATTGGAGGCTCCAGGTCTTTTGCTTCATAAGCTCTCTTGATGGTCCTGACCAGTCACACTGCCAGAGTCCTTGTGGACGCTACTAGTCCTTTTCTTATCCCAGCTGGAATAATGAACAGGTTCTCAGCCCTTCTGAAAGAGGCCATCTTCTGTATACATGTCTTCAGAGTGGCCCCAACATCTAACTCATGTGTTTGACTAGATGCCTCTTTCTGCATTGTTGGGAGGACAATGTCCTGCTTTCTGTGAAATGACTGGTTTACTTTAGGTCTGTGTTGTGGTAATGTCCCCAATACCACTCTATCGGGTAGGTGACAACAGTAAGGGGGTTTGTACCCTAAAGCTTGAATGTCCGATACCCTTCTACCTGATGTGATGGCAGTGAGAAAAAAAAACTGCTTTCATCGTGATGTTCCATAACGAGGTTGCTTGGGTCCTTAAAACAGATGACTGGGGCAACATTTCCAGCACTACTTGTAAGTCCCATGGGGGCACAAATGACCTTGCCTGAGGTCGGACTCTGTCGCAGGCCCTCAAGAATTGTCGCACTAACTGGTGGGAAGCCCTTCTCACTCTTGTCAGAGCCGACAGGGCCAAGATCTGTACCCTCAAAGTATTTGTTTGTAGGCCCATCTCCAGGCCTGCTTGCAAGAATTCCAACAGCTGTGCCTCCCGTGGTGCTAGAGGATCGAATCCTCTGGATTTTGAGAAAGCGTCAAATCTTTCCCATACTTTAGAATAAGTTTTGTTAGTCATTGCTGGCCTTGCTTTTAGTAAGGTTTCGATGACCGAGGCTGAACAGCCTGCCTCTCAACTTCCAGGCTGCCAGATGAAGCTTGGCAGGGTTCCTGTGCCACACCTGACCTTGTTGGAGGAGGTTCGGTATTTCTGGTAATGGGATCGGGGGTTCCATTGCCAAGGCCTGTAGTAATGGGAACCTGCATGGCCACATAGGTATGATTGCTATCACTGTTCCAGGATGGTTGCGTATCCTGTTCAGTAATCTGGGAATTATCGCTATTGCTGGAAATACTTATGCCAGGGTGCAGATCCATTTGGAGCCAACTGCATCCACTGCTTCTGCCTGCGGGAACTTCGCCCTTGCCAGGAATCGTCTGCATTAACTGTTGACCGGAGATGCTATTAAGTCGAAGTCTGGTTGACCCCACTAATCGCAGAGCCACTGAAAAACTGTCTGGTCTAATGCCCACTCGTTGTCCAACATTTTCCGCCTCAGTGTATGTTAGATAATTCTGTGGGGCAGGAATGTATACAGGTGTTATATTTTTGTTAAATTCTGTTGTGCCCAATTCATGATTGGTGAGACTTCCACTAAGAGTGCGTGATTCCGCGTTCCTCCCTGATGGTGTATGAATGCTACCGCTACTTTGTTGTCCATTTGAAATATGACACTGGCCCGTTTTATCTGATCCTGGAATGCCTTCAGTGCTTGGAAAGCTGTTCTATTACGTTGGAGACCTCTCTCCTCTTGCTTTCCCATCAGCCCTGGGCTAGATGCCTCTTGCAGTGTGCTCCCCAGCCCACTGCTGATGCATTGGATGTGACCACTATTGGTATCGGTGGATTGAGTTGGTGATAGTGCGCTAGATTGGTCGGCTTCCGCCACCAATTCAGGGAATGTTTTATTATCGGTGATAACTTGATCTGCTGATGAGTGGATTTTTTTCAGCCTGTGGGCTACATGAAAAAAAGTTTACAATATATGCCCAACAAGGACCAGCAACATACTGGTATGTTGCTGGACTTTGAGTGATTATACCAGAATGATGCCTGCAGGTTTAGGTATCATCTTGGTATCATTCTTTTCAGCCAGCGGTCGGCTTTCATGTAAAAGCAATCCTAGCAGCTAATTAGCCTCTAGACTGCTTTTACAAGCAGTGGGATGGAATGCCCCCCACCCACCACCATCTTCCATGTTTTTCTCTGGCTCTCCTGTCCCAACAGGGAACCTAAGAATGCAGCCGGTGTTTCAGCAAGCTGACCATAGAGCTAATCAGAGACCAGAATGGCTCCAAACATCTCTATGGCTTAAGAAACCGGACGCTACCAGCATTTCATGACTTAGATTTCGCCGGATGTAAACAGCACCATTGGGAAATTATTTTATCACACCGATCTTGGTGTGGTCAGATGCTTTGAGGGCAGAGGAGAGATCTAGGGTCTAATAGACCCCAATATTTTCAAAAAAAAAAAAAAAAAAAAAAAAAGAGTACCTGTCACTACCTATTGCTATCATAGGGAATATTTACATTTCCTGAGATAACAAAAATGATTAAAAAAAAAAAAAAAAAAAAAAAAAAAGCACCCCTGTCCCCCCCTGCTCTCGTGCGAAGGCGAATGCAAGCGTCAAATGTAAACAGCAGATCTAGGGCAGTAATTTTAGCAGTAGACCTCCTCTGTAAATCTAAAGTGGTAACCTGTAAAGGCTTTTAACCACTTCGTGCCCATGCCAATTCTGACATTTCTGTCCTACATGTAAAATTCATCATTTTTTTGCTAGAAAATTACATAGAACCCCCAAACATTATATATATTTTTTTAGCAAAGACCCTAGAGAATACATGGCGGTCATTGCAACTTTTTATCGCACGCGGTATTTGCGCAGCAATTTTTCGAACGCTTTTTTTTGGAAAAACAGTTTCATGCTTAAAAAAAAAAACCCAAAACATTAAAGTTAGCCCAATTTTTTTGCATATTGTGAAAGATGAAGTTATGCCGAGTAAATATATACCTAACATGTCATATTGCAAAAATTGCACACACTCGTGGAATGGCGCCAAACTTTGGTATTTAAAAATCCCCATAGGTGACGCTTTAAAATTTTTTACTGGTTACATGTTTCGAGTTACAGAGGAGGTCTAGAATTATTTCTCTCGCTCTAACATTCGCGGCGATACCTCACATATGTTGTTTGAACACCGGTTTCATATGTGGGTGGGACTTACGTATGCGTTCGCTTCTGCGAGCGAGCACACGGGGACAGGGACACTTTTTTTTTATTGTTAATTTGACATTTAAAAAAAAAAAATAAAAATTTTGATTACTTTTATTCCTATTACAAGGAATGTAAACATCCCTTGTAATAGGAATATGGCACGATCGGTCCTTTTTACAGTGAGATATGGGGTCAATAAGACCCCACATCTCACCTCTAGGCTGGGAAGCCTAAAATTAAACAAACAAAAAACGATCACCGCTTCCCAGCCGAAGTGGCTGGGCGAGAAAGAAGAAAGAAGAAAGAAGAAAGAAGAAAGAAGAAAGAAGAAAGAAGAAAGAAGAAAGAAGAAAGAAGAAAGAAGAAAGAAGAAAGAAGAAAGAAGAAAGAAGAAAGAAGAAAGAAGAAAGAAGAAAGAAGAAAGAAGAAAGAAGAAAGAAGAAAGAAGAAAGAAGAAAGAAGAAAGAAGAAAGAAGAAAGAAGAAAGAAGAAAGAAGAAAGAAGAAGAAAGAAGAAAGAAGAAAGAAGAAAGAAGAAAGAAGAAAGAAGAAAGAAGAAGAAAGAAGAAAGAAGAAGAAAGAAGAAAGAAGAAAGAAAAAAGAAGAAAGAAAAAAGAAGAAGATCCAATTGCCAGCTGAGGAAGTCTGCTCTCTGGTTTAATTCCCCCTTCAGGTGAACCGCCGTTCTCCTTATGATCCCTAAAATAAACCGATTGGAGGTAACAGACTCCCACTGTGGGAGGAAGGCCCCCAGTCTTCCTCCCACCGGGGTTAACCTGTCATTGGGGCTTTCGGGGCTGTTCAGGAGGGCGAAAAATCGCTCCCCCGCGCCCTCTGCCCTTGTTGGTCCAGACTATTTTCTGAGACTCTGCTCTTGGAAAATTAGACTTCCTTTGTGAGCGAGTCTTCCTTTTAGGCTGTTCTCCCAACTTTTTCTTCAAGGGGAAGGCCTTCTTTTTATCGGCCGTTCAATCAAGAACCGCCTCCAGATCTGGACCGAACAGCAAGTCCCCTGTGAAAGGGACTCCGCAAAGCTTGATTTTTGAAGCATTGTCCCCTAACCAAAGGGCTCGCCTGGCTGAGTTGGCCAAGGCAGAGGATCTAGCAGACATGCGGACCAATTCTGCTGAGGCGTCAGCAATGTAAGCAATCCCCTTCAAGAGCATTGGGAAGGAGGAGAGAATCGTCTCCTTAGCAGTCCCAGCTTCAATATGAGCTTTTATATGTGTTGGCCAGTGCTCCATGTTACGTGCCACCACTGACCGCCATGGCAGGCTTAAGGTTGTCTAGAGAGGAATCCCAGGACTTTCTAAGTAGAGAATTCATCCGTTTGTCAATGGGATCTGTCAGCACCCCCATATCTTCAAACGCCAAGTCTGTTTTTCTGGATACCTGAGAGAAGGCTGCATCCAGTCTAGGTGACTTGTTCCATACAGCAGCTTCATCCTCTGAAAAAGGGAATCTGCGCTTTAAATGCTCTAGAAAAGAAAGGTTTCCTTTCTGGGTCCCGCCATTCCTTTTTAATGGTATCTACTAGGACCTCATGCACTGGAAAGACCCTTTTCTTCTGCTCTCCAAGACCCACGTACATTCAGTCATGGAGAGACAGATTTTTTTTTTCTCCTCCTGGATACCTAGGGTGGTGTGGATTGCTCCCAAGAGCTCCTCCACCTCCTCCAAGGAGAGTTTATATCGGGAGGTTCTGGAGGATTCGCCATCCACCTTCTCCCTCTGATTCGCCTGAGGAATGTGAGGATGCACCATCCGATTCATCCTCTAAAGCCTCTCTGGAAACCCCTGGTAACTCCTCACTGACTGAGGGACCTGAAGGACCGGGTGCGACCTCTTGCTGTGCTGGCAGAGGACCTGCTGGGGCCTGTATAGGCTGAAAATGATCAAACAATGCTTTGAAAGATTGAAAAGTGCTGGAAAGCTCCTTAACAGAAGCTGCCAGGTCAGAGCTTTGTTCCATAGAGTGTTCCTTAACTAAGCCTTCAATGCATTTACTGCACAAAACCTTCCCCCAGGACTCTCCTAAAGTACTTCTACATGATGGGCACTTTCTTTTGGACACATGTGAGGGCTTGGTCTTTTCCACAGGTTTGTCCTGAAATGACAAAACAAGCGCCAGCATCAGCAACAGTTTCTAAAAGAAAACAAAAAACTGTGACCAACACCAGGAGTGCACCAACTGTGACCAACCACCACCAGGGTCCCAGACGTGCCTCTCCTCCCCTCTGACCACTAAGAGGGGGGTTTACCCGTGAGCCAAGTGGGAATAAGGTAAGGGAACACCACCCCAGGGTTCCACTTACCTTAGTGTGGCTGGTGCTGGCGGCACAGAACGGGAACCATCCGTCTATGACATCCCTCTGGCCAGGGGAGTGGTCCGCCTCAGAATGCTCCTCTGGCTGACACTACAGCCTTAATGGAGCCCGCACCAGTCGACGCGCCATTCGTTTCTGTCCCGCGGCCGGAACCGGAAGCCGCGGTCCGAACGGAAGTGCCCTCCCCGTCGGAAATGACGTCGCCCGTCATCCGACTCAGTGTTGCTCCATGCTGACTCTCAGAGTGAGGGGGATCTGAACACTTCCGCATTTCCCTCCCCAGGCAGCGGAGAAACGAACTCCCAGGCCTCCACATTCCACAAGGGAGGACAGGGAGCGCAATGCCACAGCAGGTAACCAGACTACCCATCCGTGCTGCTGTGAATGAGAGAACTCGGTCTCTCCTTTCCACGATTGTACCGGCCTCAGCCTCACCAGCTGATATGGCCCAGGTTCCTAAGCGATGTCTCCCTCCTGGAGGAAACACCAAAATTGACGGGCTAGAGGGAAGGGGCAACTTAAAAGTCTGGTGGAGGCGGTGTTTCCTAAGAAGGGAGGAGCCAAGGTCTCTCAAGTGTTCTGTCCTGAAAGACGAAAGAGGGGAAAAAAAGTTTGTAATTTTCCCGCAACTTGTGTCAAAATATAAAATATTCCATGGACTCAACATGCCTCTCAGCAAATAGCTTGGGTTGTCTTCTTTCCATAATGGGGTAATGGGGGGGTTGTGCCATCTTAGCATTTTATGGCCTTCAAAACTGTGATAGGTAGTGAGGAGTGAAATCAAAAATTTACGCCCTTAGAAATCCTAAAGGCGGTGCTTGGTTTTCGGGGACCCGTACGTGGCTAGGCTCCCAAAAAGTCCCACACATGTGGTATCCCCATACTCAGGAGAAGCAGCTAAATGTATTTTGGGGCGCAATTTCACATATAACCATGGCATGTGTAAGCAATATATCATTTAGTGACAACTTTTAGTAAAATTTTTTTTTTTTTATCATTATTCAATCACTTGGGACAAAAAAAAATGTAATATTTAATGGGCTCAACATGCCTCTCAGCAATTTCCTTGGGGTGTCTACTTTCCAAAATGGGGTCATTTGGGGGGGGATTTTGTACTGCCCTGACATTTTAGCACCTCAAGAAATGACAGTCAAACTAAAAGCTGTGTAAATTCCAGAAAATGTACCCTAGTTTGTAGACTTTTTTTTACCAAAGACATGTGGCCGAATACATTTTGGCCTAAACGTATGAGTAAAATTGAGTTTATTGGATTTTTTTTTTTTTTTTTTTATAACAAAAAAGTAGAAAATTTAATTTTTCTCAAAATTTTCTGTCTTTTTCCGTTTATAGCGCAAAAAATTAAAACCGCAGAGGTGATCACATACCATCAAAAGAAAGCTCTATTTGTGGGAAGAAAAGGACGCAAATTTCGTTTGGGTACAGCATTGCATGACTGCGCAATAAGCAGTTAAAGCGCCGCAGTGTCAAATTGCAAAAAAGTGCTCTGGTCAGGAAGGGGGTAAATCCTTTCGGGGCTGAAGTGGTTAAAGTGCTAGTGCAAAAAAATGACAAAATCTCAAAAAATGTGCAATGTACCAATATTAAATATCACATATCAACATGCATATGTACTACATAGTGCAAAAAGATGTCCTCAACATATGCATAAACACTACAGCACAGTAGATGTCCTCAGTGAGTGATCACTTCTGTGCAATGATGTTCCTCTTCAATACATTGTGCTCCTAATTCACCACTTATCGTGACTTCACCACCGCCTAGTGCAATGACCACTCACCAGATATAATAAGAATATGCGCCTTTGGTTTATTAAGGCCCCTTTCACACTGGAGCGGTTTTCAGGCGGTATTGCGCTAAAAATACCGCCTGAAAACCGCCCCTAAACAGCCTCCGCTGTTTGTTCAGTGTGAAAGCCCGAGGGCTTTCACACTGAAGCGGTGCGCTCGCAGGACGGTAAAAAAAGTCCTGCGAGCCGCTTCTTTGGAGCGGGGAAGGAGCGGTGTATTCACCGCTCCTAAACCGCTCCTGCCCATTGAAATCAATGGGACAGCGCGGCTATACCGCAGCTATAGCCGCGCTGTACGAGCGGATTTAACCCTTTTTCGGCCGCCAGCTGGGGTTAAAACCGAACCGCTAGCGGCCGAATACCGCTGCAAGAACGACGGTACAGCAGCACTAAAAATAGCGCTGTTGTACCGCCGACGCCCCCACCGCCCCAGTGTGAAAGGGGCCTTAGGATAACCAATCCGATTGTGATGGGTGCAATAGCAGCCTTTCCAAGACATATGGATAGCCATCATCGTATAGTATGTAACTTCATTTTATTAAAAAAGTTAAAAACATGGTAAAACTCACATGTTATGGTGCCCTTGCAAATCCAGCAGTGTGTATGGAGAGCGGTGTCTCAGTCTGTTTCCCCTCTGTCACTGTCTCCTCACAGCAGCGTGCGTTCCAAGCCCCACTCTCGTTCGACCAGAAGTGATGAGAAAGTTCCCAGCAGCTCTACGCGTTTCACAGTGTAATTTGCATCAGGAAGCTGCTGTGTCTATGCCCATACCCCCATTTATACCCCCTATAATTTTGTAATCCCTAACTGTGTGTCAATCAGTCGGAAGCGACCGTGACATGAAACCAGAAGTAGTTTAGCCGCCATCTTGGTTACCTGGTGCGATAGCAGTAGTAATCAAGCTACCATTTTAATTACTGGAACCTATGCCCACTTTCCCTATAGTATGTGTCTAATGTTGTTAATTGCCATTTGTATCCCCGCTGGTCACAATCTTTGCTTTCCTGCTCTGTGTCACGCATTTAACTACTTCGCGCCCGCGCTATAGCCGAAAGATGGCTACAGCGCGGACGCCAATTGCCGGGAGGGCGTCCCTGGATGTCCTCCTGTTTACTTCTGATGCGTGCATCGGGGAAATTCTGTGCTGGCCATGTCCCTTGGACACAGCCAGTCACAGATCGCTGTAAATGGCCAATCACAGCGGCCGTTTACAGCGCGATCGGAGCTTCCAATGAGAGATGATCTCATATGTAAACATATGAGATCATCTCTCATCACCGGCTCTCCCTCACACAGAAGCAGCGTGTGAGGAGGGAGAGCGAACGGCTGCAGCTGTGAGTGTCCAAAAGGAAAATATAGTGACCACACTGCCATCTGTCCCCAGTGCCATCTGTCCCCAGTGCCACATAAGTACCATCTGTCATCAGTGCCATATATTAGTGCCATCTGTCATTGCCACGTATCAGTGCCACCTGTCAGTGTCACATGCCATCTGTTATCAGTGTCACATATCAGTGCCACATACTAGTGCCATCTGTCATCAGTGCCACGTGTCAGTGCCACATAGTGCCATCTGTCAGTGTCACGTGTCAGTGCCACATATTAGTGCCATCTGTCATCAGTGCCACGTATTAGTGCCATCTGTCGTCAGTGCCACGTGTCATTGTCCTGGTGCTCTAGGGCCTTCAAAAGTGTAATAGGTAGTCAACAAGTTAGATGTGTAATTTATGCTCCTATAACACGTGATGGTGCTCCCTGCATGTTGGGCCTCTATGTGGCTAGGCTGTGAAAAAGTCAACATGAGATGATTGACATAAAAAAATAGAGATTGGATGGGCGCCCTACTCTTTGCATTATAGATGGAGATGGAGCTGCTACATAGGGAGTGCATCAGGTTGCACGGAGATGGAGATGGGCGCCCTGCTCTTTGGATTACAGATGGAGATGGAGGTGCTACATAGGGAGTGCATCAGGTTGAAAAAGTCCCACACATGTGGTATCGTAATACTCAGGAGTAGCAGAATGTATTTTGAGGTGTCATTTGTGGTATACGCATGCCATGTGAGAGAAATAACCTATTACAATGACAATTTTGCATTACAGATGGAGATGGGCGCCCTGCTCTTTGCAGTACAGATGGAAATGGGCGCCTTGCTCTTTGCATTACAGATGGAGAAGAACGTCCTGCTATTGCATTACAGATGGAGATGGAGATGGGCGCCCTGCTCTTTGCATTGGAGATGGAGACGGGCGCCCTGCTCTTTGCAATACAGATGGAGATGGAGACGGGCGCCCTGCTCTTTGCATTACAGATGGAGATGGAGGCCCTGCTCTTTGCATTGGAGATGGAGATGGAGATGCTACATACGGAGTGCATCAGGACATAGATGGGCGCCCTGCTCTTTGCATTACTTATGGAGATGGGCACCCTGCTCTTTGCATTACAGATGGAGACGGGCGCCCTGCTCTTTGCATTACAGATGGAGACGGGCGCCCTGCTCTTTGCATTACAGATGGAGACGGGCGCCCTGCTCTTTGCATTACAGATGGAGACGCTATATAGGGAGTGCATCAGGACACAGATGGGCTCCCTGATTTTTGCATTACGCATGGAGATGGAGATGTGCGCCCTGCTCTTTGCATTACGTATGGAGATGAAGATGCTACATAGGGAGTGCATCAGGACATAGATGATTGCCCTGCTCTTTGCATTACGCATGGAGATGGACGCTCTGCCCTTTGCATTACAAATGGAGACGGGCGCCCTGCTCTTTCAATTACAGATGGAGACGGGCGCCCTGCTCTTTCAATTACAGATGGAGATGCTACATAGGGAGTTCATCAGGACATAGATAGGCGCCCTGCTCTTTGCATTACGCATGGAGATGGAGATGGGCGCCCTGCTCTTTGCATTACAGATAGAGATGGAGATGCTACATAGGGAGTTCATCAGGACATAGATAGGCGCCTTGCTCTTTGCATTACGCATGGAGATGGAGATGGGCGCCCTGCTCTTTGCATTACAGATGGAGATGGGCGCCCTGCTCTTTGCATTACGCATGGAGATGAAGATGCTACATAGGGAGTGCATCAGGACATAGATGGGTGCCCTGCTCTTTGCATTATGCATGGAGACGGGCGCCCTGCTCTTTCAATTACAGATGGAGATGCTACATAGGGAGTTCATCAGGACATAGATAGGCGCCCTGCTCTTTGTATTATGCTTGGAAATGGGCGCCCTGCTCTTTGCATTACAGATGGAGATGGGCGCCCTGCTCTTTGCACTACAGATGGAGATGGAGATGCTACATAGGGAGTTCATCAGGACATAGATAGGTGCCCTGCTCTTTGCATTACGCATGGAGATGGAGATGGGCGCCCTGCTCTTTGCATTACAGATGGAGATGGGCGCCCTGCTCTTTGCATTACAGATGGAGATGGGCGCCCTGCTCTTTGCATTACAGATGGAGATGGGCGCCCTGCTCTTTGCATTACAGATGGAGATGGGCGCCCTGCTCTTTGCATTACAGATGGAGATGGGCGCCCTGCTCTTTGCATTACAGATGGAGATGGGCGCCCTGCTCTTTGCATTACGCATGGAGATGGGTGCCCTGCTCTTTGCATTACGCATGGAGATGGAGATGGGTGCCCTGCTCTTTGCACTACAGATGGAGATGTGCGCCCTGCTCTTTGCATTACGCATTGAGATGAAGATGCTACATAGAGAGTGCATCAGGACATAGTGGGTGCCCTGCTCTTTGCATTATGCATGGAGATGGACGCTCTGCCCTTTGCATTACAGATGGAGACGGGCGCCCTGCTCTTTGCATTACAGATGGAGATGCTACATAGGGAGTTCATCAGGACATAGATAGGCGCCCTGCTCTTTACATCACGCATGGAGATGAGCGCCCTGCTCTTTGCATTACAGATGGAGACGGGCACCCTGCTCTTTGCATTACAGATGGAGACGGGCGCCCTGCTCTTTGCATTACAGATGGAGACGGGAGCCTTGCTCTTTGCATTACGCATGGAGATGGAGACGGGCGCCCTGCTCTTTGCATTACAGATGGAGACGGGCGCCCTGCTCTTTGCATTACAGATGGAGACGGGCGCCCTGCTCTTTGCATTACAGATGGAGACGGGCGCCCTGCTCTTTGCAATACAGATGGAGACGGGCGCCCTGCTCTTTGCAATACAGATGGAGACGGGCGCCCTGCTCTTTGCATTACAGATAGAGATGGAGATGCTACATAGGGAGTTCATCAGGACATAGATAGGCGCCTTGCTCTTTGCATTACGCATGGAGATGGAGATGGGCGCCCTGCTCTTTGCATTACAGATGGAGATGGGCGCCCTGCTCTTTGCATTACAGATGGAGATGGGCGCCCTGCTCTTTGCATTACAGATGGAGATGGGCGCCCTGCTCTTTGCATTACAGATGGAGATGGGCGCCCTGCTCTTTGCATTACAGATGGAGATGGGCGCCCTGCTCTTTGCATTACAGATGGAGATGGGCGCCCTGCTCTTTGCATTACGCATGGAGATGGGTGCCCTGCTCTTTGCATTACGCATGGAGATGGAGATGGGTGCCCTGCTCTTTGCACTACAGATGGAGATGTGCGCCCTGCTCTTTGCATTACGCATTGAGATGAAGATGCTACATAGAGAGTGCATCAGGACATAGTGGGTGCCCTGCTCTTTGCATTATGCATGGAGATGGACGCTCTGCCCTTTGCATTACAGATGGAGACGGGCGCCCTGCTCTTTGCATTACAGATGGAGATGCTACATAGGGAGTTCATCAGGACATAGATAGGCGCCCTGCTCTTTACATCACGCATGGAGATGAGCGCCCTGCTCTTTGCATTACAGATGGAGACGGGCACCCTGCTCTTTGCATTACAGATGGAGACGGGAGCCTTGCTCTTTGCATTACGCATGGAGATGGAGACGGGCGCCCTGCTCTTTGCATTACAGATGGAGACGGGCGCCCTGCTCTTTGCATTACAGATGGAGACGGGCGCCCTGCTCTTTGCATTACAGATGGAGACGGGCGCCCTGCTCTTTGCAATACAGATGGAGACGGGCGCCCTGCTCTTTGCAATACAGATGGAGACGGGCGCCCTGCTCTTTGCATTACAGATAGAGATGGAGATGCTACATAGGGAGTTCATCAGGACATAGATAGGCGCCTTGCTCTTTGCATTACGCATGGAGATGGAGATGGGCGCCCTGCTCTTTGCATTACAGATGGAGATGGGCGCCCTGCTCTTTGCATTACAGATGGAGATGGGCGCCCTGCTCTTTGCATTACGCATGGAGATGAAGATGCTACATAGGGAGTGCATCAGGACATAGATGGGTGCCCTGCTCTTTGCATTATGCATGGAGATGGACGCTCTGCTCTTTGCATTACAGATGGAGACGGGTGCCCTGCTCTTTGCACTACAGATGGAGATGCTACATAGGGAGTTCATCAGGACATAGATAGGTGCCCTGCTCTTTGCATTACGCATGGAGATGGGCGCCCTGCTCTTTGCATTACAGATGGAGATGGAGATGCTACATAGGGAGTTCATCAGGACATAGATAGGTGCCCTGCTCTTTGCATTACGCATGGAGATGGGCGCCCTGCTCTTTGCATTACAGATGGAGACGGGCGCCCTGCTCTTTGCATTACAGATGGAGACGGGCGCCCTGCTCTTTGCATTACAGATGGAGACGGGCGCCCTGCTCTTTGCATTACAGATGGAGATGCTACATAGGGAGTTCATCAGGACAGATAGGTGCCCTGCTCTTTGCATTACAGATGGAGATGTGCGCCCTGCTCTTTGCATTACGCATGGAGATGGGCGCCCTGCTCTTTGCACTACAGATGGAGATGTGCGCCCTGCTCTTTGCACTACGCATGGAGATGGAGGAGATTGGCGCCCTGCTCTTTGCACTACAGATGGAGATGTGCGCCCTGCTCTTTGCATTACGCATGGAGATGAAGATGCTACATAGGGAGTGCATCAGGACATAGATGGGTGCCCTGCTCTTTGCATTATGCATGGAGACGGACGCTCTGCTCTTTGCATTACAGATGGAGACGGGCGCTCTGCTCTTTGCATTACAGATGGAGACGGGCGCTCTGCTCTTTGCATTACAGATGGAGACGGGCGCTCTGCTCTTTGCATTACAGATGGAGACGGGCGCTCTGCTCTTTGCATTACAGATGGAGACGGGCGCTCTGCTCTTTGCATTACAGATGGAGACGGGCGCTCTGCTCTTTGCATTACAGATGGAGACGGGCGCTCTGCTCTTTGCATTACAGATGGAGACGGGCGCTCTGCTCTTTGCATTACAGATGGAGACGAGCGCCCTGCTCTTTGCATGACAGATGGAGACGGGCGCCCTGCTCTTTGCATGACAGATGGAGACGGGCGCCCTGCTCTTTGCATTACAGATGGAGACGGGCGCCCTGCTCTTTGCATTACTGATGGGGATGGAGATCGATATGGGTGCCCTGCTCTTTGCATTACAGATTTTGATGGAGGTGGGCGCCCTGCTCTTTGCACTACAGATGGAAATGGGCGCCCTGCTCTTTGCACTACAGATGGAGATGGAACATAGGGAGTGCATCAGGACATATATGGGCGCCATGCTTTTTTGCATTACGCATGGAGATGGGCGGCCTGCTCTTTTCATTGGAGATGCTACATAGGGAGTGCATCAGGACATAGATGGGTGCCCTGCTCTTTGCATTACAGATGGAGATGGGTGCCCTGCTCTTTGCATTACAGATTTTGATGGAGGTGGGCGCCCTGCTCTTTGCACTACAGATGGAAATGGGCGCCCTGCTCTTTGCACTACAGATGGAGATGGAACATAGGGAGTGCATCAGGACATATATGGGCGCCATGCTTTTTTGCATTACGCATGGAGATGGGCGGCCTGCTCTTTTCATTGGAGATGCTACATAGGGAGTGCATCAGGACATAGATGGGTGCCCTGCTCTTTGCATTACAGATGGAGATGGGTGCCCTGCTCTTTGCACTACAGATGGAGATGGGTGCCCTGCTCTTTGCACTACAGATGGAGGTGGGCGCCCTGCTCCTCGCATCACAGATCTTGATGGAGGTGGGCGCCCTGCTCCTCGCATCACAGATGGAGATGGGCGCCCTGCTCCTCGCATCACAGATGGAGATGGGCTCCTCGCATCAGACATGGAGATGGGCGCCCTGCCTGGGCTTCTGTTCATGGTACAGTTACCATAAAATGTGAATTGATTGATATGCTGATTTACAGTATACTCATTCATGACATCATTTTTCTCTATTGGAATCTGGAGTTAGAGGTCTAGCAGTGTTTGGCATAGTGCCCAATTGTCCCTCCTTTGGGACCAAACCCCTCTGTCCCTCATGAAGCTTCAGTTATGAGACTAAAAACAGAGGCCATGTACAGTTCTATACAAAATTTACCTTTACTGCAAATAGTGTTATGCAGCACTAAACTTTTTATCCAGCCTCTTACTGTATTTTTTATTTTGAAAAGCCATTATAAAAAGGAGCAGCAAGAATAAAAAGCATTTGTGTTTAGCCAATCATTTTCTGATTCTTAGATCTTTGAGGTCCCTGTAACCCGGGGCATGTCCTTTACTACTTACTGTGTAAAAAATTTGGGAGCTATGTGTTTGGTACATTTCCTCAGCCATTAGTTAGGGCATTTTCAATGCTGGATTGTAAAGAGCAATTGTTTAGGCCACAGTGGTGGGGTGGGGCCAGGTTGGTGACCTGGCTTTTGGGCAAGGTCACCCACTTTGTTGGTTAACGGTTATTTGGTTGGTATAAGATATGCTTAGTCACTAAGACTCGAGCAGCAGTGTCAGTCTGTTAATGGTCAACAGTGATTCAATTTGGTATTTAAAAGGTTAAAGTTAAAGTGGAGTTCCACCCACTTTTACAACTCTTCAGCATCCCTCACTAAACTGTGCACTATAAACAAATTGGATATTTTATTTTTTCCTCAGCACCTACTGTATATCTGCTGTATTAATTTTTCACTTCCTCCTCCCTGGCCACGGCCCATCGCATCATTTCCTGTTTGCAATGCCTTCTGGGAAGGGGCGGCAACTTCCTCTGAAACTGCCATTGCTATGGCAACCTGACCTGAAACCTATTACACTGCTTGTGCTGCAAGGATGAGATCCAGGAAGAAATACAGTCTGGCTTCAGATGCCCACACTTAAGATGGCCACGGCCTGCTGTAAGTTTATAAAATAAACTACTGCTATAAACTAACAAAACAGACCTTAGTTTACAGACTAACTTTACTAGAATACATTAAGCTTGTGTATTATAGGGGTATTTTTATTTAAAAAGTATAATTTCGGCCGGAACACCACTTTAATTTCATAATTAAAATGGTTTTAAACCCAATAAAGGGGCCATGGCCTAAACCTTTCCACAATCCTTGTGGTGTTTATTTTAGGTATGTTCTTATGGTATGATGGGTGTTAATGGAGTTTACAATGCCATTGAAGTGTTACTAAACCCAGGACCTGCATTCACCATACCCATTTCCCCACAGGACCCTGCATTCACCATACCCACTTCCCCACAGGACCCTGCATTCACCATCTGATGTCCCACAGAACATGGAAATGGTTATTTTAGTAAAATTTAAACTGCTAAATACATGCTCATCAGCAGTATATAGCAGTTGTGACTTCTATGAGCGTCTCTTTAAAGCTTGTAGGAGGAGTTCATTCTACTTTAACTTTTCTGAGGCTGCATGACCCCTGACCCTCTGCTGATCACATGCACCCTCCAAAAGAGAAAAAAAAATAAAAATATGCAAATAAATAGCAAACTGAGCCTTTGGAGTCAGTCACTCTGTCCACAATCTATCTCCTGATAAGTGAGCAGTGGAAGCAGGAAAGGATCAGAAAAGACAGGATCAAACAGGTCTTTTTTTGTGTAAAAAAAAAAATTAACCCCCTTAGGTTCCACAGTGAGTATAACAAGCATGCTTTACTGATTATACAGGCTCATTTTACTGTTGTGGGTTTAGCAACAAAGGCTTGTAACATTCTAATTTTCCCCAAAATATAAATAAATATTTCCACCCCCCCTATGAGCTCTTAACATTTCTTCACAGCCAAATTGATAAAGACCACCTTGTGCTGCCCGCCATTACTCACATGGTAGTACATTTCCTAATGGCAGGCGCACTTAGGCGCATATGTGCAATATACATAAGCTGATGTCCTAAACCAAAATGTGTTCATTATCCAAATTTGTTATTGGGAGTCAATAAATTGAAGTCACAGAACCTGCATAACTATGCCAGGGCTTTGTAGACAAGTAGCTACACATTTTAAATTCTGTCTAAATTTCCAGATACACACTCGTTCCTGGCAAGGACCTACATGAAGATTGTTTTACTTCTCATCACTGTTGCCAAGCTATCAAGATTGACTAAGGCCTGGTTCACACTAATGTGATTTCTGATGCAAGAGTCACACAAAATCACATGACAAGGCAGATCATTCAATGGTGCCCGTTTACATCAATTTGACTGGTTTTGGAAATGGTATATGCACCTTTAGGCCCAATAGACTTCAATGTAATCACACAGAAATCACATTTGATGCAATTCTTTGGGGGAATTTCATTGTTTTTTAAAAGCTCAACTCTCCTCCCAGGAACATCTTGCTCAATCAACTGTCCTCCCAAGAACATCTCTGCTACCCCCAGCCACATGTGTTCCTCAGACTGCAAGAAAGATTGAGGCAAGCAATATTGCTGAGGAACAAGGAGGAGTATGATCTCATTGTCAAGCACACCACTGATTAATGACACCATGGATCCTAACTGACATAACATGACTGCTACCGCCAAAACATGAAAACAGTAAAAAGAAGGAAGGATTTATGTCACAGTAGATATGGTTATTGGCCAAAACCAAAAATGCAGAATCCTAGAAGTTACATCCAGTCGCACAACATAGTCACAAATGAAAATCGCTTTGCAGTAGTGTGAACATTATCGAAAATACAGGTATGGCAATAAAATGTTATCCCCAGATATACAACCAATAAGTTACACTAAAATGTGGCTAAATTAATGAGTAGTCAGCCAGAGACAAGTATACAGCAGACAGCTGTCCAGAAGGACGCTAGATATATGACCACATTTCTAATTGTTGTGCACGCTTAGAGATGGCTTACAGATGGATTCAAACTAAGTGGTTGTAGAAGCAGAAGGTTTTTTTTATCTTAATGCATGAAGATAAAAAAAAAAAAAAAACCTTGTGCAGCAGATCCCCTAATATTTACCTAAGCCAATCTCTATCCAGCGATGTACACGAGTGCCTAAGCTGTCCGGGACACTACCTCAAGATTGGCTGAGACATGGGAGCCAATGGCTAAAAGTTAGTTAGCAGTTAGACAATCAGGAGAGAGCGGGGATGGGGCCAAACAGTGGCTGTGTGAATGGACACAGCTGCAGCTTGGCTCCGGTCACACCATAGTAAGCTGCTTGCTGTGGGGGCACTCGACAGGAGGGAGGGGCCAGGAGCACTGGCAAGGGGCCAGAGAAGAAGAGGATCCAGGCTGCTCTGTGCAAAACCACTGCACATGGCAGGCAAGTATAACTTGTTTGTTATTT
The DNA here is from genome assembly GCF_042186555.1 of Aquarana catesbeiana. Lineage (NCBI taxonomy): Eukaryota > Metazoa > Chordata > Amphibia > Anura > Ranidae > Aquarana > Aquarana catesbeiana. The sequence continues at coordinate 235,230,081 of NC_133329.1, read as the reverse complement.
AACCACTTCCTGCCTGGCCTATAGCAAAATGATGGCCAGGGTGTGGTTGAGTTATCTTGACTGGGCGTCATGATGTCCAGCAGGATAAGCTGCACCCTAGGGGGGCACACAGCAAATCGCTGTTGTGGAGCATCAGTCTAACACACCACCGATCTCTGTAAAGAGCCTCTGACAGAGGCCCTTTACCACGTGATCAGCCATATCCAATCACAGCTGATCGGTTTAAACAGGAAGAGCCGCTTATCGGCTTTTCCTCACTCGTGTCTGACAGACGCGAGTATACTGTAGGAGAACCAATGGGGGGGGGGGGGGGTCTGTGCTGTTTATCAGCGCAGGCCCCCCCCCACACGGATGACCACCAGGGTTGCCCACAAAGGACGCCCACCAGGGGTATGCCACCCTGAACAACCAGGGGTATGCCAATCAGCCATCAGTGCACATCAACAATGCCTGCCACTAACGGCATCGGCACCATCAGTGCCGCCTATCAATGTCCATCAATGGAGGGGAAAAAAAAAAAAAAAAAAAAAAAAAAAACTTATATTTACTTTACTACAAAATTTTATAACCAATGGAAAAACTTTCAAAAATGTCGGTCTTTGTTTAGCAATAAGTATGGTATTGAAGTGGTTAAGGGGAAAAAAAAAAAAAAAGAAGACTTTAGTATCACTTTAAAGCAGAAGTAAAACCATCCATAAAAAAAAAAAAATAATATTTCCATTGGTTGTGCTCTCAACCAAACCATCCAATGGCTGGTAGATTAAACAGGAGACAGATGGAATCTTCCGTAGCTGAAAACAATAGGGGGTTTACTTACACTTTAACCACGTCAGCCCCAGGAAATATTTACCCCTTTCCTGACCAGAGCACTTTTTGCAATTTGGCACTGCATCACTTTAACGGACAGTTACGCAGTCGTGCGACGTTGCACCCAAACAAAATTTACGTCCTTTTTTTCCCCACAAATAGAGCTGTCTTTTGTTGGTATTTGATCACCTCTGTTTTTTTGCACTATAAACAAAGAGCGACAATTAAAAAAAAAAAAAAAAAAAAGAATATTTTTTACTTTTTGCTATAACAAAATATCCCCCAAAAATTTATAAAAAAAATTCTCAGTTTAGGCTGATATGTATTCTACATATTTTTGGTAAAAAATAAATCAAAAAACCCAAAAACAATCGCAATAAGCGTATATTGATTGGTTTGAGCAAAAGTTATTGCATCTACAAAACAGGAGATAGTTTTATGGCATTATAATTTTTTTTTTTTTAAATGGCATTATAATTTTTTTTTTTAATTAGTAATGGCAGTGATCTGCTGATTTTTATTGTGACTGCGACATTATGGCTGACACATCGGACACTTTTGACACCATTTTGGGACCATTGTCATTTATACAAAAATCCGTGCTATAAAAATGCACGAATTACTGTGTAAATGACACTGGCAGGAAGGGGTTAAACACTAGGGGGCAATCAAGGGTTACGTTTTTCCTAAGGAGTGATGGGGTACTACTCACATGACAGCAATCACTGCTCCCGATGACAGGGAGCAGTGATCTGTCATGTCACAAGGCAGAACGGGGAAATGCCTTGTTTACAAAAGGCATCTCCCTGTTCTTCTGCTCCTTGACACAATCGTGGGCACCCAGCAGACAGAGTCTGAGGGACCCACGGTCACAGAACACACGCCGCGCGCCCACAATGCCGCTTTTTAAAGGGGATGTACCTGTACGCCGACGTATATCGCTGTGCACTGGTTGGCATGTTAAGTATTATGCACATACACCAAGTGTTCTATTTCTAAACAAAATAAACTAGTTTGGCAAAGTCCACAATCTGACATCGTAAATAAGAAATTAATATAGACAAATATACAAATATTGCTTTTATTGTGACTTTAAAGTTACAATTCCCAGACCCTCCTGCATCAGAAATTGAAAGCCTCCTTTGGTACATTTGGTGCTTGAAATGCATATTTTTCTTTAGTGGCTTCTGGTTCGAGGACAGCAATGTCACCCGCATCCTAAAAACAAAAAAGATATACAAACTGGTGAGAAAAGTTGCATCTTCATTGAACCACTTCTAATTACTGACATTAAAAAAAAAAATAAATGAGCTGACATTTATTATGGATAGCTGCTTCCAGGAGGGGGTGGGTGTGGCCAAAAATGTAGTGGTGCAGAAACGCGCTATACTGCTGGATAATATTTGTAGTATTTTGCCAGGTGAAAGCAAAACGCAGCATATAGGGCAAGGAAAGTAAGGGCGTGGAGTTTGAACCTTCCCTAGAAACCAGTTCCCCATGGACCAAGAACCTTTTAACAAAATTTTGACCATGCAGAAGCATAATGTTTATGGTGGATGCTGCAATATTCCATTTGGCATTCGTATATGGAACTCTTTGCCATTGTTGCCTAAAGGGAAAACTCAGTGCACCTACAAGTCACATATACATAGTTGTAGCAGAAATAGAAGGGGGTATGTGGGTCTGTTAAAAGTTTTTTTTTTTTTTTTTTGGGGGGGGGGGGGGGGGGGAGGGGGGGTTGAAGGATTAAAAACCAATAAATATGTTGACCATTACAAGCATCTGTCCAAATCCTGTCAAGTATGCATAGCTCCATCATACATCTGTGTGTCACATGTGAGCAATTGCATTTATTTTTTTTAATTTAAAAACACATGACAGTATCGCACCATTACTAGTCTCTCTATGATCTGGAACCTGGTGATAATGGAAAAATAAAGTTAGAAGTATATTAGAAAGGAGGTGGAGATCTGGAGACCTGAATGAGAAGCAGCTTGTACACAAGCACTTGAGACCTTCATTCATAAGGGGTTATCTATTCTTGAGTGTTTCTCACAAAGGGAAAGGTGAAAGGAGTATGCACAAGCGCTGGAAGTGAAACATGCTGAAGAAAAAGCATAATTTCACAACAAGCATATGCACCGGATAAATGGACAGATTTTTTTTGCACTTCTATAAACACTTACACAAAATGGCATATTAGCACTTTACAGTAGTATGAAATGCAACGCTTGATTTTCACTTGATTTTAATAGCTTGATTTCCTTTTAGTGCTACACCTTTGTAGTGATACCCACGCCACCGGGGCTGCTGAAAGTTGTAGTCCGTCTGTCACCCCTGCCCAGCCCAGCATTCACCTCTCAGTCACTCTTGAAACAACGAACAGTCCTGTGCTTGTTTTGTCATTTTATTGAGGGGATTTGAACTTGGATGGGTAAGGGGTTTATGGGATGCCCAAAGATCAGGGTGGCATAAAGATTTGGCAGGTTGCAATTCATGGCCTGCTAGCCTAAAACCACAATTGAATCCTTCAACAATGAAGCATTCAAAAATCCCTGACTGGTAAACAGCACTAGTAGAAGCTAAAGGCCAATGGAATGTTCTAGTGTTAATCTGGTCTAAGCCTGGAAGCTATGGTGGCTGTTGCACAGCTCCTTAATACAAGTCCTCTGTCAAGATTTAGAGAGCGCTTTTGCAGCAGGTTCAGAAGCTGCAAAGCTGCATGTATGTCACATGATTATGCAGGGGAAGGCACAGAAGTTTACAGCTTCTGCATTCTAAGTCAGTGATCATATTTGCCAATTTGGCCCATAAAGATTAGATCTGCTAAGAACTCTTACCTGGATAAGGCAGAGGGGGGCCACCTTCATTAGAAGACGAAGACAGCCTGGTCATTGTCCTCTGCTTGAGTCAATACATGTTGTGTGGGGTCCCTGAGGAAGAGCATTGCAGGCTGCCTTGGAACCATTTGTGGATTGTAAGCTGGAGAGGCCCGACGCAGTGGGCCAAACCCCCTTGTTCTTAAGTTGTCAAGTGGTGCAACATGTATCCTGATTGTGAGGTTTTGAGTACACCAGTTAAAATCCATTGTGTATGCAACCTAAATGCCTAAGGGACAGGCTTTTAGCCAACTGTATCCAGGTCACTGCAGAAGGCAGCAAAGGCTAACAAAAAGGTGAAAGCATTTGTCTCTTTTCAAGTAAAGCTTTTGTCCTGTGCAAGGCCATATTTACCAGCACGGTGATGCACAGGTGTTATTTTCATCCCTGTGCTGGCAGTCCTATTGTCTATTGGGGTTCAGGGCTGCACAGATAGAGAGCAGTGGCTATTCATGCAGGTGCATTTAGAGCAATGCGCCTACACTGATGGCACATTGGGGGCAGCAGCTGTATCCTTGCAGATGCCGCATCCCACAGAATTATGGGACTACTGGCATAGGGATGCATGCAACACCTGTGCATCGCTGTGCCAGTGGCCATGTCTCTGCACAAGCCATTGAAACGTCTTATGTGAACACGGTCTAGGAGAATGCTGGACGATGCTACCTCACAGAAAAAAAAACAAGCATGGGGTTCATGGGACACTGCAGTTGATGGCACAGCACTTTAGTTTTCCAGCGTTGTAATCCTTTCTGTGGAATATGGGGGAGGGAGAGGATGGTACCCAGCAGTTTAATAAAGTGTAATGGATCCCAATGCTCAACCCACATTGCATATTCATTAGGAAGCTTAGAGACAGTCAAAACTAGCTCTGGACCTGTAAAGCACTCTCCAGTTAACAGTGCAAAAAGACTGGAACACACCACAAGCAGAGCCCAGTGTCTGAAGGTCACACTCCAGGCAAGAAGACCATGCAGTCATCAGTCCAGTGGGGTTCATTTGATGATGATGCACTGATCAAGATAATTGCATAAAGAGTTCAAATACGCAGCATGTCACCATACGTGGAAGTAAACAGGCAGCTCTAAAGACCAGAAATGTGTGCATATACAGATGGCAATTTGATTTCATAAAGTTTTTTTGCCCCAGAAAGTCACCTGCAAGCCCCATCTTTCTGCTACCAGATGTGTGCAATTGCTATTTCACTATATTTGTAGCATGTCTAGTATCTTTGTATAGCTTTATACTAACTCCTGTTGAAAATTAGATTTTACATTTAACTTTCTGGTGTGCTGACTCCTACTGTGCTTATTGGAGAATAATGGAAAATACTGTCAAAACAAAACAAAACAAAACCAAAACCGCTACAATGCAGAAAAGGCAGCCATTTCGTACAACTTAGGTATTTGAATTGGCACCGACTCAAAACTTATAGCATGTATACAACTGCCCCTATGAGGAGAATAGAGAGAATAGAGAGAATAGAGAGAGATAACCCAACAGTGACAGATTGCAAAACATTTCAAAGATTATAACATACCTCGCCAGAGAAGTATTTTTCTATAAGAGCCAAGGCTGCATGGTAAACCATATGATTGTCATGGGTTTGCAGAGCCTCCATTTTCTCTAGGCCTCCGAATTCTTCCACAACTAGACATAGTTTATCCAGCTCACCCAGTTTTTCTGCAGCCTAGAAGCAGAGAAGAAAAAAAAAAATAAATAAATAAATAAATAAATGGAAGAAGAAAGTTTACGCTAAAAATAATGGGGTGGGGGGGGGGGGGGGGGGAACACACACTACAATGAATGATTTTCATTTTATGGGTTTCAGTGAGGTTCAGAGAGAAATGGGAAGCAATCACATAAGTATTCTCAAAACACAGGCTAGCTTGTCTGCACACTATTGGGTTAAAACATCAATTTTAAAATGTTTTGAATTATGTTGCAATCATTGTCTGATGCTTTAGACCCCATTCACACAGGGACGACTTGTCAGGCGACCTAGTCGCCTGACAAGTCGCCTCCCGTTCTGTACTATGGAGCCATTCTAAGGGGAGCGACGCAAGTCGCTCCGACTTAGAAAAAGGTTCCTGTACGACTTCGGGGGCGACTTGCATAGACTTCTATGCAGAAGTCGTTTTGCAAGTCGCCCGGGCATTCGTTTGCAGGTCGCCTCGCTGAGGCGACCTGCAAGTCGTGTTGCCCCTGTGTGAATGGGGTCTTACTATCCAAACTTGTCAATTGTGACATTACAGAAAAAATTAGACACACCAGAAGCCTTTGGTGTCTTTGAAGCCTTAGGGTTAGATAACCCAACATTCAATGTTTTGCAAAAAGTGGTCTACCCTGAGCTCCTTTTAAGCTAACAGCTTTTCATATTGGCATTGTGTATTCAAACAAATATTAGAAAGATTTGAAGCATCAGAGCTCCTCCATTTTTTTATTTGTTACAGCTAGTCTAGCAGCAAACAGAACAGATAATACTGAGATCGGGGGGATACACTTCTAAGCCAATACTCACAGCACCAGAACTGGAGAAAGGAGCAAACTCATCCATTGTGGTTGAAATGAAGGCAGAGACCGCCAAAAACCTATCCTTACAACACCAGTGTGACGGAATCGCTTCGCATCAAGATTAGGTGCTTCCTTCCGCCAAAGAGTGCCACCTGCTATCCATACCATTCCGAGCAGACAGAGCCAATACCAGCCCTTTTTCCAAAAGGAATGACCATTGAAACTCAGACACCTACTTTATACCCCACAGGAGGATATTCTTCTCCTGATCATATTACCATCAATACAAAAAAACTGTACACAGGAACAACCATAGCCAAAAAAAAAAAAAAAAGCCAACATACTATAAACATTAAGTTAAACTACACACCTGGGTGACTCAGTGCCCACTCAGACCATTTGGCACCAAGCCCCTCCATCCTGATACAAAGTACATTAAACATCCCACAATGGTTGCATAACAAAGGTACAGTGGAATATCAATCACCTCTGCAAGAGATTATCAGATAGACAAATAGGCAACAATTAGCACAATTACCAATGGGTGAAAGACACTTAGTTACACTGTGGAAGAGACCCTACAATAAACTAGCCTGCAGTCCCCTCCAAAAGCCTTTGTCCCGGGTAAGTGTTACATTTCTTCCATATCAAAAGTGAACTTACAAGGTTCTAGACCGCCACCTGGTCTGGACCTGCGTTTGTCGGGCAGAGTGAACCCACATTAGGTGGTCCTCATGGTCTATTCTGGGACATGGGGTATATAGTCATCAGTAGGTGTGGGACAGAGGTCTTGGAATTCTGCCAGCACTTTAGTGGTCATTACCATTCTGGGGCAGGGTCCGCTGCTAGGGAGAGGGGCCAACTGCTCCAGCTCCCTGAAGCTGTGAAGACACGAGGTGCTAGGCAGAGGCCAGTGGTGCTCTGCCCAGTTTCCAGCACTTCAGCTGGAGACCACACATCCACTCCGGTGAACTGTTGGGGAGGGAGGCTGGCTTCCTCCACTCCCAGACTGGATCTGCCACTGAGGAGGGAGGACGACCACCTTCCCACCAGCTGCTTCATCTCATGTACCCTCATCTGGCTGCTGGGATGACATTTCTCTGGTACTGTCTCCCAGGTGCACGGATCCTTGCTGGGGAGTGAACGCCATCTTCTCATCCTGGGCCTCCAGAACTGCCACAGGTGTGGGGCAGAGGTCTTGGACCCTCTGGTTGTCAACTCATCAGCTGGAGAAGTTTGTTGCAACTCCACAGATGCTGCTGGCAGGAAATCCCATGTCCCTGTCAGTGGTGTGGAAGAAATGCCGGCTGCCCCTCTCAGTAAGGCTGAAGCTGCTGTTGGTGCGGGACAGAGCTCTGATGTCCAGCCCCAATGTCAGCTCTTCTGCTGGTGGCTCACCAGGTTGTTCCTCAGCAGAAAAAAAAAAAAAAGTCTATTAAATCCCCAGTCTCTGGAAATGCTGAAAATCCAGGGCACAGGCTGGCGGCAGTAGGGCCCAGTGCCAGCACTTGGGCAGGTGACTCCATCCATAACATCCTCCGATAAAAATCAATTAAATCCATGCTTTGTGATCTGTGGCTGGGGATTCAGGACTGCTTCTTCTCCTCCCTGATCCTTGAACTGCAGCTGGTGAGATAAGCTAACTGCGCCCATACCCTCTTCTGGCTGTTGGACAGCTGCACTCCTCCATCCAAGCTCGTCCTGTGCAGAAAAAGGTTCGTCAAGGTGAGTCAACACTTGCTGCTTCCAAAGCTGCAGGTGGTGGGCAAAGCACACTTACTCTGCCCCATTGCCGATACTTCAGCCAGGATTTTAGAGCTGTTGGCTGGTACTTCCTGATAGTCCGAGGCAAAGGGAGCCCAGACATGCTGCTGAGCAGAGTCTAGCAGCTGTCTGTAGGCAATCAAGCACCCATTCCTGAACAGTTAGAAACTCCAAATCTTCCTGTGCCCAGAGCCCTTCGAGACAGCCTAGAGTCTCTGTACGCCAAGACTCCCTCCAAATACCACTCAAAAATCGCTCCCAAAGTCAGGGTCCTTGGACAGCCTCTCAAATAACAGTCCCAGGCCGCTGTGGGCCAAAGTCTGGCATCCGCTGTCCATTGGCACTCTTGGGCTACATACCAGCAGAGTGCTCTGCAGCTCTTGTCCAACCTCATCTCTGCCTGGACCAGCCTATTTAACTCAGCTGTCCACTTCTTGCGCAGTTTACCCAATAGCAGTCACACTTCGTACTGCGACCAGTACCTTTCCTGGATGGAGGAGAGAATTTTTCCCTGGTGGTGCTCACAGGCTAACACTACCTTCCCAAGTTCCCAGCGGACAGTGTCCTACCATCCCAGCAGGAACTGCATTGACACTGGTCCCCTGTGCTGTATCCGCATCTCTCGCAACCTCCTTCAGAATTTTTCATAGCGGCTTGTTTCTGTACCTCTATTCTGCTATCTGGACCTTGGATCCCGGTGGAGGTTTGGATGTCCCATACTGCAGTAAGCATCCCACCCACTACTTGCCATCAAATGTGACAACTGCTTGGCCCCCCCCGATTATGTGTTTCCTTCTGCCAAAGAGTGCCTCCTGCCCTCCAAACCATTCTGAGCAGACAGCCAATACCAGCCCTTTTTACCCCAATCATCGTACACAGACCAGATGCAAGCTAAAATCCAAGAGTAATGACTGTTTATTGAAACTCAGGACACAGTTTTTACCCCACAGGAGGATATTCACCTCCTGATCAGATTACCCCAACAATACAGACTGTACACAAGAACACAAACATAGCCAAACAAAAGCCAACATACTATAAACATCAAGTTAAAGCGGCGTTCCATTCAAAAGTGGAACTACCGCTCGTACTCCTCCCCCTCTGGTGCCACATTTTTCAGGGGGATTGGGGGGGGGGGGGGCGACAGGATACCTGTCTTTCACAGGTATCCTGTTCCCACTTCCGGGAGCCTCAGCTGCGGGTATTGACGTCACCACCCAGGCTCCCTCCTCTACCGGTCCAGTAGGAGAGAGCAGAGCCTCGTGCATGCACAATAGGGTTCCCAGCGTGAAGCTGTAAAGCTTCACTACCAAGTTCCCTTAGTCGCAATGGATGTGGCAGCACCCGACATGCAGTACCGACATCGCTGGACTCCAGGACAGGCAAGTGTCCGATTATTAAAAGTCAGCAGCTGCAGTATGTGCATATGCTGGCTTTTAATTTTAGCAGCGGTGGGCAGACCTCCGCTGTGAACAATGAGCCACTTGGGTGACTAGACCATTTGGCACCAAGTCCCCCACCCTGAATACAAAGTACATTGCACATAAACATCCCACAATGGTTGGATAACAAGGTACAGTGGAATATCAATCACCTCTGCAAGAGATTGACAGAAACAATAGGTGACCCAATTAGCACAACAATGGGCAAAAGACACTTAGAAATTGCACTATGGGAGAGACCCACTTACAATAAAACTCATAGTAGACCCCCATACAGATGGCTTGAGCTGATAGTAACATCTACATGAGTCTCAGTGTAAAGCAGTCATTGTTGGTTACAAGGCATCTAGGCCCTAAACATAAATCCCGTGCCTAGATTCCCAGAGTGTTTTGGGGGGACATGGACTTGAATCCAAAGTAGCATTACTCCAAGAGTCCCCCCCAGGCACACCTCCCAAAGAGCAGTGCTCCCTAAAAAAACCAGGGCCCATAGTCAGTAGGCAAGAGGCTAGCCTGCAGTCTCCAAAAGTCTGTCCCAGGTGAGTGTCACACTCCGTATATATGCAGAAGATTGCCTAACCGACAATCCTGCCAACAATACAGGGAGTGTGAAGTGTAGCTTTTTGGGTTGTCCAAGTTGGTATAACCTATAGGTGTCCATTAGTGAATACAGCGGGAAGATTTTACCCAAAAAAAAAAAAAAAAAAAAAAAAAAAAAAATTATCCATCCAAACTCTAAGGGATAATTTTATTAAAAGTGAAGTTTTCCCAGAAAGTGTGGTACCCATTAAAGTCCTAGGCTTCTAAATAAGCGGTGGTTGTAGGGAAGTCTGGAACAAAGAACTGAGAAGATAAAAGCTATAGCTATAGCGAGGGCTGTGAGGTCACGGCCTGGCACAACTGATTTCATTTCTGTCCAAAGCCTCTCCTCAGATAGAACCATGTCCTTTGGTCTAGGCAGCCCAATAATAAGCTTGAATATTTGAGAGTCCCATTCTATGCCACGTTTTGTCATATCAAGAAAAAGATAATCTTGCTTTTTTTTTACATCAAATTCTGGATATAGTGAAAAAAATAGTTTGATTAATTGGTATTGGAAGAGTCTGAAACTGGTATAGAAGCTTCAGGAGTGTTCTCATCTAACGTGGCTATGCTGTCTACCCACGATAGTTTAAATATGTCAGATCTTGAGCCACAGTAGTTTGAGATGGTTAACCAAATACAATTTACAGGCTTGGCAAGTTGCACCCCTAAATATGTAATAAAGGGAGCATTCCAATTATAGCAAAAGTCTTGTTTCAAAGTCTTTAGAGGATTTTGATAACCCTAGAGGCAATATGTTGGATGTGTGAACATTGAACTGCCTAATGGGGGTTTTGTATTTTTCATATAGAGGAAGCCGCGTTAGATACTAAAAGAAAATAGTCTGCACATAAGCCTATTTTATGTTCATAGCCCCCTACCTGTAATCATTGGGTTGGGCCTTAGTTTCTGCAAAGGGTTCAATCACCAATGAAAAAAATTTAAAAGGGCCAGAGGACACCCCTGGCACGTGCAATTTGAAATATCAAAGCTAGTGGATAACCTACCTAATGTGAATTGAGCAGAAGGACATGCATACACAGATTCCCACACAAATAAATACACAATCTGAGCTCTGTCAACCACTATTTCTTGGGGGGAAACAAAAAAAACAAAAAAAAAGTGCACCATCATATGCTATGTACAGTTGATTCAATGGGACCTGTACAAGTCTGCCAACTTCAGCTTAAGATTCTGATCATCATTCATATCAGTATTGGCATCCACAAGTTCATTGTGTGCCTGCGCGAACTACCCCATTTTGTGTTTAAATGATCTACTCTAACCTATTGTTGCATAAACAGTTTTTTTGTGGGATCTCCTCACCATGATCTAAGTGTGGCGTCTAGTACCGTTTGGCTTGTAGTGGGGAAATCATCCAGCTGCTCCACATAATCATTAGTATCATAAAGGCCAAGCCTGCATTCACTTATTTGTAAGTCCTCTGCTGCCATCTTTGTCCTTTGGCTGGGCTATTTGTGGCTGAGAGATCAGCAAGGGTGCAGACAGAGCCAATAGGAAGGTGTGTAGTGCCTGTACCTGGGGAGGAACAGGCTGCAGTGGATGGAGAGCTGCTTGAGCTAGCACTATCTTACCCCTTCCATGTCTGCGGGGCCAAAGCTTTGCTCCTTGGCCAGGTCACCACTGTTTTAGGAAGCTGTGGGCTGGAGTTACACTGCCCTCTGATGCTTTGAGACACCTTGCTAAACACAACACTCTGGAGCACTACAGAAGTGTGACCATACTCTGGCTTCTGGCCACACCCCCCAGAGTCAATTTAAGTGTTCAAGCAAAAACGACAGCATGTGTGGATTGCAAAAAAAAAAAAAAAAAAAAAAAAAAAAAAAAACCCAACCACAAAAAAAACACACACAACACGTTGTAAAACCATCAAAAAGCCTCAACAAAAAAATACCTCACCTTAGGTCCATAGAAATGTAAAAATTGCTTACAGGGTGAACAATTGTGAGGCCGTGGTTAAAGTTTGCATCACAATTTATAGACTTTTGCTACATAAACGACATCAGTGAGGTTTTCCTTTTCACATTTTCTTGGCTCTGGCTCTTTAAGACTTAGCGTGATGCAGTCCCTGTTAATTTACTGCAGAGGGAATCAATATTCAGTACATGTGAACCCGATGAAGGCTGGAGACTGCTGAAAGTTCTGCTTACGCATCGAAGTACCTTTGTATTGTACGATTTGCTGTTGGTTTAACATCCCTTCCTTTGAGATATGCATGTGTAACATGCAAATACTACAAATATTTTATACAAATAAAAATAAAGCCTAAATTTATATACAAAAATGCAACAACTGTCTTTGGTAGGAGTGAATGAATGTGCATCATAAAGACAAATTCAGCCGTGTACACATTTGATCTGTTAATCATCATAAAACAGCACATGCTATTACAGCATCACACACCACATGCTAGCTAATAAAATAAAAAGTGCCAAATATGGCACATATGCAATATTACATTTTTTTGATCGGAAATCTATATGCAGCTTGTACGAGAGCCAAGATCTTTCCATAGGTATGGTGGAAAAAGCTCTTATCCATCTTTGGCAATTGTTTTATGCTGAGGTAATACAGTTCATTCTCTTAGCAAATTAGGTCAGGGAACAAGCAATTAAATGATCAGCTGAAATCACTCAGTGAAAGAGCCCAGATACCATCAACACAACCCCCCCACCGCCCCCAATTTTAGACCGCCATATGCCTACAGTTCCAACCTCAGAACTCTGACAGTGAATTAGTAACCATGCTCAAAACTCCCCATACCAACAAAGACCCTGGCTTACACTATGCCTACTATAAAACCTTCCTCCAATGTTACTGTACATGGTTAAGCCATTAGCCAAGGATAGACTTTTTTTTTTTATAAGTAACAGTGTAAATTTGCTGTCCCCTCAAAATAACACAGCCATTGTCTAAACCATTGGCAACAAAAGTGAGTAAACCCCTAAGTGAAAATGTCCAAATTGGGCCCAATTAGCCATTTCCCCCCCTTGGTGTCATGTGACTCGTTCATGTTACAAGGTCCAAGGTGCAAGGTGCAAGGTGCAAATGGGGAGCAGGTGTGTTAAAAATGGTGTTATTGCTCTCTCATACTGGTCACTGGAAGTTCAACATGGCACCTCATGGCAAAGAACTGAGGATCTGAAAAACCTTTCTACCAGTCTCAGGACAGCACCTGGAGGGGGGCGCAACTCCACCCACTTTCCCAGGAAGCACTGCAGTCAGTTTCTTTAAAGACCGGTCACTTCCATCATGGCCTCAGTTGTTTATAGAGTACCTCCCAGCCATGCTGGAATTAGATAAGCAGAACATAGCAATAACACCACATTTTATATCACAATTAGGGCGGATCACCGGTGCTGTCCTCAGACTCGTAGAAAAACTGTTACCGGTAAGTCTAAGGTTTTCTCACCTCATCTTTCAGGACAGCACCTGGAGATGAGTACTTACTCTAGGGTGGGACCACTGCCTGCAGGACTTTCCTGCCAAGCAATTGCTCTGATGCTGAGAGCAAGTCCAACCTGTAGTGGCGGATCAAGGTTGAAAAACTCGTCCAAGTAGCCACCTTGCAGATTCGTCCTGGTGAAGCCCCCCACTTGTCCTGCCCAGGAAGTTGCCACTGCCCGGGTTGAATGAGCCACTACCCCGAAGCCTTATAAGGCTTCATTGGAGTGCCATTTGCAGCCATCTTCTAATGTGTTCTTAAAAGGCACTGTACCCTTTACGCGGACCTGAGAATAATATGAACAAAGAATTTGATCTTTTGACTTCACTTGTGACCATCATCTTACATCCAGGCTATGAAAAGATCTTTCCTTAGAGCTGGATGGTGTAGGGCAGAAGGTTGGAAGAACTATTTCCTGTGAAATACTGATGAAACCTTTGGTAGAAAACACAGGTCAGTTCTTAGCACTACCCGCACCAGAAAGAAAAAAAACAAAAAAACAAACAACTGTTCAATGATAGACAGGGCTTGCAGTTAACTCACCCTCTTAGCTGATGTAATCGCCACTAATAATGCTAATTTTAGGGACCAAAACATAATTGTTGCTACCTCCAGAGTTTTAGGGTTTTTTTCGTCAAACCCTGTAATACCACCAATAAATCCCACTTGGATCCTGAGATAACTCTCCAGGAATACCAATAAAGCGGCCACTTGGACCTTTAAAAATACTAGCCGCCAACCCTTTCTCCATTCCCTCATGGAGGAATTCTAGAACAGGAATAACTTCCTGTGGGAAAAAAAAAAAAAAAAAAAAAAAAAAAAAAAAAAAAAAACTTTAGTCGTACACCAGGAATTGAAACATGTTTTAAAGTAAATGGCCCTAGTGACTTTTCCTGCCATTTAGTAGGGTTGAGACTAGTTTGTTGGACAAACCCTTTCTCTTTAGGATTTGCTCCTCAGTAACCAGGCTGTCAATCTGAGATGCTCGACATTGGGATGTTTTTTTCTCTATTGTATGAAATTTTTCAATAAAAATCTAAGTATGCATAGTCATATTAGAAGTATGTATTTAACACATAAACAAGCATTGTGGATGATAGTTATTAATTGTTTTACGTATAAAACATATGCAACTATAGTTATAGTGCATTAACCAGTAGAAGATAATCACTTTCCATAGGTGTTGGAAGCTATTGGTGGTCAGCCAACCAAAAGGTGTAATGCGGAAAGGAGGTGGGGTATACCAACCCGAGCACCCTGAGCGGCGCTAAACTGTGCCCGAGCAGGCACACCCCCTCCCCCTCTGGGGTCAAACACCCTAGGAATGTTTCTAATACAGCTTAATCATTTTGAGCAGTAATTAACAGAAAAGAACATGGAACTGTAAATGAGAACACTGTAGGAGTTATCTATCAGGGTTGACTGAGGGTCTCGATAATTCCCAGGGAACTAGTACACTTAATCCATGGTTGCCATAACTTGATAGAGTCAGTTGCTTTTGTTTCGTAGTGCCAATATGGTTTCATGTGAGAAGTGAATATGGGTAGTTTGTACCACTTCACTTATTGTGCCTGGTTCGGGGTTTTTCCATTTTCTAGTAATACTGAGTCTTGCTGATAGTAGGATATGGAGTATTATATTTCTCATTGGGTTAGGGCATTGCTCTATTTCTAGGGATAACAATGCTAGGGAGGGTCTCATGGGTATTGCAAGTCGTGTTATATCAGATAATAAGCTAAATATCAAGGTCCAAAAAAATTGTGTCATTTTGGGGCAGCTCCAGAAAATGTGCAACGTCTCCCTTCAGTCCACATTGTCTCCAGCAGGAGCTGTCAGAATTCACGTTAAATTTGGCTATTCTATCAGGAGTGAGATACCAACGGTATGTCAGTTTAATTGCTAGCTCCCAAAGAGTTGAGCAGAAAGTGGCTTTGTATGTAGATTTGCAGGCCTTTTCCCAGGTGTCTACCATGTATGATTGACCCAAGTCTGATTCCCATCTAAGTAGTGGAGTGGATTTGATAAAAATGTGTTTGTTCTGCAGCAGGTTGTAGAACAATGATATCCCTTTTTGGTGTAGTGCGGGGGTTCCAAGATAGTTACAGGCCACTTGGGCGATTTTGCATGACCAACTTTTGAGCGAGGTAATACAATGTATGGTATGTATAAAAATTATGTCAGAATTTCATCTCCCAAATTCTTTCTGTAATGTGGGGAATGGTTTGATTTTGTCCATGTGGAGCAAATCTGATATGTATGCAACGCCCCTTTCCTTCCATTGTAAATGGCATTAGGTTCTGTAAATGTTTCTAAGGGGATTTGTACCACCGAACTAAGGATGGTTCAGGCTGTCAGATACAAATCTTTTCCAGGTTCTCCATGTCATTACTATCATTTGGGAGATTCCATAGGGAATTTTTGCTCCTAGATTTATAGAAAATAGCCATGAAGATAGTGCGTTTCCTGGGGATGTCACGGCTTCAATCTGCCACCACCAAATGGATGGGGGGGGCAGGTCAGAACCATTCTTTTGTTTGGTTAAGGATTGAGGCCATGCGATAGTCTTGAAAGTCCACATATGGTCCCTCGTGCTTGGCAGTGTTTAATACGTTTATCATGGCCGCATCTAGCCCCTTTTTCCTGCCAAATGAATTTAGATAGAATTGTTTGCAATGATCTGAAATATTTATTGGGATCGGGAGGGTTATAGAGACAGAGAGACAGAGAGAGACAGAGAGAGACAGAGAGAGACAGAGAGAGACAGAGAGAGACAGAGAGAGACAGAGAGAGACAGAGAGAGACAGAGAGAGACAGAGAGAGACAGAGAGAGACAGAGAGAGACAGAGAGAGACAGAGAGAGACAGAGAGAGACAGAGAGAGACAGAGAGAGACAGAGAGAGACAGAGAGAGACAGAGAGAGACAGAGAGAGACAGAGAGAGACAGAGAGAGACAGAGAGAGACAGAGAGAGACAGAGAGAGACAGAGAGAGACAGAGAGAGACAGAGAGAGACAGAGAGAGACAGAGAGAGACAGAGAGAGACAGAGAGAGACAGAGAGAGACAGAGAGAGACAGAGAGAGACAGAGAGAGACAGAGAGAGACAGAGAGAGACAGAGAGAGACAGAGAGAGACAGAGAGACAGAGAGAATTTGTGGAAGGTGGAACATTTTGAATGCTGCCAACCGACCCATCCACGAGAACTCAAAGGACACCAGCCTGATAAGTTTGTTTTGGAGCTTAGTTCGGAGAGGCAAGTAGTTTATTCGAAATGTTTTAGTGGAGGAGGTTAATTGTATCCCCAGATGGGTTATACTTTTTTCTGCCCATGCATATGGAAAATGCTGTTTAAGATGGTCACTATCAGAGTCGTTTATGCCTAAGTTTAGAATATAAAATTTATTCTCATTCACTTAAGAAATATTGCTTAACCAGGCAAGCGTCTTCTGTATCTCGTGCAGGGAGCGGTCAGGGTCAGTGATCATGAGGATCACATCTGCAAAGAGACTTATTTTATGTTCCTGATCAGCAACGGGTATTCCTTTAATTTTGTTATTCGATCTGATATTCTCAGCTAGGGGGTTCCATAAGGTTGAATATCAGGGGTGAAAGCAGGCACCCCTGTCTTGTGCTGTTGGAGATTTGGAATGGTACTGAAAGGTTCTCTGCTGAAAACACCCTAGCTGAGGGGGAAGAGTACAGGGCCATTATTGCATTGTGGATTTGTCCTCGTATCCCAGATTTGTGCAATACCGATGAAAGGTAACCCCAGTGAACCCCATCAAACACTTTTTCGGCATCTAGAGATAGAAAAAGCGAGGGGGTTTTAGTGGTTTCTACCTGGTGGATAATATTGATCATTCTTCTAGTGGCGTCTGAGGCTTGACGGCCTTTGGTGAAGCCAGATTGGCCTCTGTGTATAAAAGGGATGGTAATAGGTCCTCAAGTCTGTTGGATATAAGTTTAGCATAGATTTTTAAGTCTAGATTAAGTAAAGAGATAGGACAGAAATTTTTTGGTGAGGTAGGTTCCTTACCGGGTTTGGGTAGTGTCACAACCATGGCACTTAGCATTTCAGCAGGGAATGAAGCGGATGTGGTGGCCAAGTTGTAGGTTTCGCTTAGGGTAGGGGCCTCAACATTGGGATGTTGAATGGGCCCCTGAGTTTGGTTCCTTCCATTACAAAAAGACCTATGAGGTTCCACTGCCATCTTCTGCAAGGTTGAAAACCATGCCCTCTTTGGCCTAAACAGAGCCACTAAGATCATGCTTGTAGCCTCCTTTTGCAGTTTAAGTACCAACGGCATCTGAAAAGGGGGGAAAGGTGCACGAGCGGAAAGTCCACGGCTGAGCTAGTGCGTCCAGACTGTCTACTTGATCTCACCTGCTCAAGGAGAGATAAACCGCCACCTTTGCATTGACCTGAGATGCAAATAGGTCGATCTGGGGAGCTCCGCAATTCCCCATTAGCATCTGGAATACCTCTGTATTCAGACTCCACTCCTGAATCTAGTAGCAGATTTCCTAAGCAGTGAAAGAGTACTAGTGTCAGTCGCCTTCAGGTGTACCAAGTTGCCTTCTGCCCAAGACAGAATCTGAAAAGCCGAGGACAGCAACACTCTGCTTCTCGTACCTGTCCTGTTATGTAGGCCACTGCCGTGGCATTGTCGGACAACACTTGAATGTGGTGGCCCTTGACCCGATCCTTGAAGGCCCACCGCCCCAGAAAAATGGCCTTTAGTTCCCTCCAAATGGAGTCTTTTGGCCTCTGTTTGTCCAAGCTCCTTGGGCTATCTGCCCTTCCAGATGGGCACCCCAAGAACCGGCATCTGTTAACCTCTTTACTACTGGAAATGTCCAGAGCAGATCCCTGTCCAAGTTTGACTGACTCCACCACCATAACTTCCGCTGAACCTGAGAGGGAATCTTGATCAACTTCCCCAATGACCCCAGTAGGACAAAATTCCTCAGAATTGCCTGCTGGAGATCTCTTGAATGCTGTGAGGAGTCCTAGTACTGACATGGCTGTCCTGATTGAGATTGTCAGATTTGTTTGGGCTTTACTGCGTCTTGGACTCTTCTCTGGGAGATAAATTCTTTCCTGTATGGTATTGATGGTATACCCTATTGTTTGGGATGGGATCACGCTGGACTTTTCCTCTGTTTATGATCCAACCGAGGCTCTTCAAGTGTGTCTCCTTCAGATCTTTCTCCAAAAGATCCCCTGATTTGGCAAATAGCAGGATGTCGTCCAGGTATGGTACGATCAATATTCCCCTTAACCTGAGGGGTGCTAAGGCTTCTGTCATAATTTTTGATGGCTTCTTGATTAGGAACATGTGCAAATAGCACACTCGTCCTTCCTCTTCTCGGGGCACATGGATGACCACTCTGTGCTGAATAAGGTCTTGCAGGAGAGATGACATTGCTAGGGATGTCTCTTGGTCTTGGGGAGTCTGAATTATGTTAAAATTACTTGGTGGGGACTGTAAGAACTCACGTCTGTAGTCCTGATATTTTCTTGAGGAACGGATTGGTTGTTGCAGTCTTCCACTGTGGGAAAAAGGACTGCAGTCTTCCAGTCGGAGGACTGTCACTGATTTTTAGTGGTTTGGTTAGGTCAGAATAGCCCCCCGAATTGCCCCGCCCTCGCTGGGACATCCAGGGTCTCTTATAACCCATCTCCATGTCCTGGGTTTGGCAAAAAGTACAAAAATTTCTTAACCTGGAGGGGTTACCTTTTTTTTTTTTACTGGGAAAGCCTTTATCTGCTCTGGTAGTGCTCTACGTGCTGTGTTTACCAGGGCAGAGGATCTTGCAGGCATCTTTTATAGATTCTGTCGAGGAGTCTGCCATGTACCCTATTGTTTTCTGTAATATTGGTAGAGTGTCCAACAGATCTTTATGGGAGGTTCTTGCTTCAATATGGCTTTTCAACTGTTCAAACCAGTGCTCTAAGCTCCTGGCAACCACATTTTAAGCCATTGCTGGTTTTAAAAATTGGCTAAGGTAGAGTCTCAGAACACCCATATCCTTAAAATGCCAGGTCTGTATTCTGTGACACTTGTGAAAACGCTGCATCAAGTTTTTTTTTTTTATTCCATACTTGAGTGCCCTCTTCAAAAGGGAATCTCCATTTGAGTGGTTTGGAAAAAAAAGGGCCCTTTCCGGGTCCTTACACTTTTTACTGTTTGACAGGAATTTATAAACTGGGAATACACAATGTTTAACTCCCCCCCCCCACCCCCCCCCCCCAGGTCCTGAAACATTGTCATCATGTAAAGATAACTGGGCTCTGTCCTCTTTGATGTTCAAAGTCGGATGGATGGTCTTTAATAGATAATCAACCTCTTCTAGAGATAATCTGTACCATGAAGCTTTTTTCCTCAGAACCTGGGGAAAAACGCCCCCCTTCGTACTCTGAATCAATGACCCTCTGGGTGCAGAAATACTTGGAGGAGAACAGGATGGCGAACTGCCTCTACTGTAAAGCCGTGCGACCCGGGCTTTTGTCCAGATAAGAACGGAACGTTTCAAACATGTCTGAAAGTTCTTTCTGGAAGGAGCTGAGTAGTTCTCCAGGCTGGGTAGCAGCTGAGGACATCCCCTCTAACTAAATCCACTATACATGTCCTGCATGTACACTTTGGTTCAAGACTCCAAGTGTTTTTTGCAAGATGGGCATTTTCTCTTAGGGAGCGGGGAGGAACGCTTGACTTTCTCCTTGGCTTTTGCCTGAAATACACCAGAAGCCCCCCAATAAATATATACCTTATAGATAAAAAGGAGGTCAAACAAAGCCCTTTTACTCCAGGGGAATACCCAAGCTGCCAAGCAGAAGAACTAACCCTTTAGCCCCTTTGTTGTTACAGCAGCTTTACCTAGCGACTCCCCCACTAAGCCACCATGCTAAAGAAAACAAACACTCTCCTTAGTGCTATGATCCAAGGAGAGTGAGGTTGAGAGTGATGCAGAAAGCATGGAGGCCAGGAATAGCAGAGAGGCTGCACACACCCTTGTTTAGCTCTCCCGTCTCCTTTCCAGCCTGTAGCCATCGGTCTAAAGAGCGTAGACCCCCAGAAGCCCAAATCCCCGCAGGGCATGAGGAGACACCAGAGCACCCCCCTCCTGTCAGGAGGGATGCTGGCCTGCAACACAGGTACACCCCTTACTATCCCCACCTGGAGAGATCATAGTACACCCTTGGTTCCCTGCAGCGCTTCCACCATGGCGAAGAAAACCCTACAACTGCAGCCATGATGGAAGTGACCGGTCTTTAAAGTAACTGACTGTAGTGTTTCCTGGAAAAGTGGGTGGAGTTGCGCTCTCTCCAGGTGTTGTCCTGAAAAACAAGGTGAGAAAAAAAATGTTTGCTCTACATAGAGATGGCATGGGCTATAAGAAGATTGCCAAGACCCTGAAACTGAGCTGCAGCATGGTGGCCAAGATCATAGAGCAGTTTAACGGACAGGTTCCACTTAGAATAGGCCTCGCTATGGTCGACCAAAGAGGTTGAGTGCACGTGCTTAGCGTCATATCCAGCGGTTGTCTTTGGGAAATAGATGTATAAGGTCTGCCAGCATTGCAGCAGAGGTTGAAGGGGTGGGGGGTCAGCCTGTCAGTGCTCAGACCATACGCCGCACACAGCATCAAATTGGTCTGCATGGCTGCCATCCCAGAAGGAAGCCTCTTCTAAAGAGGATTCACAAGAAAGCCCACAGTTTGCTGAAGACAAGCAGATTAAGGACATGGATTACTGTAACCACGTCCTGTGGTCCGATGAGACCAAGATAAACATATTTGGTTCAGATGGTGTCAAGCGTGTGTGGCGGCAACCAGGTGAGGAGTACAAAAGACACGCGTGTCTTGCCTACAGTCAAACATGGTGGGATTATTATGTCTGGGGCTGCTTGAGTGCTGCCATCACTGGGGAGCTACAGTTCATAGTTTCCTCAACAAAGGGCAACATGTATTGTGACATACTGAAACAGAGCACGATCCCCCCTCCCTTCAGAGACTGGGCCACATAGTAGTATTCCAACATAACGACCCAAAACCATTCCAAGACGACCACTGCCTTGCTAAAGAAGTTGAGGGTAAAGGCGAGGGACTGGCCAAGCATGTCTCCATACCTAAACCCTTTTGAACATCTGTGGGGCATCCTCAAAAGGTGGGGGAGCGCAAAGTATCCAACATCCATCAGCTCCGTGATGTCATGGAGGAGTGGAAGAGGACTCCTGTAGCAACCTGTGAAGTTCTGAACTCCATGCCCAAGAGGGTTAAGGCAGTGCTGGAAAATAATGGTGGCCACACAAAATATTGACACTATGGGCCCAATTTGGACATTTCACTTAGGGGTGTACTCACTTGTTGCCAGCGGTTTAGACATTAATGGCTGTGTGTAGCGTTATTTTGAGGGGACAGCAAATGTACACAGTTATACAAGCTTTACGCTCACTACTTTACATTGTAGCAAAGTGTAATTTCTTCAGTGTTGTCACATGAAAAAAATAAAATATTTACAAAAATGTGAGGGGTGTATTCACTTGTGAAATACTGTACATAGACACTTAAAATTTTAAGAAAAAAAAAATTTTAATTAAGGAACTGACAAAATAAGGGTCAGCGCCCATCAATGTAGCCTCACTAGTGGGAGATTACACAGAGCCAGGATCTCCTGCGTCCTGCTCACAGTCACACTTCCTATGAAATAACAGAACACCGGTCCAATGCTGGGACATGTGACGTCTATACTAGGAGCTTGGCCAGGAGGCAGAACTGCAAACGCCAAGTATACAGGCGATCCCAGCTCTAATCCAGCGGCGCTCACCCCCTTCCCCTTTAAGGCAGCCAGGTATCGACTTATAACACAAAATGATTTGCCCCCTATTTTCAGAGGGAAAAAGGGCATGTTAAACACCAATATGGTAACTTCTCCGAACCAAAAAAAAAAAAAAAAAAATGCCCGGAGAAAAAAAAATAAAAATAAAAAAAAAAATTCAGGTTTTATGTCCGTTTACCAACATTGACACAGGTTGTGCTGCAATTTGCTACAGCCAATCAGCAGGTTCAGGGACAAGATCATTGGCTGGAACCTGGCAACAAAATTGTGCTATTGCTCTTATTGATTTAGCCAACAATCCATAATAATACGTAGATATATTATTGGCCCTTGATATAAGTGGCCTTTTTTTTTTTACATGCCATTCTTAACTTTTACTCCTCCCATACTAGCTGGATTGGGACACCATTTGCTGCTACACTTAAGCCCTTTGCCATCTCTAAAAACAGCAATAGACAAGGCTGCCCCCCCCCCCCCTACTTCCCTTAGCCTCACGTATAGAGTGCCTTTGGCAGCACAAACAGAACTGTAACATCCATGCAATACCATTTTGACAATAACCTGGTTACATGAATCTCTCAATTTATCCACACAAACTACAACCTCATGCAAATGGAAAAGCTCCAGCCTTAAAATATTTGGGGGTGAAACTTAGTAATTCATTAGCATAGCATAAGGAAACCTAAAAATTTGTTCCTTTATAATCGCAATATTGGAGCCTTACCAGTGAAAATCTCACCACAGTTTGGCTAGAGTCTATGAAATGAGCATTTTGCCAAAAAGTCTATTTGGATGATACATTACAAATTCCCATGCCTTGTCACCACTTTAAAACAAAGCAGACCTACTTAAACTTTACATGGAATTACAGGATTTCTAAATCTGTTCCAAAGTGGCCAACTTGCTCAGAATCTTTCGAGTTCTATCTGGCAGCACAATTGCAAACCTTGGCTTCATGGACCACACTACAATCATTGGGACAGATGGAAAACTTGTGGCTGGCACCCATTCTTCCCAATTCTATAGGGAAGTGTCACATATCCACAGTAGACACTTGCCAGACCCATGCACTCCTCCACACTTGCGCAAAGATGAGCAGCAATACCTCCTGAGTGCTTCTAGTGAATTTAATATACCCCAATAATACCAGAAAGACATGAGGTCAGCCTATGAACAAACAAGGCCTTTTTCAGCTGGGACACTAAGTGGATGTTAAATCTAAGCTATTCAGGACCTTCAAAATAAGCATGATCTATCTAAACATGCATTCTATAGCTACTTACAAAGCCAACATTTTGCTCAACCCATCCAAATCACTACACAAACCTAAACTAACCCTATTTGAACAAGCATATCTAACAGGCCCCACTTGTGAAGGCTTATGTTTCTCTATGTCAGTGGTTCTCAACTCCTGTCCTCGGGACCCACTAACAGGCCAGGTTTGCAAGATATCTGAAATACATCACAGGTGATATCATTTGCTGCTCAGTGATTGCAGTAGTCTAGTTTGCATCTCCCCAAGGTAATACTTAACTCCTGTCCTCAGGACCCACTAACAGGCCAGATTGAGAACCACTGCTCTATGTACAAAATTCTGAAAGCTCTTCCCTTGGCCTCTCAAATCAGAACTACTCCTATATGAAAAAGTGGGAACTGATTCTGGGTGAGGAATTGCCTTTGGAGTCTTGGCAAACCATATGGTCCCAAGCTTCTAAAAGCTCTAGCTGTACATTGTACAAAAAAAAAAAAAAAAAAAAAAAAAAACCCTCACTAATAGCAAACCCCAGAACTGTTACACACCATCTATCACAAGGTTGATAGATACTGGCAATGCAAAACTCAAGTTAGAAACCCTTCAACGTATTTATTGTTATACTATTACACAGTTCCAGAAATCTGCATAGACTTGAGCATCGGGTATTTGACACCCCAATCCCTTTCAATCCAAAAACTTACATTTTGGCTTTACCTTCTCCAAATTTGCTACAAAGCTATTCTTGCATATACTCACTGTGGTTCCGGTTCTGTGGGGAGATCATGGGAACTTACTCTTTCACCTTTTCCTTAGTCCTCCCCACCCACTCTTTCCTTTTTCATGCATCTATTTTCTTTATCGTCGAGGGTCAAAGCTATTGCTACTGA
Source organism: Aquarana catesbeiana (assembly GCF_042186555.1). Lineage (NCBI taxonomy): Eukaryota > Metazoa > Chordata > Amphibia > Anura > Ranidae > Aquarana > Aquarana catesbeiana. The sequence continues at coordinate 235,205,646 of NC_133329.1, read as the reverse complement.
CTTTTCCACATTTAAAGTCTTTTAAGTCGAGAAGGACGCTATGATCACTACTTTACACCTGTATGCTACCCTATTCATTTAAGTTTAGTCTGCCCATTCAGCTTAATAAAAAAAAAAAAAAAAAAAAAAAAGAAATTTAGCTTACGTGCCATTCCATGTCATTGAGAATAGCTGCCTCATTAGTATTGGTCACCCATTTCCTTTGAAATTGGCTCTTTGCAAAAGGAGAAAAAAAAATAAAATAAGGCACTTACCATGAATATATTGGAAATGCCATCTAGGATAACCAGTATCATTTTACTGTCCTTGACAGTTAGGAGGTTAAGCAGTGGTTCCAACACCCCACAATGTACCAGCTGTACTATTTGCTCTACAGTACCTCCACTTGTGTAGTTTGTCACTGCCCAAGCGGCTTCTTTCTGAGCTTTAAATTCACCCTAAGTGGAAGATAAAAAGGTTTTTGCATCTACATATAGCAAATTATGAAAACACAATTGAACCCTAGAATATAAAAAGGCAAAATACATTCACTTACCGGGACCGATGCATGGCAGGAACAGACTTAATGAGATTGATGCATGCCAATCACATGTGTATCTAAGCATTTTACACAGGTTGTTTGTGTACTTGCAGCTGCCTTTGGGTAAAGTAATTTGAGGCGTTCAGCAAGATTTACCAAAAAAATTCCATGGTGAAAGATGTTTCTCAAACAAATTTCCAACAGTGTATGAGTTTTCACTCAAATTAAATGTTAAAAGCAAAGCGTTGGAAGTAATTTTGAGCAACATCGGTATATTTGAAGACTTAACCAAATTCGTACAAATATTAAAACCTTGATTCGAAATCTACCAGTGTATGGCAAACTTTAGATGCTTAGACCAAGTTTACCAACAGTATCTTGAAAATAACATACTAAAATTTTTTTTTTTTTTTTAAACTAAAAACACAAAAAAGTCCAAGAAATAAGAAAAAGACTGATCTAAACTTGGTCAAGAAATCCAGACCTCACCTGCTCCGGTGAGTGATTTGTAGAACTCAACCAGAGGCTGCTAAAACAGAAAATCAGAGAAGAGCCAAACTGATGTTAAAAGGAGTCCAAATAAACTGTTTATCAGGTGATCCAGCAGGGCAGTCACCAATTCAGAGACCAAAAAATTCCCCCTTTAAAAATGGGGAATACTGTAAAATTCAATGGCAGAATAACTCAGCTAAAGTTGGCACCATCCTGAAATTTGAACAGTTTGACCTCTCAAAGTCGTGATGCATTTTTAAATCCCCTCTTCCCCTTGGAAGGTGGAATGGCTTTGTTAAAAGCTTAATACAATCCTGAAGTTCAGACAGTCATCAGAACACATTTCAGTAGTGCGTAGCATTATATTCTAACATCTAGGAAATTAACCAAGCGTGAAATAAAAATCTGCATGCATCCTTTTCCATTTACATAGTAATAAAAAGATTAAAGGCAAGAAAATAGAGGAGATTGGAAAAGACAAGAAGCAAAGGGGGCATTATGGTCATATGGATCCTGGGGTAGTGGAGAGGAACGACAAGACAGTTAGCCTAGTTTATGGTGTTTATGACCCAAACATAGCTAGTCCTTCAGAGGACAAACATTCCATAGTAGCCAAAACTTGGGAGTATTTTTCATGTTTGTGCTGCGCTAAAAGTTATACCATTCAGTATAAGGCAACAAGATACTCATCTTTTGAATATAGTGCACCTATTATTGCAGAGGTGCTACAAAGGGTCAATAAATCAAAACCATGACTGTTGAAGACTATGGAAGAGAGATGTAATTTGTCGCCATTACAAGATTTCGGGGAGAAGTGAACATGGTGTAAATGTAGAACATACAGAAAATGACAGACCACTGTAACAAAGCAAAATTAACCTTTCAAAAAAACACCAGATGGAAAGATGGTAAAAGGGTTCACCAAAGGCTTCAGATTGCAGTGGTAATGGCCAAGTCGCAAACTTCTGAATTTTGTTATACCCACTATATCACGGTATAGTAAAATTCGATTTCATAATGTCTGCATCATAGGACTGTTAAGAATTTTAATTTCGTTGCTGAACCAAGGCTAGGAAGCACATGTCAAGTACTGGCATCAACTCAGAAAAAGTTAACTTTTTTTAGCTTCTGGAAAAATTTGCAGCCTTTCGTTTTTCTTGTAAAACTAAGATTATGGCTTTCGCTGCACTGCACAAAAACTGCAAATAAGCAATTACTACAGTAGTGCCTAGTACTTGATTTCAAATCAAGGACACGGACCTCTGAACACAAAGTGGCCGGCTCAACATTTAAGACCATTTAAAAAATACTGTTCACTTAACAGTAGCACTATGTGAAAAGGGTATTGCTCATTATATAATAACACACGAAATGAAACAAATTGTCTACAATGTAGAACACACATTTAACCAAATAAGCATTGATTAAAGTTGTGTATACACACACACATTCTGTCTAAAGGCGTTAAAGTATTTACCTTTTTCAGAACATCAATCAGTGGAGGAAGGAGGCCACAAGTTATCAGCTGCTGAATCTGTGGAGCGGGTCCTGCAGCAATATTACTAAGAGCCCATGCTGCCTCCCTCTGGACACTAGGCTTAGGATGACTAAGAAGCCTAGACAGGCTAGACAGGACTCCTGCATCAATAGCTACCTGGGTCTGCTTGTCTGTTCCTGTGACTATGTTTCCAATAGTACGGAGGGCTGGCGTCTTGTCAGGGGAGGAAGGAAAAAAAAAATATATATATTTTTAAATTCTTAATGTACAGACATTTGAGTGACAAGTATTGAAGACATTTTTAATCAGATTTTAGTTACATTTTTCCAATTTTTCTCAAAATCTTGAAATACAGACATAGCACAATAAACGCATCACACAAAACTCCAAGAAACCAAAAAATTTATATCCCACCTTTAAACACATTATACAAAACATTTATAGTTTGTAGTTCTAATTTGCCTACTGCACTAACGGGGACATACCATGTGGGCACAATGGATAGAGTCAAACTTACTCATTGAGTTTCTGAAAAGATGTATGTTTTTCAAAAGACCTAAACCTATTGAGATCAAAAATCCATAACCGAGAGTGGGAGGATATGGAGAGGTCCACCTAAGGGCAATTTGTCTGCGGGCCACGAAAAAACACAAAAAAAAACAAAAAACGCACAGGATAGTATTAGAAATAGGAGTATAAAGAGTGGGATCAAGATAGCCCAAATAGGCATGCAAGTGGTTGAACTGGAATATTTAGATCAAAAAGCACATTAAAAAAGGGGTTGTAAACCTTCGTGCTTTTTCACCTTAATGCATTCTATGCATCAAGGTGAAAAACACCTGACAGTGACCGCCCCCACAGCCCCCGTGCTATGAGCACCAACGTTAGTGCGAAACGTCAGCTCCATTCCTGTCACCCTGTAATTGATGTGCATCTTCTTAATAAACAAGGCTAATATACGAGTGCGGCTGTCCAGAATTCATTCCTGTTTATTGCTACTAGCAATAGCCAGCACCTATAACCTCCGAACCAAGAAGGATTTATTTTGGTGTGTTTGAACTTTTCCTGGGAGCGGTGATCACTCCTCTTTACTTACCTGAGCCCTGGAACTTGACCCGACAGGGAAGCACTGTCTCTGAAGGGGGTTCTCAGCTTGATTGGATAGACTGATAGCAGCATAGCCATTGGGTCTCACTGCTGTCAATCAAATCTGTGGGCACCAGGACAGATATACATTCGGCAGCTATGGATGGCGAATGCTGGACTCGGGCGTGCACCTGCAAGGTAACCCCCAAGTCAGGAAAGCGCTTCTCCTAGGGGGGTTTATCTGATGGGGGGGGAGCCGAGAGCCGCCGGGGACCCCAGAAGAGCAGGTTCGGGGCCACTCTGCAAAACAAGCTGCACAGCTGAGGCAGGTATAAAAAAAAAAAAAAAAAAAAAAAAAAAAAAAAACCCCAAACAACGAACCCTTACAATCACTTTAAGTGCGTCAACCACCTCCTCCCAGTATCTCTGGAGTTTGAGACATCTCCACAATAAATGTATAAGAGTACCAGAATTACTATATCTGGCACATGCTGCATCTGATCTCAGGCCAATAGAATACAGAAATTCCAGGGTTCTGTATACCCTGTGTAAAATTAATCTGAGTCCATCTATGAGATGGTGGGAGGAAGAGACCGAAGAATCTCTTCTCAAACCTCAGAGATATAGCCAATGGGGGTCATTTACGAAAGGCAAATCCACTTTGCACAACAAGTGCACTGAAAGTGCAGTCACTGTAGATCTGAGGGGAAGCTCTGAAATGAGGGGAAGCTCTGAAATGAGGGGAAGCTCTGAAATGAGGGGAAGCTCTGAAATGAGGGGAAGCTCTGAAATGAGGGGAAGCTCTGAAATGAGGGGAAGCTCTGAAATGAGGGGAAGCTCTGAAATGAGGGGAAGCTCTGAAATGAGGGGAAGCTCTGAAATGAGGGGAAGCTCTGAAATGAGGGGAAGCTCTGAAATGAGGGGAAGCTCTGAAATGAGGGGAAGCTCTGAAATGAGGGGAAGCTCTGAAATGAGGGGAAGCTCTGAAATGAGGGGAAGCTCTGAAATGAGGGGAAGCTCTGAAATGAGGGGAAGCTCTGAAATGAGGGGAAGCTCTGAAATGAGGGGAAGCTCTGAAATGAGGGGAAGCTCTGAAATGAGGGGAAGCTCTGAAATGAGGGGAAGCTCTGAAATGAGGGGAAGCTCTGAAATGAGGGGAAGCTCTGAAATGAGGGGAAGCTCTGAAATGAGGGGAAGCTCTGAAATGAGGGGAAGCTCTGAAATGAGGGGAAGCTCTGAAATGAGGGGAAGCTCTGAAATGAGGGGAAGCTCTGAAATGAGGGGAAGCTCTGAAATGAGGGGAAGCTCTGAAATGAGGGGAAGCTCTGAAATGAGGGGAAGCTCTGAAATGAGGGGAAGCTCTGAAATGAGGGGAAGCTCTGAAATGAGGGGAAGCTCTGAAATGAGGGGAAGCTCTGAAATGAGGGGAAGCTCTGAAATGAGGGGAAGCTCTGAAATGAGGGGAAGCTCTGAAATGAGGGGAAGCTCTGAAATGAGGGGAAGCTCTGAAATGAGGGGAAGCTCTGAAATGAGGGGAAGCTCTGAAATGAGGGGAAGCTCTGAAATGAGGGGAAGCTCTGAAATGAGGGGAAGCTCTGAAATGAGGGGAAGCTCTGAAATGAGGGGAAGCTCTGAAATGAGGGGAAGCTCTGAAATGAGGGGAAGCTCTGAAATGAGGGGAAGCTCTGAAATGAGGGGAAGCTCTGAAATGAGGGGAAGCTCTGAAATGAGGGGAAGCTCTGAAATGAGGGGAAGCTCTGAAATGAGGGGAAGCTCTGAAATGAGGGGAAGCTCTGAAATGAGGGGAAGCTCTGAAATGAGGGGAAGCTCTGAAATGAGGGGAAGCTCTGAAATGAGGGGAAGCTCTGAAATGAGGGGAAGCTCTGAAATGAGGGGAAGCTCTGAAATGAGGGGAAGCTCTGAAATGAGGGGAAGCTCTGAAATGAGGGGAAGCTCTGAAATGAGGGGAAGCTCTGAAATGAGGGGAAGCTCTGAAATGAGGGGAAGCTCTGAAATGAGGGGAAGCTCTGAAATGAGGGGAAGCTCTGAAATGAGGGGAAGCTCTGAAATGAGGGGAAGCTCTGAAATGAGGGGAAGCTCTGAAATGAGGGGAAGCTCTGAAATGAGGGGAAGCTCTGAAATGAGGGGAAGCTCTGAAATGAGGGGAAGCTCTGAAATGAGGGGAAGCTCTGAAATGAGGGGAAGCTCTGAAATGAGGGGAAGCTCTGAAATGAGGGGAAGCTCTGAAATGAGGGGAAGCTCTGAAATGAGGGGAAGCTCTGAAATGAGGGGAAGCTCTGAAATGAGGGGAAGCTCTGAAATGAGGGGAAGCTCTGAAATGAGGGGAAGCTCTGAAATGAGGGGAAGCTCTGAAATGAGGGGAAGCTCTGAAATGAGGGGAAGCTCTGAAATGAGGGGAAGCTCTGAAATGAGGGGAAGCTCTGAAATGAGGGGAAGCTCTGAAATGAGGGGAAGCTCTGAAATGAGGGGAAGCTCTGAAATGAGGGGAAGCTCTGAAATGAGGGGAAGCTCTGAAATGAGGGGAAGCTCTGAAATGAGGGGAAGCTCTGAAATGAGGGGAAGCTCTGAAATGAGGGGAAGCTCTGAAATGAGGGGAAGCTCTGAAATGAGGGGAAGCTCTGAAATGAGGGGAAGCTCTGAAATGAGGGGAAGCTCTGAAATGAGGGGAAGCTCTGAAATGAGGGGAAGCTCTGAAATGAGGGGAAGCTCTGAAATGAGGGGAAGCTCTGAAATGAGGGGAAGCTCTGAAATGAGGGGAAGCTCTGAAATGAGGGGAAGCTCTGAAATGAGGGGAAGCTCTGAAATGAGGGGAAGCTCTGAAATGAGGGGAAGCTCTGAAATGAGGGGAAGCTCTGAAATGAGGGGAAGCTCTGAAATGAGGGGAAGCTCTGAAATGAGGGGAAGCTCTGCCGATTTTATCATCCAAATCATGTGCAAGCTAAAATGCTATTTTTTTATTTCCTTGCATGTCCCCCTAAGATCTACAGCGACTGAACTTCCAAGTGCAAAGTGGATTTGCCTTTCGTAAATAACCCCCATAGTCTTGCTCCCATCTCTCCCTGGAACGAACAGGAAACAGATAAAAAATTTTTCAAAAATGAGAGATAGATAGATAGATAGATAGATATATCTCAGAAATGAAGTCCCTTAGATCAGTGGTCATCAACCCTGTCCTCAGGACCCACTAACAGGCCAGGTTTGCAAGATAACTGAAATAAATCACAAGTGATATAATTTACTGCTCAGTGATTGCAGTATTCTAGTCTGCATCTCCCCAAGGTAATACTTAAAACCTGGCCTGTTAGTGGGCCCTGAGGACAGGGTTAACAACAACTGCTTAGATGACTTTGCTTGCACTATCCAATCTATTAACCTTCTTTGAGGAGGAGAGTTGCCATCTAGATAAAGGAAGGCCCATAGACGTGGTGTATCTGGATTTTGCAAAAGCATTTGACACAGTTCCCCATAAACTTTCACTGTACAAAATAAGGTCTGTTGGCATGGACCATAGGGTAAGTACATGGATTGAAAACGGGCTACAAGGACGAATTCAGAGGGTGGTGATAAATGGGGAATACTTTGAATGTTAAGGGGTGGGGTAGTGGGGTCCCACAGGGTTTTGTGCTGGGACCAATCTTATTCAAATTTGTTCATGAACAACCTGGAGGATGGGGTAAACAGTTCAATCTCTGTATTTGCGGATACTAAGCTAAGCTGGGCAATAACTTCTCCGCAGGATGTGGAAAACCTTGCAAGACGATCTGAACAAATTAATGGGGTGGGCATCTACATGGCAAATGAGGTTTAAATGTAGAAAATGTAAAATAATGCATTTGGGTGGCAAAAATATGAATGCAATCATACACTAAGGGGAATCTAGGATGGAAAAGGACCTGGGGGTCCTAGTAGATAGCAGCAGCTTGGCATGGCATGCCATTGCTAAGCCTAACAAAGCAAACAGAATATTGGCATGCATTAAAAAGGGGATCAACTCCAGGGATAAAAGCGATAATTCTCCCACTCTACAAGACTCTGGTCCGGCCGCACCTGGAATATGCTATCCAGTTCTGGGCACAAGTCCTCAGGAAGGATGTACTAGAAATGAAGTACAAAGGGCAAAGCAGCTAATAAAGGGTCTGGATGACATTAGTTAAGGCTGCGAGCACTGAACTTATTCTCTGGAGAAGAGATGCTTGAGAGGGGATACGATTTCAATTTACAAACGCCATACTGGTGACCCCACAATAGGGATAACTTTTTTGCAGAAGGGGTTAACAAAACACGTGGCCACTCCTTAAAATAAGAAAAGAAGAAGTTTAACCTTAAACTACGTAGAGGGTTCTTTACTGTAAGAGCAGCAAGGATGTGGTACTCCCTTCCACAGGCGGTGGTCTCAGCGGGGGGCATCGATAGTTTAAAACAAAAACTACTACAACATACAGGGATATACAATGTAATACTGACCTAAACACACACACCTACACACACACACACACACACACACCATAGGTTGGACTTGTGTCTTTTTAACCTCACCTACTATGTAACTAACTATTCTATCCGGGGTGGGAATGGCTCAGCTGAAGAAAACTGGGCACACAACACATGACGCAACTGAAGGAACTGGTAAAACTACCTGGGCTGTAGGGGGTACTCTGACCTCAACTGCTCATAATTTTTAAGATGGCCATTCTCATAGTTGAACTAGGGTGGTGACCCCTACATTCTCCCATCTTTCAAAACCCTAAAGATTAAATGCCTCACGCAGCCTGCGATTACCCCAGATAAGGGTATATCTGGTAGGGTAGGAGATTTTCAACAATTTAGCTGCATTCCATATTTTGTACATTAACACCAAGGTAGGCATAGCTGTGCAAATGAGATCAACCCAAATCCACCCCCATATTGTCCATTACGTGCAGTGGTAACCAGCCCCCAAATGCCTGGGAAAATAAACAAAAGGCAGCACAGGCTGATGTCAGAGTCCCATCCTGCAAAATGCTGTAGTTGGGCCGCTAAAAGAGTATATCCTCAGGTTGGGTACTGCTAATCCCCCAGCAACCTTGGGGTACTGCAATACTTGCCATTTTATACGAGGGGGCTCTTTCACCAAATTAGATGTCCGACTACTATTAATCTTTGCAAAAATTCAGGGGTTATCCAAACCAGAAAGTTCTGCAAAAAAGTATAGTAACTAAGGCATAAAAAATCTAAGTTTATACAACCCAAGGAGAGGGGTAGCTTACACCAGATTTTGCTTTGACTTTGTAATCTAGAAAGTAGTGGAGCTATATTGTCTGAAAAACACCTGAGAGCAGATATAGATATGCCCAAGTATTTTATAGATGACACTACATTACGATGGGACAATGTAGGTAGCGAATCCAGCAAAGGGTCCAGTGGCAAGAGCATAGGATTTTTCCCAATTTTTACCCAGTCCTGAATACCTGCCAAATTCAACAATTACTGCTTGCAGAGATGAATGGATATTAGTTAACAGGAGGACGTCATCCGCATATAGCGCAACCTTCTCCTTGATACCCCCTCTTACCATACTGATGACCTCTGTGGAAGTTCGCAGAAGACAGGCGAGGGGCTCTATAGCCATGGCAAAAAGCGGGGGGGGGGGGGGGGGAGACAAAGGGCACCCCTGCCTAGTGGCGCGACTCTAAAGGATGAAGACTGAAGGCCACCAACCCTGACCACTTACCACAGGTAGAGCCAAGACCAAATTTTTTTTTAAAGAACAGCACAGATATGGCCACTCAACACCATCAAAGGCCTTAATGGCATCCAGTGCCAGAAAGGCCTGGTTTGGTTGGTCCAAAACTGGAACCTGCATATATAAATAGGCCCGCCTGATATTAATCGCCATTGACATATTAAGCTTGAATCCAGCCTGATCGGGGTGGATATGCGTAATGATCTTGTATCTGTTGGCCAATATTTTAACATTGGTAGATAGGTATAACTATTATACCTGCCTCACCTATAGAATCTGGGACCCGGTCCACAGAAAAAGCCTTGTCAAATATACCAAGTAGGGCCGGAAGCACCACTTCACTATCTTTTGTAAATCTCTATTGGGAGACCATCTACCCCTGGAGCATAATGCCGCGTACACACGGTCGGACTTTGTCTACAAAAGTCTGACGGACGCCGACGGACTAAAGCTGGCTGACAATCCGATTGTGTGTGGGCTTCCCCGGACTTTCAGCAGACTTTTCCAGCCGCAAATCTGACGGACTTTAGATTTGAAACATGCTTCAAATCTTTACGTCGTAACTACGCCGGACCCAGAAATCCGCTCGTCTGTGTGCTAGTCCGACGGGCAAAAACCCATGCTAGGGCAGCTATTGGCTACTGGCTATCAACTTCCTTATTTTAGTCCGGTGTACGTCATCACGTACGAATCCGTCGGACTTTTGTGTGATCGTATGTAGGCAAGTCCGTTCGTAAGAAAGTCTGCCACAAGTCCGCCAAAAGTTCGACAAAAGACCGTCGAAAGTCTGTCGGACAGGCTGTTGGACTTTTGTAGCCGAAAAGTCCAACCGTGTGTACGCGGCATTGGATTAACTGGCTACAGCAATGGCTAAAACTGGCTAATTCATGTAGAATTGTAGCATTAAGTAATTCCTGATCGGTCAGTGAGAGCGCTGGTAGATTAATAGTATCGAAGTAGGCAGATATTTGTATATACATGGAGCCAAATGACCCAATAGCCAAAAGTGTAGCAACTAAACAGAACACCATTTGCCCCAGAAGCTATTACTCATAAGATGCTGCCAGCTTGAGCCTGTGTGGATGCCAAACCAGGCCCTGGGTTACAAATCCCTTTTGGATGGAGGAAAGCACTATGGGTCCACTGCCAGGCTGTTCAAGACTGAGAAACATACCCTTCTGGGCCAATAAGGGGCTACCAGGATGAGAAATTGTCTGCCTGAAACTTCCTAAACAGCGCCAGATTTAAGGCCAACCGGGGGGGGGGGGGGGGGCACAACAAATGGTACCTCCAAGGGTGTGCCAGAGCATCTACCCTATGGCTCCATCCTGCCTTTTCACAGTACCCCAGACTCCAAGGGACTCCCAAAATACCTCTTCCTTCGTTCATATCACCAAGAATAAAAAAAACCTTAAAAGTGGTTGTAAACCCTTACCTACAGGTAAGCCTATAATAAGGCTTACCTGTAGGTACTGGGAATATCTCCTTAACCTGCACGGTTTAGGAGATATTTACCATATACGCTTGCGCTGATGCGATCAGGTCATGTACACTATAAAAAGGGCACAATCATGCTGTTTCTATAAAGCCATTGGCTCCCACGTGCAGGAGTGACGTCCCGCGACTCCGGCCAGTCACAGATCCGGAGTCCACGGCCCCGGAAGGAAGAGGGTTGAAAATGGATGTTTCTTGTAGAGGGGACATTGCGGGCTTTGTTTGCAGGTAAGTGGCACATAATGGGCTAGTATGCGACGCATACTAGCCCAATATGCTTTTACTTTGCAGGGGAATAAAGAGGAAGTAAAACCCATCAGGGTTTACGTCCTCTTAAATAGTGCAGTAAACACTATTGCTAGAACAAAGTGGAAATGCATTGAGTGAAAATACTAATGCATAAACCAAAATAAATGATAAATGAGTGGCTGCCAACATGAAAAGGTGTTCCTACACAGTGCATACCATAACACTTTTGATGCACCATAAAAAGTGCAACAGTGACAATGCAGTGAATAAAGGTGATAAACGTGCCCAGTTCAAAAAAGTTTAAAGTGCCCGTGCAAGTAGGATCCAATTGCTTCCACCATCTGTAGTGCGCCAGTAGTTTACCCCAGCCTCTCACTTCAAAGACCCCTACAGGTCTAGTTAAGCCTTTGTTTATGCGTGACTCCAAGCTCCAAAGAAATTAAATCCTTCTCCTGGGACATCCAGCCAGATTGATATTAAGGCTTCCAATGGTGCGGATATTCTCTTTATAGATACTCACTCCTCCATATACCGTTTACATGCAACATAAGAGTCTCCATGGTGCATTAATCCACTAAAAGTATTTTAACACAGCAGCAAACTTCAACTGGAAGCAACGTCCCCCAGCTCCTTATTCCTAGTCTTAGTATAGTCAAGGGGCACACATGCGCTCTACATCTCATAGAAATCCCAATTGTAACTGATGTAATCCGTGTTAATTTTGGCAGCAAATTTCGATCTAGTTTTAGTCTTAAAACTAAAATTGCTTTTTAGTATTAGTCCCATTTTAGTCTTCTGCAATTGTTTGTCATTGTCGACAAACTGTAGTTAAATTGTAATGCATTATTTAAGCATTTTTCTACAATTTCCAAACTCCTACTGCTGGAGTGAAAAAATGAATGTTATTTATGTTATTGAGGTATGAACATGCACTACAGACCAGTGTTAATCTAAAATGGCATTTTAGTCCCATTTTAGTCATAAATTGTTTTAGTCATATTTTAGTTGACGAAATTAACACTGGTAAACCCATTCCATATATAATGCAGTAATGTGATAAAAGACCACACAGCGCCATCTGCTAATTGATACCATTTATGGGTGTTTTTAGGATTAAAGTAAATAGCAACATCTAGTGGATAAATGTAGAAAAAGCAATAAGTATATAAAATAAATTACTAAATGTTAAAAAATGGATACAATTGAGATCAAATTCTATATTGTGCCCCAAAAAGGTGCTAAAGTAGGTGGTTCATGGATCCACCTCGATTCCGACTGACTAATGATTTTATTGTCACCCCTCCAATGTGGTTTGTATTTTTTCTATGCCACATACTAGCAAACGAGGAAGGATAATGGGCATAATGCCTAAATGTTTCTGAAAGCCCTTTTTAATATTTTGTGTATGCTCCTAGTCTCTTCCATAGTGGTTTTTGTTCTTCAGACATATTGAATGCGACAAGGATAGTCCAAAAGACCCTCAGTCCTACACAATATAAAATGTTCAATTTTGTACTCCTTTCCAGTTCCTACAGATTTAAAATGTTACCATTTTCTTTTGCACGTCTGCAAGTATAGCAACTCTTTACGTGGATAACGGCCTTTTCCCTCAAAAAAAAAAAAAAAAAGGAAGAAGAAAAAAGAAATTTTTCAATGAAGGGTCAAGTACATTTTTAGCAATACGATCTGAGTGGGTGCTCTGATATTTGAATTTTGGTATATCAGGTAACATTGTTCCCAGGTGTCGATCTGCTCTTATAATTTCATATTTCTTAAAAATACTCAATCTGTTTATGTTATAATCCATCACTAATGGAATATTTCTGTTCTACATTTTTTATAGAAACCTGGACTAGTCTTCCTCTATTCCTGCTACTTCTTGTATCTGTTTAATAAAATCTGATGGGAGACAGATTTATACAAAAAGGAAGTCAATTTAGCCTGTTCGCTAAACTCATCCTCCGTACAATTCCTTCTCAGTCCAATTAGTTGACCTTTCGGTAGGTTGGTAAGCCAAGGTGCATAGTGGCAGCTATCCATTGGTAGATGGCCATTTGTCTACCTGTTTGAAATAAGTCTTATTAGTTTTCCTCCCTCTTTCCTTATATCTAGAGCAAGAATTTGAAAAGGATGTTGTAAGGCCAGCAGACAAGGGAGGTACAATAATGGTACAGTCAAAAGAAGCGTATAAAAAGGAATTAAACCGGCAATTGCAGGATGAAAAACACCCATCACAAAAGTTACCGAGCAATCCGATGGTAAGATACAAATAGGAACTGAGTAATGTAATTGAAAAAAGGTCTCAAAAGGCGTATTAAAATAAAGGAGGATGGAAGATATCTTCGATCTGATACGTGTAGGATTCCAGTTAGATACACACACCCCAAGATGCATAAAGACATAACAAACCCACCGGGGAGACCCATTGTGAATGGGATGAACTCTGAAGGAGCAAGAATTGGAGAGTACATAGATTTCCTTACTACAGGCTGTAAGAACCAAACAAAAATCTTATCTTAGGGACACAACATTTGATTGAGCTTCTAGATACCATCAAGTTGAATGGCTCTGTGAATTTGGCAATACCAGGTGCATCAAGAAGCCAAAACAACAAAATTGGCTCCGAGAGAATTCAGTGAATTAAAAAGTGTACAAAAGACTGTTAAACTAAAACCCCTAACCCTAAACTGTCGTAAATATAGCTTGTAACAACTTCTGATACGATAAAACTTATTTTAAGCAGAAACAGGGAATAGCAATGGGTGCTAAATAAGCATCCAGTGTGGCGAACCTGTATATGGCAGAATGGGAGGAGGATGCCTTGTATAAAAAAAACCATAACTTACTCAAAAGATTAATTGGATTACTTAATTGTTATATGGTCTGGGGATAGTAAAGTATTTTAGTTATGATTTGAATAAAAAAAAAAATTATCCTGGGAAATAACCAACGAAAAAAAATTGTAATTCTCGATCTAGAGATAAGTAAAGAGGGAGGAAAACTAATAAAACAGACTTATTTCAAACTGGTAGACAGAAATAGCCATCTACGAATAGATAGCTGCCACTATGCACCTTGGCTTACCAACATAACGAAAGGTCAACTAATTATACTGCGAAGGAATTGTACAGAAGATGAAGAGTTTGGAGAACAGGCTAAACTGAAAGACGAACAAGACGATCCATTGAATCCTCATAGTGGGCAGAGCGACACCTGGGAACAATTTTACCTGATATACCAAAATTGACATAAATATCGGAGAGCACCCATTCAGATCGCATTGCTAAAAATGTACTTGACCCTCCATTGAAAAATAATTTCTCTTTGAGGGAAAAGGCCATTATCCACGCAAAAGTTGCTATACTTGCAGACATACAAAAGAAAATAATAAAAAGGTAGCATTTAAATCTGTAGTAACTGAAAAGGAGTACAAAATTGAAGATTTTATATCATGTAGGACTGAGGGAGGTCTTTTGGAATGTCTGTCACAGTCAATATGTGGGAAGAACAAAAAAGACCACTATGGAAGAGACCAAGCATACACAAAATATTAAAAAGGGCTTTCCAAAACAGTTTGGCATTATGCCCAATATCAGGATCCTTCCCCATATGTGGCATAGAAAAAGTCAGAATCAAGGTGGATCCATTACCTACTTACATCGGCACATTTTGGGGCACAACGTGGAATTTGATCTTAATTGGTTCATAGCCAATTTTTAAACATTCAGGAATGCATTTTATATATTTATTGCTTTTATACATTTAGCCACTAGATGTTGCCATTTACTTTGATAATTTTAAACTTCTAGGTGTTTTTAGGATTAATCAGACGGCGCTGTGTGGTCTTATATTACTGCATTATATATGGAATATGTTTACATCAGTTATAAAATGGGATTTCTACAGGAGATGTAGAGTGCATGTGTCCCTTGACTATATTGAGACTAGAATAGAAAGAAGTGTTGAAGAAAAAAGTTGAGGCCGCTGGCGTTACCATGACAATGGAGCTGTGTATAAAAGTCCAGCATTGTTCACCTGACTTCATACCCTTGATAAAGTGATCTGTGACAACGCGTCGGAAGGAGCCGGGTGACATCACTTCCGGTTGCTGCCGAGACCAGAAGTCCTGTTTGTGAAGCTGATCAACGCTATTTTAACCAAGTTTGCTGCTGTGTTAAAACACTTTATTGGATTACTGCACCCTGAAGACTGTTACATGTGAATCGTATATCGAAGGAAGGGAGTGAGGATCTATAAATAAAAAAAAAAAAAAGAAGGAGAATATCAGCACCAGTGGAAGCTTTATTATCAATCTGGCTGGATGTCCCAGGAGAAGGATTTCATTGCTTTGGAGCTTGGAGTCACGCAGAAACAAAGGCTTAACTAGACCTGTAGGGGTCTTTGAGGTGAGAGGCTGGGGCAAACCATTGGTGCACTACGGATGGTGGAAGCATTTGGATTTATTGGCTTCTACTTATCCTGCACAAGCACTTTATATATGAACTTTTGGACTGGGCACATTTTAAATGCACCATAAGTCTATATCTACACACACACCTTTTTACTGTGTGTGAAGAAAAGTTATATTTGTGCACTGTCACTTTTTGTATATTTGCACTATATACTGTGTCTGAAGATTTATCACATTTACTGTTTGAGTAAGCGCCACATATATATTAGTATTCAATTGGAAATACATTGCACTTCAATTGTCAATGTTCTATGCACTGGGAAGAAAAAAAAAAAAAAAAAAGTTTAGCAAGTGCATCTCAAAATTTGAAAAAAAGTTTTGATATATTAGATTTGATATAGAAGCGTTATGGAGTGATATTTCAAGCAATTTAATTTTGATTATGGCTTATAGCTAGTGAAAGCCCAAAATTTCATTTTCCAGCAGGACTTGGCACCTGCCCACACTGCCAAACATACCAATACCTGGTGTAATGATCATGGTATCACTGTGCTTGATTGGCCAGCAAACTCTGACCTAAACCCCATAGAGAATCTGTGGGGTATTGTCAAGCGGAAGATGAGACCAGACCCAACAATGCAGAGGAGCTGAAGACGACCATCAAAGCAACCTGGGCTTCCATAACCTCAGCAGTGCCACAGGCTGATCGCCTCCATGTCACACCGCATTGATGCAGTAATTCATGCAAAAGAAGCCCTGACCAAGTATTGAGTGCATACTATATAATATTTATATATAATATATTTTCAGTATTAAAAAATGTATTGGTCTTATGTAATATTCTGAGATTTGGGGTTTTTACTAGATGTAAGCCATAATCAAAATGAAAAGAAATACTTTAAAATATATCACTGTGTAATGAACCTTTGAGTTTTACTTTTTAAATTGAATGAAATAAAATTAAGTTTTTGATGATATTCTAGTTTTATGAGATGCACCTATACATTACAGAATTTCCTCCAGCATTGTTCCGGTTTCTTGTTTGAGGCGGTCAGTTTGCTGAAGCACAGAGCTCTTGAGCAGTACCAAATCTTTAGGCTTTCAGCAGATCGGCCTACATTTTTGTCAGTGTCGAATAGACAGCAGCTGAGCATGTGAACAGGGTATTACTGTATGGTAAACAGTATAGACTTTTAAAAAAAATTTCATAGCTACACGTGCTTAAAGGGCCAGCCTGAAGTGATCTAGCAGGACTAGTTAAAGTTCCACTTTAAGTATCATCCCCTTAAGAGATATCCGTGGCATAACATCAATTTTAAACACATACCCCAGTTCCAGCTATCGTGTGATGTCATGTAGCGAAATGAAGCTGTAATGTCTCCAGTGAGAGATATATATAATATATAATATTATATAATCAGAATGTTAGTATAGCTGCAACAGCAACTAACATTTTAAATATTTAGTTCCAGACATGGTAGCACATACGCAGGGCAGAATCTCACAGCCATCTTAGGCAATAGTCGAAAGCAAACATGGGCTTTAGTTTATTTGGTTATCCAAAACATAAAAACCAAGTCCTAAGCCTTCTATTATAAAGCAAAATAAGTATATTGGTTTTAATATCCAATGTGTTGGCAATTACAGTAAAAGCAAACATTTATATCCCTAAAAACTAAATCCAAAAGGGATAAATTCACTATATAAAATTCTTCGTAAAACAAAACATTAATTTGACCTCTGGAAGGTTTTACCCCGTCATGAGCAGAGCATTTTTGCCATTCAGCACGGTTCTACTTTAACTAGCAACTGCTCAGTCACGCAAGACTACGCAAAATGAATTTTTTTTTTGCAGAACACCACAAACCACCCTCTACTTATTCAATAAAATCAAAATTTCTTAATTTAGTCCAAAAATATATTCTGCTACATGTCTTTGGTAAAAAAATAAATAAATTGGTTTGCGCAAAATTATAGCGTTTACAAACTAGGGCACATTTTCTGGAATTTACGCAGCTTTTAGTTTATGACTGCCTCTCATTTCTTGAGCTGCTAAAATGGCAGGGCAGTACAACCCCCCCCCCCCCCCCCTCCCCAAAATTACCCCATTTTGGAAAGTAGACACCAAGGAAATTGCTGAAAGGCATGTTGAGCCCATTGAATATTTTATATTATTTTTTGACACAAGTGATTGAAAAAAGACAGAAAAAAATAAATAAAATTACACAAAGTTGTCGCTAAATGAAATATTGTTAAAACAGGGCATGGTTATATGTGGAATTACACACCAAAATACATTCTGCTGCTTCTCCTGAGTACGGGGATACCACGTATGAAATTTTTTGGCAGTCTAACCACGTACAGGACCCCGAAAACCAATCACCACCTTCAGGTTTTCTAAGGGAGTACATTTTTTATTTCACTCCTCGCTGCCTATCAGTTTCGGAGGCCATGAAATTCCCAGTTAGCACAAAACCCCCCCAAATGACCCAATTTTGGAAGGTAGACACCCCAAGCTATTTGCCGATAGGCATGTTGAGTCCATGCAATATTTTATATTTTGTCACAAGTTTCAGGAAAATTACACTTTTTGCACAGTGTAATTTTCCCAAAACTTGTGACAATATAAAATATTGCATGGACTCAACATGCCCATCAGCAAATAGCTTGGGGTGTCTACTTTCAAAAAGGGGTCATGGGGGGGGGGGGGGGGTTGAACTGTCCTGGTATTTTATGCACAACATTTAGATGCTTATGTCACACATCACCCACTCTAACCACTTGAAGACAAAGCCCTGACACCGTTTACATGAAAAAAAAAATTTTGGCAAGAAAATTACTTTGAACCCCCAAACTTTTTTTAAAGCAAAGGCCCTACAGATTAAAATGGTGGGTGTTGCAATTCCTCACCCCCCCCACACACACACACACAGTATTTGCACAGCCATTTTTCAAAAGCAATTTTGGAAAAAAAAAAAAATGAATACACTAAAAACTGACTATATTTGCCCAAATGTTTGATGAAATAAAAGATTATCTTATGCAGAGTATATACGCTTTAAAATTGTGCACAAACGTGCAGTGGCGACAAACTACATACATTTTTAAAAGCCTTTACAAGTTACCATTTTAGATCTACAGAGGTCTACTGCTAAAATTACTGCCCTCGATCTGACCTTCGCGGTGATACCTCACATGCATGGTGCAATTTCTGTTTACATATGACACCAGACCGACGCTTGCGTTCGCGTGAGCACGGGGGGGGGGGGTAGGGGGGAGAAACAGGGATGCTTTTTTTTATTTATTGCTTTATTACATTTTTAAATTGTTCATCGTTCTTATTGTTCTCAGGGAATGTAAATATCCCCTATGATAGCAATAGGTAGTGACAGGTTCTCTTGAAAAAAAAAAATTGGGGTCTTTTAGACCTTAACCACTTGACGACCGCCTCATGCCGATTTACGTCGGCAAGGTGGCACGGACAGGCAAAATCACGTACATATACGTGATTTGCCTTCCGCAGGTGGGGGGTCCGATCGGACCCCCCCCGGTGCCCGAGGCGGTCGTCTTTTGTCCAGCGGCGATCAGAGGTGAGGGAGAGGCCATCCGTTCGTGGCCCCCCCCCTCGCGATCGCCGCCGGCCAATCACATCATTCCTTTGCTGCTGTATGCTAAACAGCAGCAAAGGAAATGATGTCATCTCTCCTCGGCTCGGTAATTTCCGTTCCGGCCCGAGGAGAGAAGACAGGTATGTGAGTGCACAACACTATACACACACACAGTAGAACATGCCAGGCACACTAAACACCCCGATCCCCCCCCCCCCCCCCAGTCACAAACTGACACCAGCAGTTTTTTTGTTTTTTTTTTGTTTTTTTTCTGATTACTGCATTGGTGTCAGTTTGTGACAGTTACAGTGTTGGGACAGTTCGTATTACCCCCCTGTAGGTCTAGGATACCCCCCTAATAAAGTTTTAACCCCTTGATCACCCCCTGTCACCAGTGTCGCTAAGCGATCATTTTTCTGATCGCTGTATTAGTGTCGCTGGTGACGCTAGTTAGGGACCTAAATATTTAGGTTCGCCGTCAGCGTTTTATAGCGACAGGGACCCCCATATACTACCGAATAAATGTTTTAACCCCTTGATTGCCCCCTAGTTAACCCTTTCACCACTGATCACCGTATACAGTGCCTTGCGAAAGTATTCGGCCCCCTTGAACTTTTCAACCTTTTGCCACATTTCAGGCTTCAAACATAAAGATATAAAATTTTTATTTTTTATGAAGAATCACCAACAAGTGGGACACAATTGTGAAGTGGAACGAAATCTATTGGATTGTTGAAACTATTTTAACGAATAAAAAAATGAAAAGTGGGGCGTGCAAAATTATTCGGCCCCCTTGCGTTAATACTTTGTAGAGCCACCTTTTGCTGCGATTACAGCAGCAAGTCACTTGGGGTATGTCTCTATCAGTTTTGCACATCGAGAGACTGAAATTCTTGCCCATTCTTCCTTGCAAAACAGCTCGAGCTCAGTGAGGTTGGATGGAGAGCGTTTGTGAACAGCAGTTTTCAGCTCTTTCCACAGATTCTCGATTGGATTCAGGTCTGGACTTTGACTTGGCCATTCTAACACCTGGATACATTTATTTGTGAACCATTCCTTTGTAGATTTTGCTGTATGTTTGGGATCATTGTCTTGTTGGAAGATAAAT
Source organism: Aquarana catesbeiana (assembly GCF_042186555.1). NCBI lineage: Eukaryota > Metazoa > Chordata > Amphibia > Anura > Ranidae > Aquarana > Aquarana catesbeiana. Next base: position 235,185,437 of record NC_133329.1, on the reverse strand, counting down.
CTCCGTCCCAGTTTCAGGTCTTTTGCAGACTCCAACAGGTTTTCATCCAGAATGGTCCTGTATTTGGCTGCATCCATCTTCCCCTCAATTTTAACCATCTTCCCTGTCCCTGCTGAAGAAAAGCAGGCCCAAACCATGATGCTGCCACCACCATGTTTGACAGTGGGGATGGTGTGTTGAGTGTGATGAGCTGTGTTGCTTTTACGCCAAACATATCGTTTTGCATTGTGGCCAAAAAGTTCGATTTTGGTTTCATCGGACCAGAGCACCTTCTTCCACATGTTTGGTGTGTCTCCCAGGTGGCTTGTGGCAAACTTTAGACGAGACTTTTTATGGATATCTTTGAGAAATGGCTTTCTTCTTGCCACTCTTCCATAAAGGCCAGATTTGTGCAGTGTAGGACTGATTGTTGTCCTATGGACAGACTCTCCCACCTCAGCTGTAGTTCTCTGCAGTTCATCCAGAGTGATCATGGGCCTCTTGGCTGCATCTCTGATCAGTCTTCTTGTCTGAGCTGAAAGTTTAGAGGGACAGCCAGGTCTTGGTAGATTTGCAGTGGTCTGATACTCCTTCCATTTCAAAATGATCGCTTGCACAGTGCTCCTTGGGATGTTTAAAGCTTGGGAAATCTTTTTGTATCCAAATCCGGCTTTAAACTTCTCCACAACAGTATTACGGACCTGCCTGGTGTGTTCCTTGGTCTTCATGATGCTCTCTGCGCTTTCAACAGAACCCTGAGACTATCACAGAGCAGGTGCATTTATACAGAGACTTGATTAGGACAACATTGGATCATTCAGAGATCCTCGCTGAACTTCTGGAGTGAGTTTTCTGCACTGAAAGTAAAGGGGCCGAATAATTTTGCACGCACCACTTTTCAGTTTTTTATTTGCTAAAAAAGTTTAAAATATCCAATAGATTTCGTTCCACTTCACAATTGTGTCCCACTTGTTGGTGATTCTTCACAAAAAATTAAAATTTTATATCTTTATGTTTGAAGCCTGAAATGTGGCAAAAGGTTGAAAAGTTCAAGGGGGCCGAATACTTTTGCAAGGCACTGTAACTGTTACGGGTGACGCAGGTTAGTTTATTTTTTATAGTGCCAGGGCACCCGCCGTTTATTACCGAATAAAGGTTTAGCCCCCTGATCGCCCGGCGGTGATATGCGTCGCCCCAGGCAGCGTCGGATTAGCGCCAGTACCACTAACACCCACGCACGCAGCATACACCTCCCTTAGTGGTATAGTATCTGTACGGATCAATATCTGATCCGATCAGATCTATACTATCGTCCCCAGCAGTTTAGGGTTCCCAAAAACGCAGTGTTAGCGGGATCAGCCCAGATACCTGCTAGCACCTGCGTTTTGCCCCTCCGCCCAGCCCACCCAAGTGCAGTATCGATCGATCACTGTCACTTACAAAACACTAAACGCATAACTGCAGCGTTCGCAGAGTCAGGCCTGATCCCTGCGATCGCTAACAGTTTTTTTGGTAGCTTTTTATTGAACTGGCAAGCGCCAGCGGCCTAGTACACCCCGGTCGTAGTCAAACCAGCACTGCAGTAACACTTGGTGACGTGGCGAGTCCCATAAGTGCAGTTCAAGCTGGTGAGGTGGCAAGCACAAGTAGTGTCCCGCTGCCACCAAGAAGACAAAAACAGGCCCGTCGTGCCCATAGTGCCCTTCCTGCTGCATTCGCCAATCCTAATTGGGAACCCACCGCTTCTGCAGCGCCCGTACTTCCCCCATTCACATCCCCAACCAAATGCAGTCGGCTGCATGAGAGGCATTTTCTTTATGTCCTCCCGAGTACCCCTACCCAACGAACCCCCAAAAAAGATGTCGTGTCTGCAGCAAGCGCGAATATAGGCGTGACACCCGCTATTATTGTCCCTCCTGTCCTGACAATCCTGGTCTTTGCATTGGTGAATGTTTTGAACGCTACCATTCATTAGTTGAGTATTAGCGTAGGGTACAGCATTGCACAGACTAGGCACACTTTCATAGGGTCTCCCAAGATGCCATTGCATTTTGAGAGACCCGAACCTGGAACCGGTTACAGTTATAAAAGTTAGTTACAAAAAAAGTGTAAAAAAAAAAAAATATATAATAAAAAAAAATAGTTGTCGTTTTATTGTTCTCTCTCTATTCTCTCTCTCTTGTTCTGCTCTTTTTTACTGTATTCTATTCTGCAATGTTTTATTGTTATTATGTTTTATCATGTTTGCTTTTCAGGTATGCAATTTTTTATACTTTACCGTTTACTGTGCTTTATTGTTAACCATTTTTTTGTCTTCAGGTACGCCATTCACGACTTTGAATGGTTATACCAGAATGATGCCTGCAGGTTTAGGTATCATCTTGGTATCATTCTTTTCAGCCAGCGGTCAGCTTTCATGTAAAAGCAATCCTAGTGGCTAATTAGCCTCTAGACTGCTTTTACAAGCCGTGGGAGGGAAAGCCCCCCCCCCCACCGTCTTCCGTGTTTTTCTCTGGCTCTCCTGTCTCAACAGGGAACCTGAGAATGCAGCCGGTGATTCAGCCAGCTGACCATAGAGCTGATCAGAGACCAGAGTGGCTCCAAACATCTCTATGGCCTAAGAAACCGGAAGCTACGAGCATTTTATGACTTAGATTTTGCCGGATGTAAATAGCGCCATTGGGAAATTGGGGGAAGCATTTTATCACACCGATCTTGGTGTCATCAGATGCTTTGAGGGCAGAGGAGAGATCTAGGGTCTAATAGACCCCAATTTTTTCAAAAAAAAGAGTACCTGTCACTACATATTGCTATCATAGGGGATATTTACATTCCCCGAGATAACAATAAAAGTGATTAAAAAAAAAAAAAATGAAAGGAACAGTTTAAAAATAAGAAAAAAAAAAAAAAAAAAAAAAAAAAAAAAAAAAAAAAAAAAGCACCCCTGTCGCCCACTGCTCTCGCGCTAAGGCGAACGCATGCGGCGGTCTGTCGTCAAACGTAAACAGCAATTGCACCATGCATGTGAGGTATCGCCGCGAAGGTCAGATCGAGGGCAGTAATTTTTGCAGTAGACCTCCTCTGTAAATCTAAAGTGGTAACCTGTAAAGGCTTTTAACCACTTGACGACCGCCTCACGCCGATGTACGTCGGCAAAGTGGCACGGACAGGCAAAATCACGTACAGGGTACGTGATTTGCCTTCCGCGGGTGGGGGGTCCGATCGGACCCCCCCCCGGTGCCCGAGGCGGTCGTCTTTTGTCCAGCGGCGATCGGTGATGAGGGGGAGACCATCCGTTCGTGGCCCCCCCCTCGCGATCGCCGCCGGCCAATGAAAACACTCCTTTGCTGCTGTATGCTAAACAGCAGCAAAGGAAGTGATGTCATCTCCCCTCGGGTCGGTATTTTCCGTTCCGGCCCGAGGAGAGAAGACATCTATGTGAGTGCACCAACACACACACACACAGTAGAACATGCCAGGCATACAAAACACCCCGATCCCCCCCCCGATCGCCCCCCGATCCCCCCCAATCACCCCCCCCCCCCTGTCACAAACTGACACCAGCAGTTTTTTTTTTTTTTTTTTTTCTGATTACTGCATAGTGTCAGTTTGTGACAGTTACAGTGTTGGGACAGTGAGTACTACCCCCCTTTAGGTCTAGGATACCCCCCTAACCCCCCCTAATAAAGTTTTAACCCCTTGATCACCCCCTGTCACCAGTGTCACTAAGCGATCATTTTTCTGATCGCTGTATTAGTGTCGCTGGTGATGCTAGTTAGTGAGGTAAATATTTAGGTTCGCCGTCAGCGTTTTATAGTGACAGGGACCCCCATATACTACCTAATAAATGTTTTAACCCCTTGATTGCCCCCTAGTTAACCCTTTCACCACTGATCACCGTATAACTGTTACGGTTGATGCTGGTTAGTTTGTTTATTTTTTATAGTGTCAGGGCACCCGCCGTTTATTACCAAATAAAGGTTTAGCCCCCTGATCGCCCGGCGGTGATATGCGTCGCCCCAGGCAGCGTCAGATTAGCGCCAGTACCGCTAACACCCACGCACGCAGCATACGCCTCCCTTAGTGGTATAGTATCTGTACGGATCAATATCTGATCTGATCAGATCTATACTAGCATCCCCAGCAGTTTAGGGTTCCCAAAAACGCAGTGTTAGCGGGATCAGCCCAGATACCTGCTAGCACCTGCGTTTTGTGCCTCCGCCCAGCCCACCCAAGTGCAGTATCGATCGATCACTGTCACTTACAAAACACTAAACGCATAACTGCAGCGTTCGCAGAGTCAGGCCTGATCCCTGCGATCGCTAACAGTTTTTTTGGTAGCATTTTGGTGAACTAGCAAGCACCAGCCCCAGGCGTCAGATTAGCGCCAGTACCGCTAACACCCACGCACGCAGCATACGCCTCCCTTAGTGGTATAGTATCTGAACGGATCAATATCTGATCCGATCAGATCTATACTAGCGTCCCCAGCAGTTTAGGGTTCCCAAAAACGCAGTGTTAGCGGAATCAGCCCAGATACCTGCTAGCACCTGCGTTTTGCCCCTCCGCCCGGCCCAGCCCAGCCCACCCAAGTGCAGTATCGATCGATCACTGACACTTACAAAACACTAAACGCATAACTGCAGCGTTCGCAGAGTCAGGCCTGATCCCTGCGATCGCTAACAGTTTTTTTTGTAGCGTTTTGGTGAACTGGCAAGCACCAGCCCCAGGCAGCGTCAGATTAGCGCCAGTACCGCTAACACCCACGCACGCACCGTACACCTCCCTTAGTGGTATAGTATCTGATCGCATCAATATCTGATCCGATCAGATCTATACTAGCGTCACCAGCAGTTTAGGGTTCCCAAAAACGCAGTGTTAGCGGGATCAGCCCAGATACCTGCTAGCACCTGCGTTTTGCCCCTCCGCCCGGCCCGGCCCAGCCCACCCAAGTGCAGTATCGATCGATCACTGTCACTTACAAAACACTAAACGCATAACTGCAGCGTTCGCAGAGTCAGGCCTGATCCCTGCGATCGCTAACGTTTTTTGGTAGCGTTTTGGTGAACTGGCAAGCGCCAGCGGCCTAGTACACCCCGGTCGTAGTCAAACCAGCACTGCAGTAACACTTGGTGACGTGGCGAGTCCCATAAGTGCAGTTGAAGCTGGTGAGGTGGCAAGCACAAGTAGTGTCCCGCTGCCACCAAAAAGACAAACACAGGCCCGTCGTGCCCATAATGCCCTTCCTGCTGCATTCGCCAATCCTAATTGGGAACCCACCGCTTCTGCAGCACCCGTACTTCCCCCATTCACATCCCCAACCAAATGCAGTCGGCTGCATGAGAGGCATTTTTATGTCCTCCCGAGTACCCCTACCCAACGAACCCCCAAAAAAGATGTCGTGTCTGCAGCAAGCGCGGATATAGGCGTGACACCCGCTATTATTGTCCCTCCTGTCCTGACAATCCTGGTCTTTGCATTGGTGAATGTTTTGAACGCTACCATTCACTAGTTGAGTATTAGCGTAGGGTACAGCATTGCACAAACTAGGCACACTTTCACAGGGTCTCCCAAGATGCCATCGCATTTTGAGAGACCCGAACCTGGAACCGGTTACAGTTATAAAAGTTAGTTACAAAAAAAGTGTAAAAAAAAAAAAAAAATATGAAATAAAAAAAAATAGTTGTTGTTTTATTGTTCTCTCTCTCTCTATTCTCTCTCTCTATTGTTCTGCTCTTTTTTACTGTATTCTATTCTGCAATGTTTTATTGTTATTGTTATTGTTATTATGTTTTATCATGTTTGTTTTTCAGGTGTGTAATTATTTACACTTTACTGTGCTTTATTGTTAACCATTGTTAACCATTTTTTTGTCTTCAGGTACGCCATTCACGACTTTGAGTGGTTATACCAGAATGATGCCTGCAGGTTTAGGTATCATCTTGGTATCATTCTTTTCAGCCAGCGGTCGGCTTTCATGTAAAAGCAATCCTAGCGGCTAATTAGCCTCTAGACTGCTTTTACAAGCCGTGGGAGGGAATGCCCCCCCCCCCCCCCCCACCGTCTTCCGTGTTTTTCTCTGGCTCTCCTGTCTCAACAGGGAACCTGAGAATGCAGCCGGTGATTCAGCCAGCTGACCATAGAGCTGATCAGAGACCAGAGTGGCTCCAAACATCTCTATGGCCTAAGAAACCGGAAGCTACGAGTATTTCATGACTTAGATTTCGCCGGATGTAAATAGCGCCATTGGGAAATTGGGGAAGCATTTTATCACACCGATCTTGGTGTGGTCAGATGCTTTGAGGGCAGAGGAGAGATCTAGGGTCTAATAGACCACAATTTTTTCAAAAAAGAGTACCTGTCACTCCCTATTGCTATCATAGGGGATATTTACATTCCCCGAGATAACAATAAAAATGATTAAAAAAAAAAATATGAAAGGAACAGTTTAAAAGTAAGATTAAAAAAGCAAAAAAATAATAAAGAAAAAAAAAAAAAAAAAAAAAAAAAAACACCCCTGTCGCCCCCTGCTCTCGCGCTAAGGCGAACGCAAGCGGCGGTCTGTCGTCAAACATAAACAGCAATTGCACCATGCATGTGAGGTATCACCGCGAAGGCCAGATCGAGGGCAGTAATTTTTCCAGTAGACCTCCTCTGTAAATCTAAAGTGGTAACCTGTAAAGGCTTTTGAAGGCTTTTAAACATGTATTTATTTTGTTGCCACTGCACGTTTGTGCGCAATTTTAAAGCATGTCATGTTTGGTATCCATGTACTCGGCCTAAGATCATCTTTTTTATTTCATCAAACATTTGGGCAATATAGCGTGTTTTAGTGCATTAAAATTAAAAAAAGTGTGTTTTTTCCCCAAAAAATGCGTTTGAAAAATCGCTGCGCAATTACTGTGTGAAAAAAAAAAATGAAACACCCACCATTTTAATCTGTAGGGCATTTGCTTTAAAAAAATATATAATGTTTGGGGGTTCAAAGTAATTTTTTTGCAAAAAAAAAAAACTTTTTCATGTAAACAATAAGTGTCAGAAAGGGCTTTGTCTTCAAGTGGTTAGAAGAGTGGGTGATGTGTGACATAAGCTTCTAAATGTTGTGCATAAAATGCCAGGACAGTTCAAAACCCCCCCAAATGACCCCATTTTGGAAAGTAGACACCCCAAGCTATTTGCTGAGAGGCATGTCGAGTCCATGGAATATTTTATATTGCGACACAAGTTGCGGGAAAGAGACAAATTTTTTTTTTTTTTTTTTTTTTTTGCACAAAGTTGTCACTAAATGATATATTGCTCAAACATGCCATGGAAATATGTGAAATTACACCCCAAAATACATTCTGCTGCTTCTCCTGAGTACGGGGATACCACATGTGTGAGACTTTTTGGGAGCCTAGCCGCGTACAGGACCCCGAAAACCAAGCACCGCCTTCAGGCTTTCTAAGGGCGTGAATTTTTGATTTCACTCTTCACTGCCTATCACAGTTTCGGAGGCCATGGAATGCCCAGGTGGCACAAAACCCCCCCAAATGACCCCATTTTGGAAAGTAGACACCCCAAGCTATTTGCTGAGAGGTATAGTGAGTATTTTGCAGACCTCACTTTTTGTCACAAAGTTTTGAAAATTGAAAAAAGAAAAAAAAAAAATGTTTTTTCTTGTCTTTCTTCATTTTCAAAAACAAATGAGAGCTGCAAAATACTCACCATGCCTTTCAGCAAATAGCTTGGGGTGTCTACTTTCCAAAATGGGGTCATTTGGGGGGGTTTTGTGCCACCTGGGCATTCCATGGCCTCCGAAACTGTGATAGGCAGTAAAGAGTGAAATCAAAAATTTTCACCCTTAGAAATCCTGAAGGCAGTGATTGGTTTTCGGGGCCCCGTACGCGGCTAGGCTCCCAAAAAGTCCCACACATGTGGTATCCCCATACTCAGGAGAAGCAGCTAAATGTATTTTGGGGTGCAATTCCACATATGCCCATGGCCTGTGTGAGCAATATATCATTTAGTGACAACTTTATGAAAAAAAAAAAAAAAAAAAAAAAAAAAGTGTCACTTTCCCGCAACTTGTGTCAAAATATAAAATATTCCATGGACTCAATATGCCTCTCAGCAAATAGCTTGGGGTGTCTACTTTCCAAAATGGGGTCATTTTGGGGGGTTTTGTGCCACCTGGGCATTCCATGGCCTCCGAAACTGTGATAGGCAGTGAAGAGTGAAAGCAAAAATTTACACCCTTAGAAATCCTGAAGGCGGTGATTGGTTTTCGGGGCCCCGTACGCGGCTAGGCTCCCAAAAAGTCCCACACATGTGGTATCCCCATACTCAGGAGAAGCAGCTAAATGTATTTTGGGGTGCAATTCCACATAGGCCCATGGCCTGTGTGAGCAATATATCATTTAGTGACGACTTTTTGTAAATATTTTTTTTTTTTTTTTTTTTTTGTCATTTTTCAATCACTTGGGACAAAAAAAATAAATATTCAATGGGTTCAACATGCCTCTCAGCAATTTCCTTGGGGTGTCTACTTTCCAAAATGGGGTCATTTGGGGAGGTTTTGTACTGCCCTGCCATTTTAGCACCTCAAGAAATGACATAGGCAGTCATAAACTAAAAGCTGTGTAAATTCCAGAAAATGTACCCTAGTTTGTAGACGCTATAACTTTTGCGCAAACCAATAAATATACGCTTATTGACATTTTTTTTACCAAAGACATGTGGCCGAATACATTTTGGCCTAAATGTATGACTAAAATTTAGTTTATTGGATTTTTTTTATAACAAAAAGTAGAAAATATCATTTTTTTTCAAAATTTTCGGTCTTTTTCCGTTTATAGCGCAAAAAATAAAAACCGCAGAGGTGATCAAATACCATCAAAAGAAAGCTCTATTTGTGGGAAGAAAAGGACGCAAATTTCGTTTGGGTACAGCATTGCATGACCGCGCAATTAGCAGTTAAAGCGACGCAGTGCCAAATTGGAAAAATACCTCTGGTCCTTAGGCAGCATAATGGTCCGGGGCTCAAGTGGTTAAAGGCTTTTAAAAATGTATTTATTTTGTTGCCACTGCACGTTTGTGCGCAATTTTAAAGCATGTCATGTTTGGTTTCCATGTACTCGGCCTAAGATCATCTTTTTTATTTCATCAAACATTTGGGCAATATAGTGTGTTTTAGTGCATTAAAATTTAAAAAAGTGTGTTTTTTCCCCAAAAAATGCGTTTGAAAAATCGCTGCGCAAATACTGTGTAAAAAAAAAAAAAATGAAACACCCACCATTTTAATCTGTAGGGCATTTTCTTTAAAAAAATATATAATGTTTGCGGGTTCAAAGTAATTTTTTTGCAAAAAAAAATAACTTTTTCATGTAAACAATGAGTGTCAGAAAGGGCTTTGTCTTCAAGTGGTTAGAAGAGTTGGTGATGTGTGACATAAGCTTCTAAATGTTGTGCATAAAATGCCAGGACAGTTCAAACCCCCCCCCCAAATGACCCCATTTTGGAAAGTAGACACCCCAAGCTATTTGCTGAGAGGCATGTCGAGTCCATGGAATATTTTATATTGCGACACAAGTTGCGGGAAAGAGACAAATTTATTTATTTTTTTTTTTGCACAAAGTTGTCACTAAATGATATATTGCTCAAACATGCCATGGGAATATGTGAAATTACACCCCAAAATACATTCTGCTGCTTCTCCTGAGTATGGGGATACCACATGTGTGAGACTTTTTGGGAGCCTAGCCGCGTACGGGACCCCGAAACCAAGCACCGCCTTCAGGCTTTCTAAGGGCGTGAATTTTTTATTTCACTCTTCACTGCCTATCACAGTTTCGGAGGCCATGGAAAGCCCAGGTGGCACAAAACCCCCCCCAAATGACCCCATTTTGGAAAGTAGACACCCAAAGCTATTTGCTGAGAGGTATAGTGAGTATTTTGCAGACCTCACTTTTTTTTTCAAAACTTTGTGACAAAAAGTTTTTTCTTGTCTTTCTTCATTTTCAAAAACAAATGAGAGCTGCAAAATACTCACCATGCCTCTCAGCAAATAGCTTGGGGTGTCTACTTTCCAAAATGAGGTCATTTGGGGGGGGGTTTGTGCCACCTGGGCATTCCATGGCCTCCGAAACTGTGATAGGCAGTGAAGAGTGAAATCAAAAATTTTCACCCTTAGAAATCCTGAAGGCGGTGCTTGGTTTTCGGGGCCCCGTACGCGGCTAGGCTCCCAAAAAGTCCCACACATGTGGTATCCCCATACTCAGGAGAAGCAGCTAAATGTATTTTGGGGTGCAATTCCACATATGCCCATGGCCTGTGTGAGCAATATATCATTTAGTGACAACTTTTTGTAAATTTTTTTTTTTTTTTTTTTTGTCATTATTCAATCACTTGGGACAAAAAAAAAAAAAAAAAATATTCAATGGGTTCAACATGCCTCTCAGCAATTTCCTTGGGGTGTCTACTTTCCAAAATGGGGTCATTTGGGGGGGGGGGGGTTTGTACTGCCCTGCCATTTTAGCACCTCAAGAAATGACATAGGCAGTCAAACTAAAAGCTGTGTAAATTACAGAAAATGTACCCTAGTTTGTAGACGCTATAACTTTTGCGCAAACCAATAAATATATGCTTATTGACATTTTTTTTACCAAAGACATGTGGCCGAATACATTTTGGCCTAAATGTATGACTAAAATTTAGTTTATTGGATTTTTTTTTTTATAACAAAAAGTAGAAAATATCATTTTTTTTTCAAAATTTTCGGTCTTTTTCCGTTTATAGCGCAAAAAATAAAAACTGCAGAGGTGATCAAATACCATCAAAAGAAAGCTCTATTTGTGGGAAGAAAAGGACGCAAATTTCGTTTGGGTACAGCATTGCATGAGCGCGCAATTAGCAGTTAAAGCGACGCAGTGCCAAATTGGAAAAAGACCTCTGGTCCTTAGGCAGCATAATGGTCCGGGGCTCAAGTGGTTAAACCTCTACTCTGCCCTCAGAACATCTGGCCACACCAAGATTGGTGTAATAAAATGCTTTGCCAATTTCCCAATGGCGCTGTTTATATCTGACAAAACCCAAGTCATGAAATGCTTGTAGCTTCCGGTTTTAGGCCAGAGAGATGATTGGAGCCATTTTGGTCTCTTATCAGCTCTATGGTCAGCTGGCTAAACCACCGGCTGCATTCTCAGGTTCACTGTTGGGACAGGAGAGCTAGAGAAAACCATGGAAGACGGTGGGGGGTGGGGGGGGGATGTTCCTTCCCACTGCTTATAAAAGCAGACTAGAGGCCAATTAGCCGCTAGGATTGCTTTTATATGAAAGCCGACCACTGGCTTAAAAGAATGATACCAAGATGATACCTAAACCTGCAGGCATCATTCTGGTATAACCACTCAGTCTAGCAACGTACCAGTATGTTGCTGGTCCTTGTTGGGCATAAATTGTAATGTTTTTTTCATGCAGCCTGTGGGCTGCATGAAAAAAAAAAAAAAAAAAAAAGGGATCGGTGGTTATGCCCACCATTAGAATACGGCCCTTCATCCACCCACTTATAATGATGGGCATACATGCACTTTTTTTTAACTGTGGTGGTGAAAACACCTCCCACAGTGCTTGAGTCACGGCTTTATGTATCGTGGGAGCAAACACTGTTGCTGTCAAGATAAATAAACCCCTGCTGCAGCTGAATGGCGTACCTTCTAAGCAAATGATGGGTAACAAAAAAAACAAACATTACAGTATAACATACCATACCTGCAAAGCAAATACAATAAAACAGTAAGAATAAAACAGAACGATAGATATAGAATAGTGAGCGAACAGTAGAGAGCGAATAAGAGAATAGAGGGGAGAAAAATAAAAAAAAATCCAAAAATGGTTGTGGTTGTATTTTAGTGTTTTGTTTTTTTCCCCACTTTTTTCACTTTTATAAAAACAAAAAACAAAAAAACCACTGTAAACTGAATGTTGCAAATTAGAGTCTCAAAATGTGATGGCCATCACATCTTTCGAGACAGTGACCCTGTGTTAGTGTGCCTAGAACTGTGGTGCTGTACCCTACGCTAAAACTCCACTAGTGTGTGGTAGCGTTTGAAACATTCACCAATGCATGGAATGACCATGTGTCCGGCGGTCGAGCCCCCCCCCCCCCCCCGTCTTACCGAAGATGTGGTCCACGCTCAGCATGGTGTACTTAGTACGTTTGCATGGTTTTTGTTTTTGTTTTTTGTCCTTCCCCCATCCTGTCTCTTGTCTTGCACCCTCCCCTCTTTTCTTCTTCCCTCAGGCTGGAAATCCACAAAAGTCATTGACCGGGCTCCCTACTGAACTTAGCTGCCGGACACCATCACGTGAGCGAACCATCATCACCTCGCTATGACCCAATCTTCGTTGAAGTTTTATTCTCATAATATCCATGGTTTTAATTTACCAGTAAAAACGGTCCAAGGTGTTTCATCACCTAAAATCTAGCTGCATTGACATAGTGTGCTTGCAAGAGACCAGGTTTTCCTCCTCTTCTGCCCCAAAATTTGTTTCCTCTCACTTCCCTACTTTTTATCTGGCTTCCACCCCTGAGAAGCAGAGGGGGGGGGGTTCTAATTGCCTTTAGACGCAATCTCCTATTCTCATGCTCCAAATAGACCCAACTGGTAGATACCTACTACTCCAAGGCACGTTAAATGGCCAGAATGTAGCCCTGGTTGGGTACTATGCCCCCAACCGCCTCAAACATAAGTTTTTCTCCCACCTCCTTAAAGTCGTGTCCCAACATAGCTCCGGGCCCCTTATCCTGATGGGTGACTCAAACGTAGCTCTGGACTCCTCGGTGGACAGGAAATACTCGTCTGGATCCTTCCCCTCCCATGACCCGGTTGTGGAGGAACAGAAGAGATCCCTTGTGCAATCCCATGGCTTGGTGGATGCCTGGCGGGTGCTCCATCCCCGCGATCGCGACTTCACCTACTACTTCAGCCCACACAATAGCTTTTGTAGAATCGACCACGTTTTCATTCCTTTACGCTTCATCACCAATATCCATAAGAAATGACTCACTCCTTACATCACAAGACGTCCTTCTTGAGATCCACACACAATTCCAAACTTTAAGGAAAATGTAGGCTCCGTGTATTTGCCCACCTCTCTGGGAGGCCCATAAGGCTACCACGAGAGGCCACTGTATACAGTTGGCATCCTCCTGAAAACGCCATAGGGAAAAGCAGACCCAGTAACTTGAACATCTTCTGGCCTCCGCTGATGCAGAGTGGAAATCCCACCCCTTGCTAGCGAACAAGAAAGCTAGAGAGACACTTTTGCGGCCGACTCTTAGACTTGTTGGCCTCCGACCGAGCCGAGAGGGCCCTACGGTGGAAAAATCATAAATTTTATTCCTGCGCAAATAAACCGGGCGCAATGCTGGCTGAGAAATTCAATGCCACATCTCGTAGCCATAAACCTATCCGCCTTCGTTCTGCCAACAGGGGACCTCACCTCGGATCCAAACAGTCACTGCGGCCCTGGCAGACTTTCTAGCCTCGCTTTATAGCAAACCTTCCCTCTTAATCTCTGACGACTTCTTCCGCAATCTTCATCTTCCACCTCTCTCCTCAGCCTGTGCGACTCTTAATGCTGACATTACTGAATTGGAGGTGGCTCAGGCCATCAAGGGCATTCGTGTTTTGAAGGCTCCGGGCCCAAATGGCTTCACCGGACTATACTACCGCAAGCTTTCTCCCCTCTTGCTCCCCCACCTGACAGCCTACTTTAATTGCATGAAACAAGGTGCACTGCCCTCTCCAGACTCATTACGAGCTCACATCTCCATGATTCCTAAGACCACTGAGGAGGATTATGAACCCCAGGAGTTTTGCCCAATTTCCCTATTAGATGAAGATTTAAAACTTTTAGGGAATATCCTGTGCTTTCGCATTAATACTTGCGTTCCTTGGTTCATAGAGACCAGGTTGGTTTCATAATTGGCCGTCAGGCGGGAGACAATGTCCAGAAAGTTGTCCACTTGATCACCTTACTGCAGCAACACAAAATCCCGGCTTTCCCCTTTTGCTAGATAGAGAGATCCATCCATCCATCTCTTTCGATACCCTCTCGTGGGACTATCTACGTTATGTGCTACAACGTTGGGGTTTTGGAGACTCGATCCTGTAGTGGTTGACGGTCCTTTACTCAACCCCCTCTGCCTCAGTCCGTTATGCTGGTTGCCTCTCACCCTCCTTTCCCATCTCTAGGGGAATGAGGCAAGGCTGCCCTCTATCCCCGGTCCTTTGTGTTCTTGCCCTCGAACCACTGGCCATCGCCCTTAGGGCAGACCCTAACATCACAGGCATCCCTTACGCAGATGACAGCTATAAATTTAACATGTTCGCTGACAATGCCCTTCTGACCCTCACCAACCCTATTGTCTCTACCAAACCTCCTCCGCTTTTCAACTATCTTGGGCCTCCATATCAACCCACACAAAACTACTGCCCTGAATGTTACTCTCCCGGCCTCACATCTTCCTTCCCCTACCGTTGGGCAAGCTCCTCACTATACTACTTAGGCGTCAAGTTGACCCCCTCTTATGCTTCCCTTTTCTCCACCACTCTTGCGCACAATCACGGCTCTCATGGCATCTTGGCGCTTCCCCACTTCATCCTGGATCGGCCGTATCCATGCGGTCAAGATGACCATTCTCCCAAAGATTATTTACTTTTTTTCGAACCCTTTCTGTCCAGGTCCCTGCCTTCCATCTGTGGCTACTTCAGAACAGAACAGACTTGCCACATAAAACGCCCCAGGGTTTCCCGCTCTACTCTATATGCTCATAGGTTACTGGGCGTTCCAGATGTTGCAAAGTATTACCAGGCAGCCCAAATTTCCCAACTCTCAATGCAACTTCTGATATCCCCCTATGGGTCCTTCTGGAGGTACCCAATTGCAGGCCGGTACCCATCTCGGCCTTATTGTGGCTACCCCCCTAAAATGCGACCGCCTTCTGCCAGCCCCCTCATGACACAGTTTGAAATTACGGGACTCTATACAATACTCCGGCAAGCTCATGTCCCCATTCCTGCCGCTGCTTCCCCTCTTGAATAACCCTATGTTCCCACCTGGCTTGGAACAACCCCACATTTTTTCATGGTGGCCTGCCCATGGGTTCTCCCTGGTTCGTCACTTTCTTCATACCCGTGCCTTCCCCGCGTGGTCCTCGTTTCAAGTGACCTACGAAGCTCTGCCTGCCGAACTCTTCTGTAACATCCAGCTGCGACACTGGATAACTTCCCTCCGGAGCCTTGGCTCCTTTGCATATCAAATGACTGCCTTTGAGCACTCCTGCCAGCATTGTCCAGGTGCTCGCGGCACCATTTCTATGATCTACTCCTTACCAACTGCCGGCAGCCCTTCCACTACCCTTTATGTGCTTAAATGGGAACGTGACCTGTCCCGCATAGATCTAGCAGACTGGAGTAAGGCCATGTCCAGCATAGCAAAATGCTCCTTTAACACTGCCACGTTGGAGGCAGCCTATAAGGTCCTCCTGTGCTGGTACTGAGTCCCAGCCCACATCGCTAAGTCAAACCCATCATGCAATGATAGATGCTTTTGGGGGTGTGGTCAACGAGGAGATGAACTGCACACGTGGTTGTCTTGCCCCCATCTTGTAGGGCTCTGGTCAAGGGTCTTTGGCCTACTAGCCTCTCTATTCCATGTCCCCTTCCACAAAGGCCACAAATTTGCATTACTCTATTGCCCGCTCCCGGGCCTTTTCTCTCACCAGCAGAAACTAGCTACATACTTATTTATCGCTGCCAAACTAATGATAGCGAGGTCTTTGAAAAAACCTCTCATTTGCAGAGGTAAAGAATACCTTGACGACCCTTATGATCCACGAAAAAGTGTCCAGCATCCTCCACGACTCCCATGCAAAATTCCTTAAGGTGTGGGCCCCGTGGTAGTCCTACGCACTCCCTAATCTAAATCAGACTAATCTAGGACTAAATTCAAATTTGAACTCGTCTCCAGCCTGGGGAACCCCCCCTTTTCTCCCTCCCACTTCCTGTTTCTGGAACTCTTGCCCCCCCCAGTGGGTGTGTTTTTTTTCTCCTTTTCTCGTGTTTGCTGGTCTTCCTTTTCCCCGTTCTGCGGACAACTCCGCTCCCCCTTGTCTGCCTTAGCCCCTGGGTCTCAAGGCTCGGGCATAGCACACTGACCCCTGGCTGGCAGGTCGGTGTCAGTTGATAATAAGACCTATATTATAAGGGTGTAGATTATGTACTTTTACGTGAACCTTTTCCTTATGTTTTATGTCCATATCCCCTGAAGTGGGAATTTGTTATCTGGTTTTCCCTTTTTCATAGCTCAATAAAAAATATTGTACCAGAAACATTCACCAATGCAGAGACCAGGTTGGTCAGGACAGGAGGGACAATAAAAGCAGGTGTCATACCTAAATCAGCATTTGCATTTTTTGGGGGTTTCTTTGGGTAGGGGTACCAGGGAGGACAAGAAGAAAATGCCTCATGCAGCCGGCTCACTGAATTCGGATTGTGAAGTTGGGCAAGAGCACCGTCTGGAAACAGAAGGGCTCTGCCGATTACTTCCTGGAATTTAAGGAAGGATCCAGACCATCCTGAAGCTTTGTATAGAACAAAAGCGTTCACCAAAGCCAATTGAAATAAAAACAGACTTTTTTGTACCAGCGTCTGGCCTTACGGGCAATTAGGTACAGCGCCAACTGCTCCTTGAGGTCCACCCCTCCCATGTGAAGGTTAAATTCGTGGACACAGGGGTTTCTCCACAACACCATTCGCCGTAGGAATTTTGAATGCCGTGTCTGCGTGAAGCGAGGACAGAATGAAACCATTCCGTGAATCCCTCCACTTCACTGCTAACAAAATTAAACTTCAAGCAGGCTCTCCCCCCCCCCCCCCCGTCTAAGTCGAGATTCTACAAGCTGCTGGGGGAAGCCCTGGCGATTAGATCACATGGTGCCACATGCACCAATTCTATAATCAAAAAAGGTGACTCAAGTGTCATGCTCGTGTAATAATTGTCCATGTACAAGTGGTACCCCTTTCCGAATAAGGGCGACACCAAGTCCCACACTATCTTACCAGTGCTCCCTATGTAGTCTGGGCAGTTCTCTGGCTCTACTTGACCATCTCTTCCCATGCAAACCATAAAACTATGTATAGCCTGTAGCCCTGTCACAAAGATCATACATCTTGACCCCGTATATGGCACGCTTGCTGGAAAGATACTGTTTGATAGACAGGCGGCCAGAAAACTTAATCAGGGACTCGTCAATGCAGACAACTTGATGGTGAGTAAACAAGGCTGCAAAAACATTGGTTCAAGTGGTTTACGAGGGGCCGAATTTTGTAGAGCCGATAAAATCCAGGGTCACCCCAAGGACAATAGAGTTCATGGTCATTGAAGTGCATGAACCGCAAGATCTGCTCGTATCGTGTCCTGGCCATGGAGGCAGAGAACACGGGCATATGGCGAATTGGGTCAGTGGACCAATATGAATGCAACTCACTTTTTAGTTATGCCCATGAGGGATAGGCCCAGAAAGGTCCTAAATTCGTAAATCCGGAAACCGTAATAGGTTTCCAATCTCTGGCGAGGGTCAGTTGGGGATTAGTGGCGATGACTTGACCAGCATACAAATTGCTTTGGTCCACAATAGATCTATAGAGATCTTCAGTGAAAAACAGCGAATAAAAATCAAGTGACGTAAAATCAACTGTTTCCACCTGAATTCCGGGTTGGTCAGTGAATTGGGGGGGGGGGGGGGGGGGGGCAGTACGCGTGCTACAGAAGTGGTGGGTTCCCAATTAGGATTGGCGAATGCAGCAGGAAGGGCACTATGGGCTTGACAGGCCTGTGTTTGTCTTCTTGGTGGCAGCGGGACACTACTCGTGCTTGCCACCTCGCCAGCTTCAACTGCACTTATGGGACTCGCCATGTTACTGCAGTGCCGGATGTACTAGGCCGCTGGCAATTGCCAGTTCACCAGAAGGAATGGCGGCACTAGTACTGGCTCTCTGCTCCATACGAGGGACCTGCGATTCTTACACCTCAATGACAGCAGAAGATCAGGGTCTGGTATGCCTGACCTTGGCAGGGACCACAACTCCGTCCCTAGATATCTGTCAGGGTGCCGCTATCTACAGGTTTGTATTCTGAGCCTGAATCTGACAGATGAGCGACTTCCTCTTCACAATCTGTCATGCTCAGAAAGGTGTAGGCCTCTTCACTAGTGTACCTTCGATTTGACATTTTGGTCACTAAATTTACTGTTACACTAGTGGAGACCGACAGGTAAAAAGCTCCTGACTGTTAGCGTTCGCAGGGATCAGGCCTGACTCTACGAACTCTGCAGTTATGTCTTGTGTTTTGTAAGTGACAGTAATCGATTGATACTGCGCTTAGGTGGGCTGGGCAGAGGGGCTAAATGCAGGTGCTAGCAGGTATCTGGGCTGATTCCGCTAACACTGCATTTTTGGGAACCCTAAACTGCTGGGGATGCTAGTATAGATCTGATCAGATATCGATCCGTTCAGACACTATACTACTAAGGGAGGCATATGGTGCTTGCGTGGGTGTTTGCAGTACTGGCACTAATCTGACTCTGCCTGGGGCGACGCAGACCCTGACACTAAAACCTAACTTTGATCACCCGCCGGGTGATCAGGGGGTTAAACCTTTATTGGGTAAAATACAGCAGGTGCCCTGACGCTATAAAAAATAAACTAGCTGAACTGCATCACTCGTGACACTTATACTGCGATCACAGGTGACGGTGTAATCAAGGGGTTAAACCTTTATTGGGGGGGTACCTATAGCTATCTGGGCCTAAGACTAATTACCCCAACAATAATGACACCTAATCACTAATGACACCAGAAAAAAAAATAAAAAATCTGATTGCTGTACTGGGTGACAGTGACAGGTGGTGAAGGGGTTAACTGGGGTGGGGGGGGGGGTGAATTGTGTGCCTATGTGACCTGGTGTCAGGGTAGTGTTGGTGCAACTCACCTTTTCGATGCTCTCTCCTCTCGGTCTGGAACGAAAAGACTGACACGAGGAGAGATGACATTACTTCCCCTGTCAGTGTTTACAGTTACACGACAGGGGAATGATCTAATTTGCCGGGAGCGATCACCAAGTCCAGGCCAGATTTCATTGGCCATGGATTGATCAGTTCCGGATCTAATCCGATAATCGCGGCCAGAGGGGGGGGCGCGTGCATGCGCCCCAGCCGTCCACGCGCATCACGTATACCAACGTAATTTTGCGCAGCCGGACCAACATGCCGCAGTAAGACTGCGGAGGCTTGTCCGGAACTGGTTAAGACATAATGGGCTAGTATGCATTGCATACCAACATTATGACTGATTCACCTGAAAATAAAGCCCTCCAGTGACATGCACGGTCACCACTCAAGGTGCTTCCATCTTCACCCATCTTTCGGGTATCAGCACGCATGCAGGAATCACAGTTTACAGCACGGCTCTGAAACAGCATGGGTATGGCATTCCTTCAGAGCGCATGCGCCCATGAAGTCACTGGCTGCATCCAGTGTGAATATCTCCTAAAATGTTACACTGTAAAAATCATACAAGTGATAAAAAAAATAAAAAAAAAAAAAAAAAAAAAAACACGACTTTTTACACTTTAAATTTTTGGTAACAACTTTTTAGCATTATAACATTTCCAGCCTCTGATTTTAGAGTTTCACCAAATCCGAGACAGTTTCCTGACTAACATCTTTTGAGACCCTTCTAGCGCAGAATTGCATGCCGTAGACTAATGCTCCACTACTGCATGTAAGTGAGAGAAGCAGGCCAGGGAAAAAACACCATAGTTTAGTCTCCCACAGCCATATTTCTTTTGAGTGACCTTTACATTAAGGTACCTGAAAAGAAATTGCCTCAGCTGGCCAACTTTCTGGATTTGGGCCACAGTGCCTTCTGAACACAGGGCTGCGATGATCATTTCCTGAAATTTTAGGAAAGATCCAGTTCTTTAGTGGCGTTAAATATACAAAAATATAACACTTTATACCCAGTGTCCATCTCTGCAGTCAACTAAAATACAGCTTCATCATTTGGTCATTGAAGTGCACTCCCATATAAAAAGATTAGTCCTGGACACAGGCATTTCAACTACACCAGTTGCCATGTAAATTTGGATGGTCGTGTGTGGGCGAATAGAAGACAGGAAAAAAAAAAAAAAAAAAAAAAACCCCACCACACACACACGATGGGTGAACCAGAGATTCTGTTGTACAAGGAGAAGTTAGATTTTGTGGGAATTTCAGAGACTTGCTTCAACAGCTCTCAATTGGCTGGCAACCATTCAAGGGTATACCCTTTATCACAGGGAATAGAGGGTAAAAAAAGGGGGGGGGGGGAATGACTGTATATCAAGAATAACGTACAAGTGAATGTGAGATGACATCACTAAGGGAGCTAGGGAAGAGGTGGAATCCTTATGGATAGAGCTCCAAAGGGATGAAGCCAAGGGGAAAGAACTGGAAGTATGCTATAGGCCCCCTAACCTGAGGGAGGCGGACCTCCTATCACAATTTGTATTAGTGGCAAGGATGAGAAGTGTTATAATGGGGGATTTTTAATTATCCAGAATTAGACTGGGCGGAGGGAACCATGCAGTCATCCAAGGCTCCACAGTTCCTAAATAGCTTGCAATTTCATGGGTCAGATGGTAGACGCACCAACTAGAAATAAAAAAAAAAAAAAAAAAAAGAAGAAGTGTTGATTACAAAAACAGTCCTGATCACGGATGTGGAAATACAGGGAAATTTAGGAAACAGCCATCACAGGTCAATTGGCTTCAGTATAAAAATCACACAAATAGGAAACATAAGGGGAACACAGACACTGAATTTCAAAAGCCAACTTCCCTAAACGACGAACCTTGCTAGAAGATATAAATTGGGATAAAATATTAGGAACAAACAGAGTGATGGGTTTGCTTTAAGAGCATATTAAATAAGGCCATTAGCCAGTGCATCCCATTGGGTAATTTAAGAGCGAACAAAAGTCCTGGATGGCTTAACGCCAATGTAAAAATGCATATAAAAAGCAAAAGAAGGCCTTCAAAAATTCAGGGTTGAGGGATCATCCGCATTTAAACTTTATAAAGAATGCATCAAGAAATGTAAGGGTGCAATTAGGGCGGCTAAGATAGAACACGAAAGACATAGTGGAGGAGAGCAAAAAAAATCCCAAGAAATTCTTTAAAGTATATAAACAGTAAAAAAGGGGAGGACAGACCATATTGGCCCCATAAAGAATGAGGAAGGACATCTGGTTACAAAGGATGGGGAGATGGGGAAGGTATTGGATTTATTCTTCTCCCCAGTCTTCATGAGGGAATCAGGGGGCTTCAATAACCAAAACTGCAGTGTTTATCCTCGTGACACATCACAGGAAGCACCTTCATGGCTAACAGGGGACAGAATCAGAGGGTACTTAAGGAACTCAGTCAATTGCCAGACCATTGTGCCTAATTTTTACAGAGTCTCCACTGGTACCATTCCAGTCATTGGAGAAAAGCCAACGTAGCACCAATATTTAAAAAGGGCCCAAAATACATCTCTGGGAATTACAGACCAGTTAGCCCAACATCAATAGTATGCAAGCTCTTGCAGGGGGATAAGGGACTATATACAAGATTTTGGTAAGGAAAACATCATTAGCAGTAATCAGCATGGATTCATGAAGAATCGTTCTTGCCAAACCAATTAACTTTCTATGAGGATGCGAGTTGCCATCTAGATAAAGAAAGGCCCGTAGACATGGTGTATCTGGATTTTGCAAAAGCATTTGACACAGTTCCCCCATAAACTTTTACTGTGCAAAATAAGGTCTGTTGGCATGGACCATAGGGCGAGTACATGGATTGAAAACTGGCTACAAGGGCGAGTTCAGAGGGTGGAAAAAAATGGGGAATACTCAGACTTGTCAGGGGTGGGTAGTGGGGTCCCATAGGGTTCTGTGCTGGGACTAATCCTATTTAATTTGATTTGCTCATAAATGACCTGGAGGATGGGGTAAACAGTTCAATCCCTGTATTTGTGGACAAAATTAAGCAGGGCAATAACTTCTCCGCAGGATGTGGAAACCTTGCAAGAAGATCAAGTTAATGGGGTGGGCGACTACATGGCAAATGAGGTTTAATGTAGAAAAATGTAAAATAATGCATTTGGGTGGCAAAAATATGAATGTGGTCTATACAATAGGGGGAGAACTTCTGGGGGAATCTAGGATGAAAAAGGACCTGGGGTTTATATTAGATAGGCTCAGTAATGCCAAGCTGCTGCAAACAAAGCAAACAGAATATTGGCATGCATTAAAAAAGGGATTAACCAGGGATAAAGAGAATTCTCCCACTCTACAAGACTCTGGTCCGGCCACACCTGGAGTATGCTGTCCAGTTCTGGGCACCAGTCCTCAGGAAGGATGGATGTACTGGAAATGGAGCAAACACAAAGAAGGGTAAAGAAACTAAAAAGGGACTGGAGGAGATTCGTTATGAAGAAAGGTTGCGAGCACTGAACGTGTTTTCTCTGGAGAAGAGACGCTTAAGAGGGGATATGGTTCAATTTACAAATACCATACTGGTGACCCCACAAAAGGGATAAAACTTTAGCAGAAGAGAGTTTAACACGACACATGGCCACTCATTAAAAGAAGAGGTTTAAACTACGTAGAGTCAATTACTGTAAGAGCAGCAAGGATGTGGAATTCCCTTCCACAGGCAGTAGTCTCATGGGGGCAGCAACACATTAAAACTATTAGCCAAGCACCTGAACGACCGAAACATATGGGGATATACAATGTAATACTGACTGAAGCTCCACTTTAAAGAGCCATTGGGGGGAAGCCCCTGAATAG
This sequence comes from Aquarana catesbeiana, assembly GCF_042186555.1. NCBI lineage: Eukaryota > Metazoa > Chordata > Amphibia > Anura > Ranidae > Aquarana > Aquarana catesbeiana. The sequence goes on along the minus strand of NC_133329.1, from coordinate 235,162,539 downwards.
GGTCACATGGTGCCACAACATCTAATGAACAAATGTTAAAAAAAATGGCCACTTGCATAAAAAGTTGTCCACGTACAAATGGTACCCTTTTGGGAATGCATAACCAAGTCCCATACCATTTCACCACTGTTTCTCCATGTTGTCTGGGCATCCAGAAGGGTTACAGCTGTCTTATCTTCTAAAAGACAGACTAAAATTTTTTATAGCCTGTGGCCCTTTCACAGAGCTCAGTTTGACCCCATATCTGGCATGCTTGCTGGGGAGATCTTGTTTAATTGCAAGCCTGCCAGTAAAATGTGCAAGGAACTCATCAATACAGATGCTTTCTTGGGGCATATATACATCTGCAAGTTTTTGGGAACGGTCATTTACATGGGGACAAATTTTGTGGATTTCATCCTAGTCAGGATCACATGAAACACATTATATACTCATATGCATGCCTGGCCATTGCAGCACAGAACATGGGAATATGATGATGAATCAGGTCTGTGGATCAGTAAGACCGCAATTAATTTTTTGTAATGCCAGTGCTAAAAGGTCCAAAAAAAGTTTTAAATTTGAAAACCATGAAAGGTTTCCACTTGAATGGCCAGGCAGCTATGTACTGTAGGGAACAGTTTGGTACAAAATCAAATTCTAGAGGTCTTTGGTAAAAAACTGCTAACACCCTTGGGGTTTTGTGTTCAAGTTCACCGTTTCCACCTGAACTTCAGTCTGAAGAATAATGCGTGCCGCCGAACCTGGGGTATTAAGGTTTGCAAGCTCTGGAAGGCTATGGGCTTGTGTTTGAAATCTTGGTGGCAGCAAATGCATTCTGCTACTAGTGCTAGCCACCTCACCAACTTGTACTCCTTCACCATGAGATACTGCAGTGCTTGTGTCTCAAAGGCTAGGTTCACTATGCTGCTGGTGCTTGCCAGGTAGTGCAGTGCTAGTACTGGCAATGCCGCATATGAACATAATGAGGCGTTTCTAGCACCTCAGCAACCTGGGGTCAAGCATGCATGGCTTTAGCAGGCACTTGTTCTCATAGTCTGAGCTGTCAGGGTTCCGCTGCTTTCTACAGGTTTGTATTCTGAGCCAGATTCTGACAGTGAGGCTTCCCTTTCACTCTCATCCATCATGCTAAAAACCATGTAAGCCTCAGCTTGGAGATATTAGGCTTGATCTTACCAACACTGGTTTTGTGTACATTATCAGTGGTGGCAGTGATCAGAAAACACTGTACTTATATGGGGAGGCTAAAAACACAAGTGCTGGCAGTGATCGGAGCCGATTCTGCTAATGCCAAGTTTCTGGGGACACTAGTATTATAGTTCTGATCCTGATCAAAATATTGATCTGTTCAGACACTACTAGTAATGGCAGTGATCAGCGACTTAGTGTGCAATCAACCTAGCGCTAACTGACCCCAAAAGTTATCCAATGTCACCAGTGACAGTAATAGTGATAAATGCTGTACACTGACACTGTACAAATGGAACTGGCTGGGTGACAAGGATAAAAAGGTTAATGGAGAGCAATCAAGGGGTTAAATGTGCCTAAATGTGCTGCTTACATACTGTGATCCTGCTTTTCTGGAACCTTGTGTGTTTACAAACAAGACACAGGATCATTCGGTGATTGGCTACAGGGAGACAGCAGGGCCCAGCCATAAATCATTGGCCAGAACCTGCTGCCAAAGCTTGTGCTGGAGCCAATAACAGCACAGGTCAGCAGGGGGCATGCATGTGCACCCACAAACCCAGAAAGTTAATTTTATAACAATTCAAATTGACCCCTAGAGGGTGTAGTCAAAATATTAGTTTCAGCACTTTATTGGCAATTTTAATTTAATAAATGCATGTATGCTGGTTGTTGGTGTTAAATATATGCACTTTTGAGCAGAGGATTGATTACAATGGACTAATTGTATACAATTTTTCATGATATTCCTTGGTGATCATTAATATTTAACTAGTTGTAACATACACATTACATATTGTTATGGGTTTGTTGGGTGCGTTGTTACAGTATACACACACACACACACACACACACACAATGTACTGATATCAAATTGTAGTTCACACACACTTTTGACCTGCACTATATATAAAATGCAAGTTGTTGAACGTTAAAAACCAAAAAACTACAAAGAATGTCTTGCCACCACCATAGTGGCATAGCAGGCTTTAGATTAGTTAAGGTAGCCTCCCTGGCCCGCTTTAACAACTTCATCTTATCCATGAAGTCTGAGCCCCCCCATTCTCAAATGCCACATCCGCTTCGATACCTGTGAAAAGGCTGCATCTAGAGAGAGTCTCTCTCTCCCCATCGTCCAATGCAAAACGACTTCTGAGACATCATACATTTGGCATGTATGGTAGAAAACATACCAAATGTTTAAACTGGGGGGGGTTAACACCAGCTTAAGAAAAAAAATAGGTAGGTATGTTTGGAACTGGTGGCAGGAACACATCTCAAAAAAGTTGTGACAGGGCCATGTTGAAGCATCCCCTCTTAACACTAAATGTCTGGGAACTGAGAAGGCCAGTTGCTGCAGTTCAGGGAGAGAAAGGTTGTCCCATTCTTGCTTGATCCGAACTGTTCAACAGTACTGGGCCTTTGTCATATTTTTAATTAAAAGATGCACCAAATATTTGCAGTTGGTGAAGAGGGCTGGACTGCAGGCAAGCCAGTTAAGCACCCAGACTACTACGAAGCTATGCTGTTGTCATAAATGCACTATGCAGTTTAGTATTATTCTGATGAAATATGCAAGCATATTCTGCTCTAAAACCTGGCTCTCAGCATTTGAGGCGGCTTTCCAGACATCGAAGCTACCCATTCCATACATTATACCATCAGAGATACAGGTTTTTCAACTGAATCCTGATAAGCCAGAAGAAGGTGCCCCTTTCGTTCAGATGACATTGTGCCTATAGTTGCAAAAAAAAAAAAAAAAGTAAAAATTTTAATATGTCTGACCACAAAACAGATTTCCACTTTGCAATAGACCATTTTAAATGAGCTTTGGTCCAGAGAAGGTGGGATTTCTGGATCAGGTTCCAATATGGCCTTTGTGTGAGAGCTTTACCTTGCATTTTGGGGGGGGGTCAGCAAACTGTTCAAACAGTGATTTTTTTTTTTTAGTATTTCTCAGTCCATGCATCAATTTCCATCACAGAGGCATTCCTGGTTTGTAATGCAGGGCCGTCTGAGGGCCCGAAGAGCACAGGCATCCAATAACACATGTCAGCTGTCCCTTGCGCACAGATTTCGCCAGATTCTCTGAACCTTTTGTTATGTACTGTAGATGGATAAAGCCTTTGCAATTTTACATTGAGGAACATAATTCAGAAAATGGACAATTTTTTGTAACAGCTTTTTAGATTGGTGAACCTCTGCCTTTTTAGTTCTGGACTAGGGATGAGCTTCGTGTTCGAGTCGAACCCATGTTCGACTCGAACATCGGCTGTTCGATCGTTCGCCGAATTGCGAACGTTATGGGCCGTTCGCGCTAAATTCGTGTGGCGCGTCACGGCCCATAATTCACTGCGGCATCGCAGTGCATTGCTGGCTGATGATTGGCCAAGCATGCACTATGACCCGCATGCTTGGCCAATCACAGCACCGTCAGTAGAGAGAGCTGTAATTGGCCAAAGCCAGGGTGGCTTTGGCCAATTATGGCTCAGGGGATTTAGTACACACCCCACACTATATAAGGCCGCCTGCACGGCGGCCCTGTGTAGTGTGTGTTCCGGTGTGCTGAGAGATAGAGAGAGAGAGAGACAGTGTCATTTGATTTGAGTTAGATAGATTAGGCAGAACAGTCAGTCAGTTAGCTGCACTTACAGTGTATTGTGTGTATATATGCATCCCAGGTGTTGCATATATATATATATATATATATATATATATATATATATATATATAATATATATATATATATATATATATAATATATATATATATATAATATATATATAGTATATATATATATATATATATTACACACACACATACACACACACACACTGTATTCAGTTTAGCTAGATCCGTTCCTGTTATCTTCTATCTAGACTATTTACATTTAATGCAGTGCGTCCTGCTCACAGTGTTCAGCTAGATCCGTTCCTGCTATTTACATTTAGTGCAGTGCGTCCTGCTCACAGTGTTCAGCTAGATCCGTTCCTGTTATCTTCTAGACTATTTACATTTAGTGCAGTGCGTCCTGCTCACAGTGTTCAGCTAGATCCGTTCCTGTTATCTTCCTACTGACAGGCAGGCTTGTCTGGTTACAGTATATAAAGCTACCTGAAAAAAATTACAGGTGTTCTATTTGATCCTATTAGTACCACGGTCAGGCAGCTAGACTATTTACATTTAGTACAGTGCGTCCTGCTCACAGTGTTCAGCTAGATCCGTTCCTGTTATCTTCCTACTGACAGGCAGGCTTGTCTGGTTACAGTATATAAAGCTACTTGAAGAAAATTACAGGTGTTCTATCCCAGCTTAGTGCAGCTACAGGCCATTAGTATGTCTGGAAGGCCAAGAAGGAGAGGCAGACAGTCACAAGCCAATAAGAGAGGGCAAGCAGGCTCTGTGTCTAGTGCTGGTCGTGGAGACGGTGCATCCTCATCAGCACGTGGCCATGGGACACGCTTGGCCTTTTTTTCGGCAGCTGGCCGTGTTGAGCCGCAACATGCGGAAGACTTGGTCGAGTGGATGACCAAGCCGTCCTCATCCTCCTCATCCTCTCTCACCCATGCCCAGGGTGCTTTGTCTGGCAAAGCAGCGGCCTCTTCCCTCAGCTCAATGTCAGTGACTCCTTCCCTAGCTCCACCATGTCCTCATGAGGATTCCCTCGAACTGTTTGACCACAGTGTTGGGTACATGCTCCAGGAGGATGCCCAGCGTTTGGAAGGCTCTGATGACGATACTGAGCTCGATGAAGGCAGTAACATGAGCACGGACAGAGGGGGTGCCCAAGAAGGACAGCAATCTGGCAGTCATGCTCCCCCTGCTGCAGCATACTGCCAGGTTTGCTCCAGTGATGAGGAGGGAGGGGATGATGAGGTCACTGACTCAACGTGGGTGCCTGATAGGAGAGAGGAGGAGGAGGAGGAGGGAGGGGATGATGAGGTCACTGACTCAACGTGGGTGCCTGATAGGAGAGAGGAGGAGGAGGAGGAGGGAGGGGATGATGAGGTCACTGACTCAACGTGGGTGCCTGATAGGAGAGAGGAGAGAGGAGGAGGAGGAGGAGGGAGGGGATGATGAGGTCACTGACTCAACGTGGGTGCCTGATAGGAGAGAGGAGAGAGGAGAGAGGAGGAGGAGGAGGAGGAGGAGGAGGAGGAGGAGGAGGAGGAGGAGGAGGAGGAGGAGGAGGAGGAGGTCACTGACTCAACGTGGGTGCCAGAGAGGAGGAGGAGGAGGAGGAGGAGGAGGAGGAGGAGGAGGAGGAGGAAGTCACTGACTCAACGTGGGTGCCAGAGAGGAGGAGGAGGAGGAGGAGGAGGAGGAGGAGGAGGAGGAGGAGGAGGAGGAGGAGGAAGTCACTGACTCAACGTGGGTGCCAGAGAGGAGGAGGAGGAGGAGGAGGAGGAGGAGGAGGAGGAGGAGGAGGAGGAGGAGGAGGAGGAGGAAGTCACTGACTCAACGTGGGTGCCAGAGAGGAGGAGGAGGAGGAGGAGGAGGAGGAGGAGGAGGAGGAGGAGGAGGAGGAGGAGGAGGAGGAGGAGGAGGAGGAGGAGGAAGTCACTGACTCAACGTGGGTGCCAGAGAGGAGGAGGAGGAGGAGGAGGAGGAGGAGGAGGAGGAGGAGGTCACTGACTCAACGTGGGTGCCAGAGAGGAGGAGGAGGAGGAGGAGGAGGAGGAGGAGGAGGAGGAGGAGGAGGAGGAGGTCACTGACTCAACGTGGGTGCCAGAGAGGAGGAGGAGGAGGAGGAGGAGGAGGAGGAGGAGGAGGAGGAGGTCACTGACTCAACGTGGGTGCCAGAGAGGAGGAGGAGGAGGAGGAGGAGGAGGAGGAGGAGGAGGAGGTCACTGACTCAACGTGGGTGCCAGAGAGGAGGAGGAGGAGGAGGAGGAGGAGGAGGAGGAGGAGGTCACTGACTCAACGTGGGTGCCAGAGAGGAGGAGGAGGAGGAGGAGGAGGAGGAGGAGGAGGTCACTGACTCAACGTGGGTGCCAGAGAGGAGGAGGAGGAGGAGGAGGAGGAGGAGGAGGAGGTCACTGACTCAACGTGGGTGCCAGAGAGGAGGAGGAGGAGGAGGAGGAGGAGGTCACTGACTCAACGTGGGTGCCAGAGAGGAGGAGGAGGAGGAGGAGGAGGAGGAGGTCACTGACTCAACGTGGGTGCCAGAGAGGAGGAGGAGGAGGAGGAGGAGGAGGAGGAGGAGGAGGTCACTGACTCAACGTGGGTGCCAGAGAGGAGGAGGAGGAGGAGGAGGAGGAGGAGGAGGAGGAGGAGGTCACTGACTCAACGTGGGTGCCAGAGAGGAGGAGGAGGAGGAGGAGGAGGAGGAGGAGGAGGAGGAGGAGGTCACTGACTCAACGTGGGTGCCAGAGAGGAGGAGGAGGAGGAGGAGGAGGAGGAGGAGGAGGAGGAGGAGGAGGAGGAGGAGGAGGTCACTGACTCAACGTGGGTGCCAGAGAGGAGGAGGAGGAGGAGGAGGAGGAGGAGGAGGAGGAGGAGGTCACTGACTCAACGTGGGTGCCAGAGAGGAGGAGGAGGAGGAGGAGGAGGAGGAGGAGGTCACTGACTCAACGTGGGTGCCAGAGAGGAGGAGGAGGAGGTGGTCACTGACTCAACGTGGGTGCCAGAGAGGAGGAGGAGGAGGAGGAGGAGGAGGAGGAGGAGGAGGAGGAGGAGGAGGAGGAGGAGGAGGAGGAGGAGGAGGAGGAGGAGGAGGTCACTGACTCAACGTGGGTGCCAGAGAGGAGGAGGAGGAGGAGGAGGAGGAGGAGGAGGAGGAGGAGGAGGAGGAGGAGGAGGAGGAGGAGGAGGAGGACACTGACTCAACGTGGGTGCCAGAGAGGAGGAGGAGGAGGAGGAGGTCACTGACTCAACGTGGGTGCCAGAGAGGAGGAGGAGGAGGAGGAGGAGGAGGAGGAGGAGGAGGAGGAGGAGGAGGAGGAGGAGGAGGAGGAGGAGGAGGAGGAGGAGGAGGAGGAGGAGGAGGAGGACACTGACTCAACGTGGGTGCCAGAGAGGAGGAGGAGGAGGAGGAGGAGGAGGAGGAGGAGGAGGAGGAGGAGGAGGAGGAGGAGGAGGAGGAGGAGGAGGAGGAGGAGGAGGAGGAGGAGGAGGAGGACACTGACTCAACGTGGGTGCCAGAGAGGAGGAGGAGGTCACTGACTCAACGTGGGTGCCAGAGAGGAGGAGGAGGAGGAGGAGGAGGTCACTGACTCAACGTGGGTGCCAGAGAGGAGGAGGAGGAGGAGGAGGAGGAGGAGGAGGAGGAGGAGGAGGAGGAGGAGGAGGAGGAGGAGGAGGTCACTGACTCAACGTGGGTGCCTGATAGGAGGAGGAGGAGGAGGAGGAGGAGGAGGAGGAGGAGGAGGAGGAGGAGGAGGAGGAGGAGGAGGTCACTGACTCAACGTGGGTGCCTGATAGGAGAGGAGAGGAGGAGGAGGAGGAGGAGGAGGAGGAGGAGGAGGAGGAGGAGGAGGAGGAGGAGGAGAGGACTCAACGTGGGTGCCTGATAGGAGAGGAGAGGAGGAGGAGGAGGAGGAGGAGGAGGAGGAGGAGGAGGAGGAGGAGGAGGAGGACTCAACGTGGGTGCCTGATAGGAGAGAGAGGAGGAGGAGGAGGAGGAGGAGGAGGAGGAGGAGGAGGAGGAGGAGGAGGAGGAGGAGGAGGAGGAGGAGGAGGAGGAGGAGGAGGAGGAGGAGGAGGAGGAGGAGGAGGAGGAGGAGGAGGACTCAACGTGGGTGCCTGATAGGAGAGGAGAGGAGGAGGAGGAGGAGGAGGAGGAGGAGGAGGAGGAGGAGGAGGAGGAGGAGGAGGAGGAGGAGGAGGAGGAGGACTCAACGTGGGTGCCTGATAGGAGAGAGAGGAGGAGGAGGAGGAGGAGGAGGAGGAGGAGGAGGAGGACTCAACGGGGTGCCTGATAGGAGAGAGAGGAAGAGGAGGAGGAGGAGGAGGAGGAGGAGGAGGAGGAGGAGGAGGAGGAGGAGGAGGAGGAGGAGGAGGAGGAGGAGGAGGAGGAGGAGGAGGAGGAGGAGGAGGAGGAGGAGGTCACTGACTCAACGTGGGTGCCTGATAGGAGAGAGGAGGAGGAGGAGGAGGAGGAGGAGGAGGAGGAGGAGGAGGAGGAGGAGGAGGAGGAGGAGGAGGTCACTGACTCAACGTGGGTGCCTGATAGGAGAGAGGAGGAGGAGGAGGAGGAGGAGGAGGAGGAGGAGGAGGAGGAGGAGGAGGAGGAGGAGGAGGAGGACACTGACTCGTGGGTGCCTGATAGGAGAGAGGAGGAGAGGAGGAGGAGAGGAGGAGGAGGAGGAGGAGGAGGAGGAGGAGGAGGAGGAGGTCACTGACTCAACGTGGGTGCCAGAGAGGAGGAGGAGGAGGAGGAGGAGGAGGAGGAGGAGGAGGAGGAGGTCACTGACTCAACGTGGGTGCCAGAGAGGAGGAGGAGGAGGAGGAGGAGGAGAGGAGGAGGAGGAGGAGGAGGTCACTGACTCAACGTGGGTGCCTGATAGGAGAGGAGAGGAGAGGAGAGGAGAGGAGGTCACTGACTCAACGTGGGTGCCAGAGAGGAGAGAGGAGGAGGAGGAGGAGGAGGAGGAGGAGGAGGAGGAGGAGGTCACTGACTCAACGTGGGTGCCAGAGAGGAGAGAGGAGGAGGAGGAGGAGGAGGAGGAGGAGGAGGTCACTGACTCAACGTGGGTGCCAGAGAGGAGAGAGGAGGAGGAGGAGGAGGAGGAGGAGGAGGAGGAGGAGGAGGAGGAGGAGGAGGAGGAGGTCACTGACTCAACGTGGGTGCCAGAGAGGAGAGAGGAGGAGGAGGAGGAGGAGGAGGAGGAGGAGGAGGAGGAGGAGGAGGAGAGGAGGAGGAGGAGGAGGAGGTCACTGACTCAACGTGGGTGCCAGAGAGGAGAGAGGAGGAGGAGGAGGAGGAGGAGGAGGAGGAGGAGGAGGAGGAGGAGGAGGAGGTCACTGACTCAACGTGGGTGCCAGAGAGGAGAGAGGAGGAGGAGGAGAGGAGGAGGAGGAGGAGGAGGAGGAGGAGGAGGAGGAGGAGGAGGTCACTGACTCAACGTGGGTGCCAGAGAGGAGAGAGGAGGAGGAGGAGGAGGAGGAGGAGGAGGAGGAGGAGGAGGAGGAGGAGGAGGAGGAGGAGGAGGAGGAGGAGGAGGAGGAGGAGGAGGAGGTCACTGACTCACGTGGGTGCCAGAGAGGAGAGAGGAGGAGGAGGAGGAGGAGGAGGAGGAGGAGGAGGAGGAGGAGGAGGGAGGAGGAGGAGGAGGAGGAGGAGGAGGAGGAGGAGGAGGAGGAGGAGGAGGAGGAGGAGGAGGAGGAGGAGGAGGAGGAGGAGGAGGACACTGACTCAACGTGGGTGCCTGATAGGAGGGAGGAGGAGGAGGAGGAGGAGGAGGAGGAGGAGGAGGAGGAGGAGGTCACTGACTCAACGTGGGTGCCTGATAGGAGAGGAGAGGAGAGGAGAGGAGAGGAGGAGGAGAGGAGGAGAAGAGGAGGAAGAGGAGGAAGAGGAGGAAGAGGAGGAAGAGGAGGAAGAGGAGGAAGAGGAGGAAGAGGAGGAAGAGGAGGAAGAGGAGGAAGAGGAGGAAGAGGAGAAGAGGAGGAAGAGGAGGAAGAGGAGGAGAGGAGGAAGAGGAGAAGAGGAGGAAGAGGAGGAAGAGCGAGGAAGAGGAGGCACATCACCAACGAGGCAGGATGCCCTCCAGGGGCCAGCCTAAGGGCAGCACATTGACTGCATCACACCCCAAAGCTCCACATGTGCAGGGCGCTGCAGTCTCTGCGCGTTATTCAAAAAGTTCTTTGGTGTGGGCCTTTTTTGAGACGAGTGCATCAGATCGCACCGCTGCTATTTGCAACATATGTCTCAAGCGTATCTCGCGTGGCCAAAACATCTCCCGCTTGGGTACCACATGCTTGACCAGACATATGTTGACCTGCCATGCAGTTCGTTGGCAAGCGTATCTAAAAGACCCACACCAAAGAACAAAGAGGATCTCTCCTTGCTCCTCATCAGCTGAGATTTCCAACCCCACTAGACCTTCAGTCCTCTCTGAGACCTGCAGTGAGAGGAATGAAGGTGTAGAATTAGGTGTGTCACAGCCAAGTACTTGTGGGCAATCTGCTTTTGGTACACCGACGTCAGATTGTACCAGGCAAATTTCCCTGCCCCAGCTGCTGCACCGCCGAAAGAAGTTTGCTCCCAGCCATCCACATGCCCAGCGGTTGACTGCTAGCTTGGCAAAATTGCTAGCACTTCAACTGCTGCCTTTTCAGTTGGTAGACTCTGCCCCCTTCCGTGAGTTTGTGGAATGTGCGGTTCCTCAGTGGCAGGTACCCAAACGCCACTTTTTCTCACGGAAGGCGATTCCGGCTCTCTACCGGCATGTGGAAGGCAATGTCCATGCCTCGCTGGACAGGGCGGTCAGCGGTAAGGTGCATATTACCGCTGACTCATGGTCCAGCAGGCATGGACAGGGACGTTACCTAAGTTTCACGGCGCATTGGGTGACTCTGCTGGCAGCTGGGAAGGATGCAGGACAAGGTGCAGTAGTGTTGGAGGTTGTTCCGCCACCACGCCTCCAAAATGCTGATTGTGACACACCTCTCTCCTCCACCCCCTCCTCTTCTTCTTCCTCCATGGCCTCTTCCTCGGAACCAGCGGTGCTCCGTAGGCGTTCAAGGGGCTACGCAAGTACGCAGGCCAAAAGATGCCATGCGGTGCTTGAGCTGGTGTGCTTGGGGGACAGGAGCCACACTGGGGCAGAGGTTCTGTCAGCTCTGCAGGGGCAGGTTCAGAGGTGGTTGACGCCACGCCAACTTAAGGCAGGAATGGTGGTTTGCGACAATGGCACCAACCTCCTCTCTGCCCTCCGACAGGGACAAATGACCCATGTGCCCTGTTTGGCTCACGTCCTTAACTTGGTGGTGCAGCGGTTCTTGGGCAGGTACCCGGGCTTACAGGATGTCCTGAGGCAGGCCAGGAAAGTCTGTGTGCATTTCCGCCGGTCATATAATGCCAGTGCTCGGCTGACGGACCTCCAAAAAGGAGTTTAACCTGCCCAAGAACCGCCTAATCTGTGACATGCCCACCAGGTGGAACTCAACGTTGGCCATGCTGCAGCGGCTGCACACGCAGCAGAGGGCCATCAATGAGTACCTGTGCGACTATGGCACCAGGACAGGGTCAGGGGAGCTTGGTTTTTTTTCCCCACGCCAGTGGGCCATGATCAGGGATGCATGCACTGTCCTGTCACCATTCAAGGAGGCCACGAGGATGGTGAGCAGTGACAGTGCATGCATCAGTGACACTGTCCCCCTTGTCCACCTGTTGGAGCACACGCTGCGCGGAATAATGGACAGGGCACTTGAGGCAGAACAGAGGCAGGAAGAGGAGGACTTCCTTAGCTCTCAAGGCCCCCTTTATCCAGACAGTGTTCCTGCATGCCCGCCGATCACACAGGAAGAGGACGAGGAGGAAGAGGAGGAGGAGGAAGATTGTGTCAGTATGGAGGTGGAGCCTGGCACTCAGCATCAGCAGCAGTCTTTAAGGGATCAGTCCCAAGAAACACATGGACTTGTACGTGGCTGGGAGGAGGTGGCTGCGGACCATGTCGTTCTTAGTGACCCAGAGGACTCCGGACCGAATGCCTCAGCAAACCTACGCTGTATGGCCTCCCTGATCCTGCAAAGCCTGCGTAAGGATCCTCGTATTCGTGGTATCAAGGAGAAGGACCAATACTGGCTGGCAACCCTCCTTGATCCACGTTACAAGGGTAAGGTTGCGGACCTTATCTTGCCATCGCAGAGGGAGCAGAGGATGAAACATCTTCGGGAGGCCTTGCAGAAAGGTCTGTGCAACGCGTTCCCAGAGACTGGGAGGTTACAAACTCCTGTTTCTGGACAACGTGTTGCTGAGGCTTCGGTCAGTCAAAGAAGGAGCGGTGGAGAAGGTGGCCGTCTGACCGATGCGTTCAGACAATTTTTTGGTCCGCAGCCCCAAGGTATGATCGGTTCCAGCAACCATCACCAGCGTCTGTTTTACATGGTGCAGGAATACCTAGGGGCAAGATCAGACTTGGACACCTTTCCCACCGAAAATCCTCTGGGTTACTGGGTCTTGAGGATGGATCACTGGCCAGAGCTTGCACAGTATGCAATTGAGCTACTGGCCTGTCCTGCATCCAGCGTTCTTTCGGAACGCACATTCAGTGCTGCTGGAGGCGTGGTAACCGATCACAGGGTGCGTCTGTCCACCGACTCGGTCGATCGGCTGACCTTCATAAAAATGAATAAGTCTTGGATCACCACCAGCTACCAAGCACCTGATGCTGATGTAACCGAATAATTTTTTTTGAAATCTCAGATCCCTTCAAAGACTGCCTATGCTGATGCTGAGTGACTATCCCTGAGTAATTATCCTCTTCCTCCTCAATCATCACGCTGATAGCTTGTAAGAACATTTTTGGTTCTGGGCGCCACCACCAGTGCTTAAGGCACAATTTTTCAGCCCCTGTTTAACAGGGGCGTGTAATTACAATTTTTGATGTAATACTGTGCAGCAGGGCTCGTTCCTGCGTTCCAACTAGAGTGTCTGAGGGGTTGCAGTGTTGTGGCACCAGCACCAGTGCCTAAGGCCTAATTTTTCAGCTCCTGTTCAACAGGGGCATGTAATTACAATTCTTGATCTAATATTTCACAGCAGGGCCCTGTGAGGGCTTACAGTGTTGTGGCCACAGCAACACCTAAGGCCCAAATTTCTGCTGAGTATATAGGGCAGGACCCTACTTTCAAACATCTAACTTACAAACGACTCCTACTTGCAAACGGAAGGAGACAGCAGGAAGTGAGATGAAATCTACCCCTAGGAAGGGAAATTCTCTCCTGTAAGAGTTAATATGGGAAAACAATTTCTCCTTTCCACTGATGCTTTCCAATCCTTGTTCCACAAAAAAACCCAAATTTTCAAAAAACATTTTTCATTGGGACAAAAAAGTGAGGTGAAATCTTCTGAAGAGGAGGAAAGACAGCAAAACAAATGTCACAGGGGTGATAACCCTTCCCTATGTTTTCCAAAAAGCTTAGAAAAGATTTTTTGGCTGGAGCTAAACACGTTAAAAATGTTCAAAATTACAAACAGATTCTACTTAACAACAAACCTACAGTCCCTGTCTTGTTTGCACCGCCTGTATACTGCTGTTCAGAGTATATAGGGCCTGGTGGCCCCACACCTTTCCTTATTTTAATTTGGGTGCGGGGTTCCCCTTAATATCCATACAAGACCCAAAGGGCCTGGTAATGGACTGGGGGGTACCCATGCCGTTTGTCTCACTGATTTTCATCCATATTGCCATGACCCGACATGACATTAAACCCGCAAGCAGTTTTAAATGAGATTTTTTCCTTTAAAAATGACATTTGGTGCAGGGACTGTTCTAAACATGGGAAACACGCGTCACTTTACAGGCATACTATAGACACCCCCCAGGTACGATATTTAAAGGAATATTTCACTTTTTTTTTTTTACTTTAAGCATCATTAAAATCACTGCTCCCGAAAAAACGGCCGTTTTTAAAAGTTTTTTTTGCATTGATACATGTCCCCTGGGGTAGGACCCGGGTCCCCAAACCCTTTTTAGGACAATACCATGCAAATTAGCCTTTAAAATTAGCACTTTTGATTTCGAACGTTCGAGTCCCATAGACGTCAATGGGGTTCTAACGTTCGTGCGAACTTTCGGTCCGTTCGCGGGTTCTGGTGCGAACCGAACCGGGGGGTGTTCGGCTCATCCCTATTCTGGACACACTGACTCCCCTAAGATGCTCTTTTTATACCTGATCAGGTTACTGACCTGTTGCCAATTAGTTGCAAAATGTTCCAGCTATTCCTTGTTAGTACCACTTTGCCAGCTTTTTGTTGCAGTGTTACAATTTAGACATGTTGCTACCAATTTCAAATGTTTTAAAAATCTTAAAACTGTAAATTCTCAGTTTAAACATTTGATATATTTTGTTTGCCATAGAAAACCTGGGTGTACAAGATTTGCAAGTCATTGCATTCAGTGACTTTTGAAATCGGGGCTGTATGTATTATACACTTTGAACCAACCAAGCAATTAGACCACATAACTGGTTACCTCCAACACCACAGCCTTTATTTGTACACTGCACATATTGAATGATCTAATTACAATCGGGGGGGACTTACTATGAGATGACCACTGAGAACACCCAGGGGGTGTGTGAAAAACATTAAACATCCATTGGGCTGAGGCAGCAGTTAGTGGCTAGCATTTCTGCCTTAGGAGCACTGGGGTCCCTGGTTTGTATTCTGGTCAGGGTGCCATCTGCATGGAGACTGCATATTTGTGGCTTTCCTCCCACACTGAGAAATGCTTAATGCCAGCGATTTTTTTTCCTTTCCAAAGTGGCCTACTTGAACTAATGTGATTGCATAGTAAAGTGTTGGTGCTATAGATGCCTATAACAAACCCAGGTGAATGAGAATGCATGCAAGCATCTCATGGTCATAGAAATGGAGCATTTTGCCCATAGAATTTATGAATACAAAAATTGAAGACTGGGATCAGGTTTGAGTTAAACTTTTCAGAAATGTTAGTTTTTTTTCCACTGGTACCTGAAGAGCTCATTAATCTGCCCTGCTTTATATTCTACAGAGGATTTCTCAGGAATTGCAACTTGGGAGTTAGGATTTGAGAATCACAGCCACCCCAAAAAGGTGAAGTAATCGATGCTCCAGTGGTGAAAATTCCCCATTAATGGCTAAAACTGTGCTTTTGGTGGGATCATGTTTAATACCAGATTCCCAGTCCTATTACCACAAAGGTCATTCTACCTGGGTTCGAGAAAATTTTTTTTTTTTTTCTTTACTGCTTTAGCGACATGAAACGGTTTCTCAACATTACCTGTATTAAAAACATTCTTAGGAAAAACAATTCATCTGCTAATCTTTGTGCATCCAATTAGGACAACCCCGTTTTTATCTTCCAAAAAGGAAAGGCGTGCCACAAAGGCAAAAAAATAAATAAAGTCACAAGCCAGGCTTTGAGCCACACAAAATTAAAATAGAACAGGGAAGAACATGCAGCCATCTAAGCCACTACTGCTGAAAAAGGCACATGTTAGGCGATCGTGTTGACCAGACCTGGCAGGACTTGGCTCTGTTTCACTGCATCTACAGAAAAATTATGCTATCCCATATAGTAGATCAGAGCACTTACAAGATACATAAATGCTACCAAAAGATTTATACTTAATCTTAGTGTATGAATGTTATTGCAGCAGTTCATTAAGCTTTTCAGCCAAAAAAAATTAACCTTATGGCAGATTTTTAGGGTACTGTTTTACAGCTAGATGGTACAGCATTGGTCTTGCACCACCTAGTGCCTATATTTCCAATTCTTTTTTTATCCACTTCAGCGAAAGTTTTCCGAGAGACATTATTTCAACTTTATGTGTCAAACTTTATCTCTTCTCCTTTTTCACATCATTGTGGATTGTTTCCGTCACATCTTTATTATTTTTCCCTTCTAGGATATTCTTAAATAATTTTAAAAACCGACGACAAAACGCCTTCTATAATTATAAACCCTATTATTATCTTAATCTCTCTCAGTCCCTCTTATTTCCCCCCGCCCCCCCTCCCCCTCCCCTGTGTCTGGTCCGTTCCTTTATGTTGTTTATTTATCCACTTGGCTCTGCACCTATTCTCTTTTATCCTATCTAAATAAATATCCGAGACTTTGTAGTTTTTCCAACTTTCCCATCTACTAGTATCCCCTTTCTCTCCTCCTTCCATTTTGTAGTGATAATCTATTTCCTTTAGCCAGTTTCTAATGTCTGGTTTTCCACTTTTTAGCCAATTCTTGGGAATTAAGGCCTTGGCCGCATTCAGGAGGTTAGGTATTATTGATTTTCTATATTGTTTCTTAGGTTTATTGTAGATATGGAAGAGACAAGTCCAAATATTTTGTTCTATTTCTTCTCCAGTTATTTCTTTTGTTATTTAACACTTCCTTCCAGTACTCCATTATTATTGGGCATTCCCACCATATGTGTGTGATCGTTGCTATTTGGCCACATTTTCTCCAACACAAGGAGGTTCTATCTTGATGGAATCTGTGTATTTTTACTGGGGTCATATACCATCTTGATACTAGTTTATAATTCATTTCTATGGTCTTCATGTCCCAAGCCTTATTATATCCCATTTCTATCATTTTTTCCACTTTTTGGTTATCTATTTTTAAATTCATTTCTTTTTCCCATTGATTTATATATTCTGGTCTTTCTTGTGCTTCCAAATCTGTCAGTATACTATAAATTTTTGATGTTCCGTTTTTTAATGGTGTTTCATTGCTACATAGCTTTTCCAGTGCAGTTAATTTTGTTTCATCTCTCAGTGGGTGTGGTATTGTGCTTACTAGGTGCCTTAGTTGAGTATACTTCCATTCATTCATCTTCCATCCATACCTTTCCTCTATTTCTACTCGTGTTCTTATTTTACCATTTCTAGTGATATCTTTCAGTTGTGGGTTACCTATTCCTTGGATTTCAAATATTTCCCTCCCAGGGGTGAAGAGATTCGATCCTGTGAGTGCTAATAGTGGTGAATTATATTTCCATTCATTAAGTGGATGGTGTCCCAAATTTTAAATACATTTTTTGTTATTTCGTGCGTGTCGGTGTCCAATATTCTATATTTCCGTGGAATCCAAATATTCTTATGTAGTGTGGCTCCACTTATTGTGTTTTCCATTTCCACCCATTTTTTTTTCATTTTTCTCATTTGTCCACTCTAACATTCGTGTTAAAACTATGGCTTTATAGTACCTACTTATATCTGGAGCGGCAAGACCTCCATGCTCCTTTTTCCTTGTGATCAGCGTGTAATTAATTCTTGGTTTTTTATTAAGCCATATGTATTTTAGCAGGATTGTTTTAATTATTTTAAAAAAGCTCTGCGGGATTTTTACTGGTAACATCTGTAATCTGTAGTTTATTTTAGGTAATATTGTCATCTTAAACATATTTATTCTTCCAATCCATGAAAGTGGCTGTATTCTTAACTTTTTCATTTCTTCTTTGACCTCATTGATCAGTGGAATAAAGTTTGCCTGATAAATTTTTTCGACTCTAGGAGTTATTTTAATTCCAAGGTAATTTAGTTCTTTTACCCAAGTGAATGGGAATTCTTTTTGTAAAAACTGAACTTCCTTTTTCTCTAGACCTATGTTTAATATTTCCGTTTTTATTGGATTAATTTTGAAGTTTGACAGTTCTCCATATTTTTTTAATTTCTTTCAGTATGTTTGGGAGTGACACTCTTGGGTTGGATACATACATCAAGATGTCGTCCGCGTAAGCAGCGATCTTATGCTCTTTTCCTTCTAGTTTCGCTCCTTCTACCTCTTTGTTATTGCGGAGTGTTGCTAATAGTGGTTCTAAAGCCAATACATATAATAGTGGAGACAGTGGACAGCCTTGCCGTGTTCCATTCTGCATCTTAATTTTTGGAGAGAGTCTACCGTTTACTTTTACGACTGCTGTCGGGCCATTATACAAATTTGTTATCCACTTCATCATTTTTGTCCCGATACCCAAATGCCGCAATGTATCCATCATGAAACCCCAGTCTACCCTGTCAAATGCTTTTTCTGCATCCAATGACAGGAATAGAACTGGGGTCTCATTCTGCACCTTCTTGTGCAACATCAATAATGATTTTAGGCTGTTGTCCCGCCCCTCTCTCCCCGGGACAAAACCAGTTTGGTCCGAGTTGATCCACAGTGGGATTAGTTTTTTTATCCTAGTGGCCAGGATCTTGGAGTACAGCTTCATATCGGCGTTCAATAGGGCTATTGGCCTGTAGCTTGAGCAGTTAACTTTGTCTTTCCCTTCTTTTGGTAGTATTGTAATATGAGCTAATAACGATTCACTTCTTATTTCTTCATCTTCCCCTAGGGAATTCATATATTCTAATAGTTTTGGAGTCAGCTGTTCTTCAAATTTTTTATAGTATTTGACCGTAAACCCGTCTGGTCCTGGGCTTTTTCCTACGGGAGTTTCCTTTAATGCCAGTTTTACCTCTTCATGCGTAATATTTTTTTCCAATTCTTCTAGTTGGTCTATTTTTAGTTTTGGTAAGTTTGCTTTTTTTAAATATTCTTGTATCTTCTTTGTTCTTGTATTCGCTTCTTTCCAACTTTCCTGTCCTTTTATTGCATAAAGGGAGCTGAAGTATTTTTGAAATGTTATCGCTATATCTGTAGTTTTATTTACCACTTCTCCTTTTTCATTTTTGATCTTCTCAATGTAATTCAAAGACTTCTTTTTTTTTACCAGATTTGCTAGGTATTTTCCTGGTTTATTACCCCATTTATATTTTTCTTGTACTACTCTGTTGTAGTCCTTCCTTTCTTCTTGTTCCATCCAGTCTTTTAATTGCTCTCTTTTGAGATAGTAGGCCGAAGATTTTGTTGTTTACTTGATTTTTATGTTTTCGTTCCAATTCATAAATTTCTTTAATTATTTGTTGCATGTTTGTTTTCCTTTCCTGTTTTTTTCTTGCCCCTATGGCTATTAACTTGCCCCTAATAACAGATTTATGCGCCTCCCATATTGTTGCTTTCGAAACCTCTGGTGTATCGTTTTCCTCAAAATATCTTTTAATTTCTTCTATGATGCTTTTTTCGGTCTCACTGTCTTCTAATAAAGTTTCGTTGATTCTCCATGGACCCCTTTCAAGGACTTCTCCTTTTATTTTCATTCTCAAGGTTACTGGGCTGTGATCTGAGGCGGTTATTATGCCTATTTTTGTTTCTTCTATTTCTTCCAAGTTTCTATGTTCGACCATGATGTAATCCAATCTGGAGTAAATTTTGTGTACTGTTGAGTAGAATGTGTAGTCCTTTGTGCTGGGGTGCTGAATTCTCCAAGGGTCTATTAGTTGCTGTTCATATAATGTTCTTTTTAATTTCTTTAGTTGATTTACCTCTTTGTCCCTTACTCTTGAGGTACTGTCCATTTTATTATCCATGCTGAAGTTGAAGTCTCCAGCTAGTATTAATTTTCCTTGCTTGAATTCCATTAGTATTTTAATTATATCTATCAAATATTTTTTAGGGTTCTTATTAGGACAGTAGACATTGGCCAATGTATATTTTACCCCGTGTATAGTTCCTGTAATAAAAAGATATCGACCCTCCGGGTCTATTTTCCTTTGATCTATTAGAAAACGTACATTTTTCCCTATACCGATGGCTACTCCTTTGGCCCTTCTTATTGGCGAGTCTCCTTGATACCATGTTGGTATGTTTCTTGAATAAATTTTGGCATTTGAGTTTTGGGTTATATGCGTCTCCTGTAGGAAAATGATTTCTGCTTTACTTTTTTCTAGTTCTCGGAGAATGATGTTTCTCTTCCCTGGGGAATTTAGTCCTCGGACATTGTAAGAGATTATTTTTATGCTGTTTACGTTTTCCATTCTTGTGCCTTTTCTTCCCCGCCTGTCCTCCGGCCCTCCCCCCCACGCGGTCCCCCTAGGTGAACGGATGGAGGGGACACCCAGCGGACGCACGGGGTCTCCTCATCTCTTGTCTCAAAATAGGTGCGCCTATGTAACCACTCATGTGACTCAGACCTTTCCCTCCCCACCCTCCTTCCCTCCCTTTTCCCTCCTCCCACCCTCCCCCTCCCTTTTTTCTGATATGGGTTTTTTACCCCCATATTCTCTAGAGCTGAGAGCGTTTTACTTTGTTTTGTGGGGCACGCTCTGCCCCCTCTGCTCTATTTATTGTGAGGCGGAGCTCTGTAAGACACCCTATTCCCCCCCTGCCTAAGCACTAATAGGGCGACCCCCTGTCCACTCCGTGAGTCCCTGTCTTCCTCTCCCTGCATTTTTGTTGTGTTTTACCAATCCTTTCACTTTCCTTTTTTCCCATCCCATCAACCCCAGCCCCCCCCCCCCCCCCCTTTCCACTCTAAGGCCCCTTGCACCGTTGTGTGGTATTTTCTCAGATATTAATTTCCTCGAGAGTCCACATCTTGATGTCTGATCCTTGAATTTACTTGCCACTGCAGGTCATCTCCTGTCGTTATTCGCTCCTGACCATTTGCGTATTTTTCCAGTTCTGGGGAGGGGATTTCTAGTTTGTTGCAAAAGTCCGGAATCTCCTCCACATGTCTTAGCCTCGCACTTATTCCGTTTTTCCTTGCTATTAGACATGCTGGAAAACCCCAGTTGTATTGAATTTCTTGCTCCCGGAGGATTTCTAATAATGGCTTTAGTATCCGTCGTCTTTTCAACGTTTCTTGAGATAAATCTTGAAATATATTTGTAATTTACCTCCCGCAAACTCTATTTGTGTTTTCCTCTTTAGGTTTATCCAGATCTGTTTTTTTTCTTACCATTTTTCAAAGCGTACGATTACATCTCTAGATGTTTCCCTTGCGAACCTTTGAGGTTTTTTTACTCGAAAGACACTTTCTATTCCTATTGTGTTAGTTGTTTCCTTTCCCAAGATTTGGTTGAAGAGATTGTTCATTTTTTCTATTAGATTTTCTGCTTGTTCTGTTTCCGGTAACCCATGTATTCTCAAGTTTTTCTTTTTATCTCTATTTTCTTGCTCTTCTATTTTATATGATTGTTCCTGTTGTTCCCGTTTTAATTTCTTTATTTCGTCTTCCAGTTCCTTTGTTTTTTTGATGTAGGTCTACTTTGCTCTCTACTTCTTCCACTCTGTTTAACATATATCCCATATCTTTATGGAGTGTTGACATCTCTGCTTTTAGGGAATTCTCTAGTGCCGCGAACATTTTTTCCATATCCTGTTTTGTTGGCAACTGTGGCCCTTGTTGTCCTTCCTCCTTTCCTCTGTCTTCCTCTCCCATTTCTGGCTCCATTCTGGGTTCTGAGAGGTGGCTGGTTTCTGTTTGTACTTTATACTGGCCTTTTTTATCCTTGTTGTCCTTCTCTTTTGTATCTATTTGTCTGCCCTTTGAACCCACTTGTTTCTCTCCTTCTCCGATTCCTTGCTGTATATACCTGTTCATAGGGCCTGGACTTGGGCCTAGGCTGGTCCTAGGTGATTTCGGTATTGCTCCCGCACTTGTTGTTTTCCCCTTCATGTTTGTTTCTATGGCTGGATTTATAAGATCTTCGAAGCTGCCTTCCAGAATACCCCTTGATTGGGGTCTCTTAATGATGAAAAAATCTCCCAGCCTTCTTAAATTGACTTATTTTTACTAATATTTCTTTTGTTCCGTTCTCATACCCGGCATCCTCCCCACAATCCAATAATAGAAATAATTAATGAGATATAAGTAGTCCCCGTTTTCCAGAAGTTATGTTACTACCTTAAGTACACTAAGCATTCCTTGGTGCTGTTCAATTGTTTAAACCATAGTATTAAGTCCCCATGCACACGGACGTCTCCACAGCTGCTTTTCTGAGCCCTTTCTGCAGCTCAAAAAGGCCTGTCTATGTCAGTCCATGGCCTCACGCCCACCTAGGCGTCTCTGAGCCGCAAGTGGCATAGGCGTTCCTGAGCTGCAAGAAAAAAAAAAAAAAACACCACGCTCAAAAACGCTATTGCAAAAATGCTGAAAAAAGTTAAAAAAAGTCACTGCAAAGACACCGGCGTCTTCACAGTGCTTTTCTAACCGCCCGTGTGCATGAGGGCCCAGGTGCTCAGCAAAATAATTCAAATGTTTTAGCGATATAATGCAATCTAATTCAAGTATTCAGCAAGATGATTTATATATTCAGCAGTATAGTTCCAGTATGAGCTTATATGTTCCACATTTTTGTTACTATGAAATTTCTTCTTATTCTATAGTTTGTACTATCAAGCCTATAGTTAGTACCATTTGCAAAAAACAAAAACAAAAAAAACAAAAAAAAAAAAATTCACAAGAAAGGGAGATACTGCAGCAGCAGCAAGCAGGTGGGGGCTGGGAGACAACTCTTCTGTTGGCTTGTCTTTCACCTTCTCCTTCTCTTCTCCCCTGCCCCCCCCCCCCCTGTTTTTATTGTTTTTCTTAGCTCACTTGATTCTACTTTTTCAGCTCTTTCGCCTTCATTTACTTTCACTTTTCATTCCATTTATTTCATTTTATTTCAATGTGATCTTTCCCTTTCCCTTTCTTTTGTTCTATTACTTTTCCTTTGCTTGTTCACTTCAAGACAATTGCAATAGAAAAGAGCAAAAAACAAAAAAAAAAAAAAAAAAAAAAAAATCACAAGAAAGGGAGATACTGCAGCAAGCAGGTGGGGGCTGGGAGACAACTGTTCCGCTGGCTTGTCTCTCTTTCACCTTCTCCCCTGTTCCCCCCCCCCCCCCCCCCCCTGTTTTTATTGTTTTTCTTAGCTCACTTGATTCTACTTTTTCAGCTCTTTCGCCTTCATTTACTTTCATTTACTTTCGCTTTTCATTCCATTTTATTTCATTTTATTTCAATGTCTTCTTTCCCTTTCTTTTGTTCTATTACTTTTCCTTTGCCTGTTCACTTCAAGACAATTGCAATAGAAAAAAGCCAAAAGAGGGAAAAAAAATTTACAATTTAACATTGGTGTCTGAAGTCTCAAATTCAACTAAAGAACTAAGCTTTAATCAGTCACCTGCCATGACATTTGGAGTTCACTACATGGTCCTAAAAATCAGTCTCACCATTTGTGTCCTCGAGTACTAAATGGCATATGTAAATGCAGTCCATTTACTACTTACCAGTATGTTAAGTTCTTGACTGTGCATCAGTTTCACTATTTGGTCTACAACTCCTGCTGACACAACAACATCAATTCTATCATTGGCACCATCCGAGAGATAGGACATTGCCCAACATGTATCAGACAAGATGTCTTTGTCCTCATGGTAGAGAAGCTGTGTTAGCACTGGCAATATTTGCTTAACAGCCTGAATGGGCGGGTATGGGTTTTTATTGCGACAAAGGTTAGACAGGGTCCATGTAATGTTCCGGAGAAAACCAACCTACAATGAAAGAAAAAAAAAAAGAAAAAAAAAAAAAAAAATTATAATATATTTCCATGTTTAAAACAAATTTTAAGCGTTAAATATTAAACAGGGCATGAAGCAAGAAATGGGCTGAATTAAATCATTCCATTAACAGTGGATGTCATGGCATAAAGTGAGGAAAACTGATTAACAGTCCAAGTCTCGACATGATATAAAATTGCAGAAGTTTTTGAATTTTTTGATCCTAAAATCTCTAGACACGTCTAAAACTGAAGTGAATTTAGCTTCTTGTGGAATCAGCCCTTAACCTGAGAAGTTAGTTGATAGAGGCTACAGAACTATGTGAATCACAAATATGTGATATGGGCCTGCTGTGTACATATTGTAAAATGCATGAGAATCTGTTGCAGCTGTGATTTACCAAGAGAATACAAATGGCTAATGTGGCAATTAATCTTTGTATGCGTTTTTGAGAACTCACAATGACACCTGCAGTTAGCAAATTTGCTTTTACAGGAAAGTACCTGTGCAGACAAATGAAATTCTCCATCTCTTTGGGCCAGGTCATGTTCTATTAGCAGCAACAATACCCATAATGAGAAATTTAGAGATTTAACTTTGACAAGTATTTTCAACTGCTAGTAAGGTAGCAGCAATATTTGTCCCTTTCAAGTGAGCAAACTCTAGGATTATACACGTTTGTCATTTATGTAAAGTTCTCAAGTTTGACAGTTTCATCTATGATATGAGTGTCAAGTCCACCAAGTGCTCAGAAAGCAAGGTAGTTTTGGCAGCCAGTGTGATTAGTTCAAAAGATTACATTTGTTCTTAGTTAGTAAGCATGCCAAGTTAGTCTGGCTACCAAGGCAAACATTCACCAACTGCTAGAGCACACCAGCAGCAATACATTAAAGGCTTTCAAAAGGCTTGAAAAACATGTAGAAGATTATGTACCGGTGTCTGTGGTGTCACCAAGACTAAAAGTGCTGAAACCACATTGCAGCTGATCAATATGTCTCTGTAGATCGGACCGTCACCTGGAAAGAATGATTACACATTACTAAGCGACTAAAAAAAGGGGAAGAAATACCTTTTAAATGAAAGAAAGTTTGTCAGGATTAGACTATGTCAGACAACTTCTACTCAAACTATGCCTTGCCAGTCCTAGAGATTATGGGGTTTGTAATTTTACAGTAGCGGAGAGCCACTCACTGCACCTCACTATAGAGAACTTAAGTCATGACACACAGACTAGCTCAGCCATTTAAATACTGACATACCAATATGTAAACCCAATAAGTGGCTTTTATCCCAAAGAACATCACACATTCTAAAAATTTAATGAGAACAAAAAATATTTACACTATGGGATTTACTCATAACTTTCAACAGGGCTTAATAGTCTTCACACCCAACAGGAAAATGGATTCCATTTAGGGCGGCACAGTGGTGTAGTGGGTAGCACTCTTGCCTAGCAGTAAAAAGGGTCACTGGTTCAAATCCCAACCATGACACTACCTGGAGTTTGCATGTTCTCCCTGTGCCTGCGTGGGTTTCCTCCGGGTACTCCGGTTTCCTCCCACACTCCAAAGACATGCTGGTAGGTTAATTGACTTCTGTCCAAAAATTGGCCCTAGTATATGAATGAGTTGGGGACCTTGAATTGTGGGCTCCTTGAGGGTAGGGACCGATGTGAGAGTGCAATGTATGTGTGGAGCGCTGTGTACATTGTTGTGGAAAATTTTATGTTATGTATTGTCATAAAAAGAGTCTCCCATTGTCTGCTCTCTCCCAGCCCACTCTGAAGAGCTGACTGGGGCAGACTGAGGCTGGTTGAGACCTGTTCGGTAGTGGAAAACTTCCTGGTGTTTGGAGAGGTGTTTGCAGAGAGAAGACATGTCCACCAGCAAAGGGCCCCTGTGCAATGCACAGAATGATCGTCTGGTGGGGGTGCGTTCGCTCTGCAAAGACATTATCGGTTTAGCGGTTGTGTCCTCTTGTCACCCCGGTATGCCTGATCAACATGTGTGGGGTGCCATGACGTACACCTGCAGATAATCTCTCATCCACGAGGAACTCTAGTCATCGTATTTGGTTATTGTATATTGTATCATGTCCTGCAGTAATTGGTGGTTGTTTTGTGTTAAATCCTTATATGGTCATTCACATCCTGTGAGGTCATATCCTGTGTCCATTTCTTGTGAGGTCACAAGCTTTGTAAGAGGTGTGTGGCTGTTGGAAGCCCAACCCTCGAGCTTTGGGACTTCCTTTTGATATGCTAATAAAGTGGCTCACTCACAGCTGAGAGGAGGCTGGCTGGCAGAGCAATGTTGGAGCTAGTACCATAAGCATGTGTTGTGTCTATTTGTGAGGACGGGGCACACACACACACACACACACACACACGAGGATGGGCTACAGCAGAAGGAAAGACATATGATCAAAAGGTGAGATGCATTTATATCATTAGACAAAATTAGAAACAGGAGATTTGGTTGTGTGCAGCCAAATTTTGCTGTCAACATTGACGGCGCTATATGGGTACCTTGAATAAAATAGATGAGCATCTTAATGAGACAATGTACAGAGATAGGGACAATTGTAGACACACACCCATACTCACTCAGGTTGAACTGGATGGACTTGTGTCTTTATTCACCCTTACTAACTATGCAACTATGATCCAAGTAAAGATCACTAAAAGCAGAGCATGTCAGCACATTGCAGGGGGATTAGTTTCCAATGGAGTCAAAAAGGAAACCCTAAATCGTGGGATGGGAGGCTAGTGATAACGCCATCAGGGCTCTTCAAACCATTCACTGGGCCCGCACGTACGATCAGCTGCCTCCCCATTTGATCCTATCTACCGATGCAGAGAAGGTATTGATCGCATAGACTGGGGATTTCCTTAACAGTCCTGGTGCGACTGGGTTTGGGTCCTCATATGCTACGCTGGACTTCAGCGCTATACGCATCCCCTACTGCTCAGGTGAAGGTGAACGGCGGTCTCTCCTCGGTGTTTCCTATCCGGAATGACATGAGACAGGGATGTTCACTTTCACCCCTCCTAGTCACACTGGTCTCTGAGCCATTGTTGCAGAAAGTCCAAATGGGGTGCATGTAGGTTCTTCGGAACACAAGCTTTCTGCCTATGCGGAGAATAGGATGTAGAGGATCCCCTTGTCTCGTTGCTGAACCTGATGGGAGAGATGTCCAACTTCCAGATTAACATTAAACATTCTTCCCAACCAGAGTACAAGTCTCAGAATTAGCCTTCTGGCTAGCAGCCTGTTTCCAGTTTCCCCAGGCACGGTTTGCAAGGGTACTACTGTTAGCTCAGCCACACATTAAACAAATATGTTCCAGCATGGGGCAAGGGGCAAAGAGACCACTCAAAAGACATGCCTGTGGCCTTAAAGCCAGGTGTGAAAACTGAACTGGGGTCACCTACCCGAGGAAGAGCTGGGAATAATATGGACACGGTCCATGAGCAGACCCTTGTTAAAATTTGGGTCGGTCTCGATTTGCTGCCAGATATGTACTGCAGGTTTTAACATTGTTGAAACCGACTAATGGAGAAAAAAAAAAAAAAAAAAAAAAAAAAAAAAAACACGAATCGGTGCAACCTTAGTTCTGGCATGTTTCAGAGCTTACACAAAAAGTTTGGAAAATTGATTGCCAAGTTTCAAAAATGCTTCCTTCAGCTGGCTGTTGGGCTGCCATTGTCAGGTTACAAAATGAAGAAAAAAAAAAAAAAAAAAAAAAATAGAAGTTCAGCCAAAAAAACTCTATGCCGAGCAGTCAGCAGCGGCTTGTGTGTAGGTGTGTGCAATAGGAAAGGCAGCAGACAACAGAAACCCCATAGCAACTATGGGTGACGTCACTTCCCAGCCATTTCACAGCCATTGTCGTTCTCTCCTGCACACAGCATCTGCCGCTGGAGACTAGACTGGCTACAAAAAAAAAAAAAAAAAAGCATATATAGTGATTTTTGCTTTACGGGGTTAGATAGTTAGATGTCAGACGTTTCTTGCAGTTAGGAATAAAAACAGGGAGGGGTGAGGCGCCGACCTGAGTGTAGTATTAAAAATGATGATTTTAATAGGATAAGATTAAAAAACACTTACAAGATAGAATATGCATGCTCGTCAAAGTAAAGTACAGTCCTGGCATTCCACATGGCTCTGTGGGTCCCACCACTGTTCTGAATAGCTGGAAAGGATTGAGAAGCTGGCTTGAATGGATCAGTGTTTCTCCAGGAGCAGAGGAACCAAGCAGCTCCACACAGACCAGCATGGACCATGGAACAGAAAGTGATATCATCAGCATCCGATTGGACCTAGGCAGGGTTGGAATCTTGTCAGAGCTGCAGTGACGAAAGGCTACGCGCTCGGAGCTGACTGCTCCTTCTATTTGCCTCAGAAGCATCCATCCACTACAGCCACAGACTATACCCCTAAGGATTACTCCATCTGGAGCGCTAGAAAAACACTGACTATACTGTTTCTTGCAGTTGGCCACCAGGGATGAGCCGAACACCCCCTGGCTCGGTTCGCACCAGAACATGCGAACAGGCAAAAAATTTGTTCGAACACCGTTAAAGTCTATGGGACTCGAACATGAATAATCAAAAGTGCTAATTTTAAAGGCTTATATGCAAGTTATTGTCATAAAAAGTTTGGGGACCTGGTTCCTGCCCTAGGGGACATGGATCAATGCCAAAAAGTTTTAAAAAAACGTCCGTTTTGTCGGGAGCAGCAATTTTAATAATGCTTAAAGTGAAATAAAACTGTAATATTCCTTTAAATTTCGTACCGGGGGGGGGGGGGGGTGTCTATAGTATGCCTGTAAAGGGGCGCATGTTTCCCGTGTTTACAACAGTCTGACAGAAAAATGACATTTCAAAAGGAAAAAAAAAAAAAAAAAAAAGTCCTTTAAAAAGTACTCGCGGCTATATGAATTGGGCGGTCCGACAATACACATAAAAGTTAATTGATAAGTTAAATTGATAAAAAAACAGCATGGGGTCCCCCCAAAAATCCATACTAGACCCTTATCCGAGCACACAACCTGGCAGGCCGCAGAAAAAGAGGGAACGAGAGAGCGCCCCCCCCTCCTGAACCATACCAGGCCATATGCCCTCAACATTGGGAGGGTGCTTTGGGGGGTCCCCCCCAAAGCACCTTGTCCCATTGTTGATGAGGACAAGGGCCTCATCCCCACAACCCTTGCCCGGTGGTTGTGGGGGTCTGCGGGAGGGGGGCTTATCAGAATCTGGAAGCTTCCTTTAACAAGGGGACCCCCAGATCCCGGCCCCCCCTGTGAAATGGTAAGGGTATAAAAGTACCCCTACCATTTCACAAAAAAAGTGTCAAAAATGGACAAGACAGTTTTTGACAATTCCTTTATTTAAATGCTTCTTTCTTCTATTTTCTATCTTCCCTCATTTTCTTCCTCCGGTGTTCTCATCCGGCATCTTCTTCCCTTCTTTGTGCTCGGGCCGCTCCGCATCCATGATGGGAGGCTCCCGCTGTGTGATGCTTCTCGTCTGACGGTTCCTAAATAAAAGGGAGGGCGGGGCCACCCAGTGATCCCGCCCCCTTTAACGCACAGGGAATTCCCTGTCCGCCTCCTCTGATGTCACGGGGAAAGCCTCAGGGAAGTCCCTGTGCATCAGAGGGGGTGGGGGTCACCGGGTGGCCCCGCCCTCTGTTATTTAAGAACCATCAGAAGACGAGAAGCATCACAGCGGGAGCCTCCCATCATGGATGCGGAGCGGCCCGAGCACGAAGGAGGGAAGAAGATGCCACGGAGGAAGATGCCGGACGAGAACACTGGAGCAAGAAGCAGAGGGTCGGAGGAAGG
Organism: Aquarana catesbeiana; assembly: GCF_042186555.1. Classification (NCBI taxonomy): domain Eukaryota; kingdom Metazoa; phylum Chordata; class Amphibia; order Anura; family Ranidae; genus Aquarana; species Aquarana catesbeiana. Next base: position 235,133,485 of record NC_133329.1, on the reverse strand, counting down.
AGGAAGAAACTGAAGGAAGATAGAAGCATTTAAATAAAGGAATTGTCAAAAACGGTCTCGTCATTTTTAACATTTGACACTTTGTTAAATGGTAGGCCCTTACCATTTCACACGGGGGGGGGGGGGGCGGGATCTGGGGGTCCCTGGTTAAAGGGGGCTTCCAGATTCCGATAAGCCCTCCGCCCGCAGACCCCCACAACCACCAGACAAGGGTGGTGGGGGATGAGGCCCTTGTCCCCATCAACATGGGGACAAGGTGCTTTGGGGGGGGACCTCCCAATGTTGAGGGCATGTGGCCTGGTACGGTTCAGGAGGGGGGGGGCGCTCTCATCCCCCCCCTCTTTTCCTGCGGCCTGCCAGGTTGCGTGCTCGGATAAAGGGTCTGGTATGGATTGAGGGGGACCCCCGCGCTTTAAATTTTTGGTTTGGGGTTCCCCTGTGGGGAAATCCCATGCAGTTTTTATCAATGAACTTTTATGTGTATTGTCGGACCGACAATTCATATAGCCGCGAGTACTTTTAAATGACTGACTTTTCCTTTGAAATGTCATTTTGCTGTCAGACTATTCTAAACACGGGAAACATGCACCCCTTTACAGGCGTACTATAGACACCCCGGTACGAAATTTAAAGGAATATTACACTTTTATTGTTTCACTTTAAGCATTATTAAAATTACTGCTCCAAAAAAAAAAAAAAAAAAAAAAAAAAAAAAAAAAAAAAAAAAAAAAAAAAAAAAAAACACGGCCTTTTTAAAACTTTTTTGCATTGATCCATGTCCCCTGGGGCAGGGCCCAGGTCCCCAAACACTTTATGACAATACCATGCATATAAGCCTTTAAAATTAGCACTTTTGATTTCTCCCATAGACTTTTAAAGGGTGTTCAGCGGCTTTCGAATTTGCTGCGAACACCCCAAATTGTTTGCTGTTCGGCAAACTGGCAAACAGCCGATGTTGAACTCGAAGCTCATCCCTATTGGCCACCAGGTTTGCACATTTCAGGAGAGATTGTCCCACTCCTCTTTGCAGATCCTCTCAAAGTCATTAAGGTATCGAGGCTTATGTTTGGCAACTCAATCCTTGAACTCCCTCCACAAATTTTTCATGGGATTAAGGTCTGGAGACTGGCTAGGCCACTTCAGGACCTTAATGTGCTTCTTAGGCCACTCCTTTGTTGCCTTGGCCGTGTGTTTTGGGTCATTTACATGCTGGAATACCCATCCACGACCCATTTTCAATGGTCTGGCTAAGGGAAGGAGGCTCTCGTCCAAGATGTGACGGTACATGTCCCCATCCACCTTCCCTTTGATGCGGCATCATTGTCCTTAGCAGAAACACCCCCAAAGCATAAGGTTTTCACCTCCATGTTTGATGGTGGGGATAGTTTTCTTAGTGTCATAGGCAGCATTCCTCCAAACACAGCGAGTTGTGTTGATGCTAAAGGGCTCGATTTTGGTCTCATCTGACCACAACACTGTCACCCAATTCTCCTCTGACTCATTCAGATGTTCATTAGCAAACTTCAGATGGGCCTGTACATGTGCTTTAAGCAGAGGGACCTTGCAGGTGCTGCAGTATTTTAGTCCTTCATGGTGTAGTGTGTTACCATTTGTTTTCTTGGAGACTATGGTCCCAGCTGCCTTGAGATCATGGACAATATTCTTCCATGTAATTCTGGGCCGATTCCTCACCATTCTCATGATCATTGAAACTCCATGAAGTCAGATCTTGCATGGAGCCCCAGACTGAGGGAACTAATGCAAAAAAACTGTCAATCTGCGAATAATCACACCAACTGTTGTCACTCTCTCACCAAGCTGCTTGGCGATTGTCTTGTAGCCCATTCCAGTCTTGTGTAGGTTTACAATCTTGTCCCTGACATCCTTTGACAGCTCTTTGGTCTTGACCATGGTGGAGATTGGAATCCGATTGCATCTGTGGACAGGTATCTTTTATACAGGTAACAAGCTGAGATTGAAATATAAAGCCTTTGTGCTACTATTATGTATTAGTGGATGAATTAAAATGGTGAATTCTTATCCTAACGTGATCAAATCCTAAAAGTGCCTATAGTGCATAAAAGTGTAATCACAAAATTGAATAATAACTGTCTGCAGCAGAACCTAAAGTGTATCACAATCCACTCAATACTAATTATAAAAGTGATTCCGCGCTACAGTATATATTTTCACTCAATAACATAAATCAAGTGTCAAAGCTTATAAAATGGATTGAAAACAGTGTAAAAAATTGTACACAATAGAAAATTCATAAAAAGCCAGGGCAAATGATTTAGAGTAGTATTAGTCTCTTGGCAACATTATCCAAAAAGAAAAAAAATTGTCCACAAGAGGGGCACAAATTGTAAAGAAGGGATTTCAATGTATATGATGGACAAGGAGGGGTTAAAAGTCCCACAAATTATGGTCACAGAGCCCTCACCTTCATAAACTGCTTAAAAATCGCATATAAAATGGTGACCTGAGGTCTGTTGTCTGATGTTATTCCAACTTCTACCACCAGGAGGTCCTCCGTGCCAGCATATGTAAAATTGCAATTATCCGAAGTGTCAGCATATAACCATAAATAAAAAAGTATCATCCGCTATGTTAATCTCTACCACCAGATCTCCCAGATACCACTGTACATCAAAGTCTTCTTGTAACCTCGTATCCTCCGCAGAATGGGGGGGGAGGTCAGCGAACAAGGGTGGGGGAGAGAGAAAAATCCCCAATGGTGTAGTATGGTTAAAGTACACAAGCTTTATTAAAAGGTTAAAAATGGACTCTTACAATTATAAAGAAATAAGCATATACAGTTACTAAGGCGTCTGAACGCCGCTCTCATCACATCCTGGTATCGCTCAATCTCCGGCCACTCCCTACGCGTTACGTCATCACGTGACTTCTTCAGGGGATGCGGATTGGCTGAGGCGATCGTGTTTATCTCTCCATAAAACGGAAATGGATTAGAGGCCATTTTGTTGTGGTCGGCTCTATTTACCGACGTTGGCCATTTTCTTGTAGTAAACCTCATGTTTTCATAGTGGCCATTTTCTGGAGAAGTGTTCCTCTGCTGACACTTCTAAGTAAGAAGTTTTGTTCTATAGGCAGACGTAAAGATGTAATTAGATAACCCGTGACACCGCAAGCAAGATGCCTCTTCCGTTTATGCAAGAATGAGTGTGTCAGGTTTGGAATGTGTTATAAAATATTTTGACAAATACTTAAATGGATCAAAATTGCTATAATTGTTATGAGCACTCCTAAAATACTGGAACGATGAATCCATGACTCAAAACACATAAAAATGAATGAGGTAAACAAAAATAAAAAGTAAAAGTGAACATAAAAAAAAAAAAAAAAAAAAAAAAAGGGAGGGAAAAATCCAAAAATTAAAATATTTTAAATCCTCAAAAGTCAAATTGACCTTAATTGTGCACCTAATAACTCCTCATATTAGTATATTTATAAAATAATTTAAAAAAATGCTCTACAATAAAAACATTTAAGATTGCTTTCTATGGCAAATAGTTAATGGAAGGGGATAAATAAACCCAACCATGTAACCAGCTCAATATTAAAGATGGCTACAGGGGAAAATTAGCCCGACGAGTCTATACCAGAAATGGAGGGAGAGCCACACTTCAGATCAACAGTAGAATAAATAAAAGACAGGCATATCCCAATACATTAAAAATTGCTTAACAGTTGAGATCAAATTCAACATTTAAACCACCTGGCACTAAACTTTTCATAATATATATCTATCTTGACTCTTTCTGACTAATCGTCCTTATCTTATGGCTACCTCTCCATGATGGATTATACTTTTCTATACACCAGAATTGTAGGTGGGAGGGATCTCGATTGTGTACTGTAGCGATATTTTTCGAAACATTGTGTTTGGGAAACCCATTTACAATGTTCTGCACATGTTCCTTTACCCTGATCTTCAGTGCCCTTTTTGTTCTGCATATGTACTGCAAATTGCAGCTACATTGAAGACAGTATACCACTCCTTCGGAATGGCAACCTATGCAGTCCCTGATCTCATAGGTGTGACCCGTGGTGGTGGCTGTAAACTCTGACCTCTTATTTTGAAATTTTTTAGTGTGATGGCAGGCGTAACAGTTTTTGCAAGGGTAAAAATCCTTTCCAGAAAAAAACGTAAAAGAATTCTTCGGGGGAGGTTCAACTATGGATTTAACAATAATATTCTTTCAGGGTTGGAGCTCTCCTATATACAATATTTGGTGTGTCAGGCAGGATATCTTTTAAATCTTCATTTTTCAACACATGCCAGTGTCGTTTGATAAGTTTAGCTACCTTCTTATGCTATACATTGTAGTCTAATATAAGGCATGGTGCTTCAGCCTGATAGGCTTTCTTCTTTAGATTATTCTGCAGCATCAAAGTTCTATCCATTTTATTCACCTGTTGTATTTGATCGTTGATCCATGTGTCATCCATCGTCACCTTTTCAATGAATCTTACACCAATTAGATCTGCTTGAGTTTTGTAATCTTCTTCATATGTGCAATTTTGCTTAATTCTGACCAGTTGCCCTTTCGGAATGTTGTATAACCAGGGTTTATAGTGGCAGCTGTTAATGGACAGATAACTGTTAGTATCCACACTCTTAAAGTGTGTTTTGGTGATCACTCTGTCTTTCTGCACCCAGATATTGAGATCTAAGAAATCCACAGATTTTTCACCTATTTTCCATACCAGTTTTATGTTCTTCTCATTCAGTTCTTCTTATGCATCCTTATTTCCATTCCAGACGATCACAATGTCATCTATATACCTTCCATATAGGGTTAATTCGGCTGGCATATTCTCATATACGGCTTCTTCCCAAAATGCCATAAAAGCATTAGCTATACTGGGTGCAAACTTCGCTCCCATGGCTATGCCAGTTATTTGTCTGTAATAAACCTGGTCATGTCAAAAATAATTATGTTTTAAACAGAAATCAAGGCATTTAATTAGAAATTTTCTTTGTTTATACTCTAAAGTACTGTACGTCCTCAAGCCATTTTGCCGCTGCACAATAGTATATAGTGAGGACACCTCCACAGTGGCCAGGAAAGTCCTACCTTCCAGTACCGATATTGTGTCCAATAGTTGAAGTGTATGCTTGGTGTCTTTTTTATATATGCCTTAGTTTTCTGAACCGCTGGTTGAATAAAATAATCAATATATTCCCCCATTCTGGAAGTCAATGAATCTATGCCGTTCACAATCGGCCTGCCTGGTGGTTCTTCACGGTTCTTGTGGATTTTTGGGATGGTATATATTATTGGTGTCCTACATATGATTCTGGTATCAGATACTTTGATTCTTTTTTGTTCAGTATACCCTTATTGCTACCCAAATTTACTATTGACTAATTGTTTTTTGAAATCTCTTGTGGGGTTACTTGGCAACCTAATATAAGTCTCTTCATCGTGTAGTTGTCTATTCAATTCTTGTAAATATTGCTCCTTCGACTGTATCACCACAGCTCCTCCCTTGTCGGCTGGACGTATCACAATGTCTGGTCTTTCAGTTAGTTTTTTGATCCCTTCCTTTATGTGTATCAGATCATAAATTCGCTTCGGTTTCAACATTTCTAAATCTTGTAGCACCAGTTTCCTAAATACTTCCACATGTTGATTATTTGATACTTGAGGATTAAAAACAGAGTTATTCCGCAATGTGCTGTATAGAGGCAGCCCTTGATTCTGTCTGTCTTCATGTATCGGTTTGGGGGGATTCCCAATCATATTTTTAAATATTGATCTTCCTAATGTATTTCTGAATCCCTATATAAGTTTCGAATTATTCAAATTTCTCACTGTGGCATGTTTAAGTCCTTTGTCCAATACCGCTAATTCCTGTGCAGTGATCGTTTTTCCACTCATTTACCACTCCTCCTCCTACTATTCTCTTTTGCGTTTGGATTCCCTTCCCCGCTCTGCATCCTCTTTTTTCCGGGCTGTGCCTTGCCCTGTCTTCCTCCTGTCTTCTTCTGGGGGAGCAATGGAATTCTTGGGGGTGTCTCCTGGGGGAGTAGTCCCTCTTCTCTTTGTCTAAAAAAGGCCTCTGAGTATCCCTTTCTCGTTGGTTGTGATAGTGGCTTTAATCCTCTCGATAATCATCATGATGATTCCTAATAGGATCAAAGTGATTATAGGTTGGTATAGGCCATATTATGACCAACGCAATACAGGACATTATACACAGACCCCCAAAAGGGGATGGAAAAAGGGTTTTAAGAAACCCTTTAGAAAACTATATAATAATTGGCACCAGAATCAGAGGGATGACAGAAGCTATCCACAACACTATGAATATCCAGTAAGATATGACAGGAGTCCCATACCAACCTATAAATCGCTTTGATCCTATTAGGAGGAGGAGTGGTAAATCTGAGCAGAAAAAACGATCACTGCACAAGAATTAGCGGTATTGGACAAAGGACTTAAACATGCCCCAGTGAGAAATTTGAATAAATTCGAAACTTATATAGGGATTCAGAAATACATTAGGAAGATCAATATTTAAAAATATGATTGGGAATCCCCCCAAACCGATACATGAAGACAGACAGAATCAAGGGCTGCCTCTATACAGCACATTGCGGAATAACTGTTTTTAATCCTCACTATCAAATAATCAACATGTGGAAGTATTTAAGAAACTGGTGCTACAAGATTTAGAAATGTTGAAACCGAAGCGAATTTATGATCTGATACACATAAAGGAAGGGATCAAAAAACTAACTGAAAGACCAGACATTGTGATACGTCCAGCCGACAAGGGAGGAGCTGTGGTGATACAGTCGAAGGAGCAATATTTACAAGAATTGAATAGACAACTACACAATGAAGAGACTTATATTAGGTTGCCAAGTAACACCACAAGAGATTTCAAAAACAATTACAGTCAATAGTAAATTTGGGTAGCAATAAGGGTATACTGAACAAAAAAGAATCAAAGTATCTGATACCAGAATCATGTAGGACACCAATAATATATACCATCCCAAAAATCCACAAGAACCGTGAAGAACCACCAGACAGGCCGATTGTGAACGGCATAGATTCATGGACTTCCAGAATGGGGGAATATATTGATTATTTTATTCAACCAGCGGTTCAGAAAACGAAGGCATATATAAAAAAGACACCAAGCATACACTCCAACTATTGGACACAATATCGGTACTGGAAGGTAGGACTTTCCTGGCCACTGTGGAGGAGTCCTCACTATATACTATTGTGCAGCGGCAAAATGGCTTGAGGACGTACAGTACTTTAGAGTATAAACAAAGAAAAATTCTAATTAAAATGCCTTGATTTTTGTTTAAAACATAATTATTTTTGACATGACCAGGTTTATTACAGACAAATAACTGGCATAGCCATGGGAGCGAAGTTTGCACCCAGTATAGCTAATGCTTTTATGGCATTTTGGGAAGAAGAAGCCGTATATGAGAATATGCCAGCCGAATTAACCCTATATGGAAGGTATATAGATGACATTGTGATCGTCTGGAATGGAAATAAGGATGCATAAGAAGAACTGAATGAGAAGAACATAAAACTGGTATGGAAAATAGGTGAAAAATCTGTGGATTTCTTAGATCTCAATATCTCGGTGCAGAAAGACAGAGTGATCACCAAAACACACTTTAAGAGTGTGGATACTAACAGTTATCTGTCCATTAACAGCTGCCACTATAAACCCTGGTTATACAACATTCCGAAAGGGCAACTGGTCAGAATTAAGCAAAATTGCACACATGAAGAAGATTACAAAACTCAAGCAGATCTAATTGGTGTAAGATTCATTGAAAAGGTGACGATGGATGACACATGGATCAACGATCAAATACAACAGGTGAATAAAATGGATAGAACTTTGATGCTGCAGAATAATCTAAAGAAGAAAGCCTATCAGGCTGAAGCACCATGCCTTATATTAGACTACAATGTACAGCATAAGAAGGTAGCTAAACTTATCAAACGACACTGGCATGTGTTGAAAAAATGATAAAGATTTAAAAGATATCCTGCCTGACACACCAAATATCGTATATAGGAGAGCTCCAACCCTGAAAGATATTATTGTTAAATCCATAGTTGAACCTCCCCCGAAGAATTCTTTTACTTTTTTTTCTGGAAAGGGTTTTTACCCTTGCAAAAACTGTTACGCCTGCCATCACACTAAAAAATTTCAAAATAAGGAGGTCAGAGTTTACAGCCACCACCACGGGTCACACCTATGAGATCAGGGACTTCATAGGTTGCCATTCCGAAGGAGTGGTATACTGTCTTCAATGTAGCTGCAATTTGCAGTACATAGGCAGAACAAAAAGGGCACTGAAGATCAGGGTAAAGGAACATGTGCAGAACATTGTAAATGGGTTTCCCAAACACAATGTTTCGAAACATTTCGCTACAGTACACAATCGAGATCCCTCCCACCTACAATTCTGGGGTATAGAAAAGTATAATCCATCATGGAGAGGTAGCCATAAGATAAGGACGATTAGTCAGAAAGAGTCAAGATAGATATATATTATGAAAAGTTTAGTGCCAGGTGGTTTAAATGTTGAATTTGATCTCAACTGTTTTTTAAGCAATTTTTAAAGGTATTGGGATATGCCTGTCTTTTATTTATTCTACTGTTGATCTGAAGTGTGGCTCTCCCTCCATTTCTGGTATAGACTTGTCAGGCTAATTTTCCCTTGTAGTCATCTTTAATATTGAGCTGGTTACATGGTTGGGTTTATTTATCCCCTTCCATTAACTTTTTGCCATAGAAAGCAATCTTAAAATGTTTTTATTGTAGAGCATTTTTTTTAAATAATTATTTTATAAAATATACTAATATGAGGAGTTATTAGGTGCACAATTAAGGTCAATTTGACTTTTGAGGATTTAATATATTTTAATTTTTGGATTTTTCCCTCTTTTTTTATAGATTTTTATTTTCAATTTCATTTTCATTTTCAATTTCATTTTCAATTTCATTTTCACTTTTACTTTTATTTTTGTTTACCTCATTCATTTTTGTGTTTGAGTCATGCATTCATCGTTCCAGTATTTTAGGAGTGCTCATAACAATTTTAATCCATTTAAGTATTTATGTCAAAATATTTTATAACACATTCCAAACCTGACACACTCATTCTTGCATAAACGGAAGAGGCATCTATGTATGATGAGGTGTCACGGGTTATCTAGTTACAGGTTTACGTCTGCCTATAGAACAAAACATCTTACTTAGAAGTGTCAGCAGAGGAACAGTTCTCCAGAAAATGGCCACTATGAAAACATGAGGTTTACTACAAGAAAATGGCCAACGTCGGTAAATAGAGCGGACCACAACAAAATGGCCTCTAATCCATTTCCGTTTTATGGAGAGATAAACACGATTGCCTCAGCCAATCCGCATCCCCTGAAGCAGTCACGTGATGACATAACGCGTAGGGAGTGGCCGGAGATTGAGCGATACCAGGAAGTGATGTGAGAGCGGCGTTCAGACGCCTTAACAACTGTATATGCTTATTTCTTTATTTATAATTGTAAGAGTCCATTTTTAACCTTTTAATAAAGCTTGTGTACTTTAACCATACTACACTATTGGGGCTTTTTCTCTCTCCCCCACCCTTGTTCGCTGCCATCCCCCCCCCCCATTCTGCGGAGGATACGAGGTTACAAGAAGACTTTGATGTGCAGTGGTATCTGGGAGATCTGGTGGATGAAGTAGAGGACCCCCTGGTGGTAGAGATTAACATAGCGGATGATACTTTTATTTATGGTTATATGCTGACACTTCGGATAATTGCAATTTTACATATGCTGGCACGGAGGACCTCCTGGTGGTAGAAGTTGGAATAACATCAGACAACGGACCTCAGTTTACCATTATATGTGATTTTAAGCAGTTTGAGGGTGAGGGCTCTGACCAGAATTTGTGGGACTTTTAACCCCTCCTTGTCCATCATATCATACATTGTAACCCCTTCTTTACAATTTTTGCCCCTCTTGTGGACAATTTTTCTTTTTGGATAATGTTGCCAAGAGACTAATACTCTAAATCATTTGCCCTGGCTTTTTATGAATACATGAATTTTCTATTGTGTACAATTTTTTACACTGTTTTCAATCATTTTATAAGCTTTGACACTTTATTGATTTATGTTATTGAGTGAATAATATATATATATATATATATATATATATATATATATATATATATATATATATATATATATTTTTTTTAAATATACACTGTAGCGCAGAATCACTTTTATAATTAACAAGCTGAGATTAGCATTCCTTTAAGAGAATGTTCCCAATCTCAGCTCATTACTTGTATAGACGACACCTGGGAAACAGAAATCTTGCCGATAGGGCAGTGGTTCTCAACTCCAGTCCTCAGGACCCACCAACAGGCCAGATTTTCAGTATTACCTTGGGGAGATGCAGACAAGAATACTGCAATCACTGAGCAGGAAATGATATCACCTGTGATGTATCTCAGTTATCTTTCAAACCTGGCCTGTTAGTGGGTCCTGAGGACCGGAGTTGAGAACCACTGCGATAGGGGATCAAATGCTTATTTCAAAAATTAAAATGCAAATTTAAAATTAGTTTCTGGACATTTGTTACTTCATCTCACTGTTTAAGTAAACCAACCATTAAAATTATAGACTGCCCATTTTTGTTAGTGGACAAAACTTACAAAATCAGCAGGGGAGCAAATACACGCGACAACCTCCCCCCCCCCCACACACACACACCCCCCCCCCCTCGCTGTATCCAAGCCAGTCCCCTGTTGAGCCAAATCTCAATTAACACTTAATTTAGCAGGAGGAAAGGAAAAAAATAAATAAATAGCCAAAATTTTTAGGCAACAAGTAGTGCAAAGGTGTAAAAAAAAAAAAAAAAAAAAAAAAAAAAATTTGCAGTAACAAGTGCAACATACATAACACTTGTTACTCCAGTTTTGGATACATTGTGTCAAAGGTAAAATACAGATATTGACCAGATACATGTATTTATGGAGTCACTACATCTCTAGTGTAAAAAGACTAGCAGACTGCTAAAGCTGTAAAGAAAGGATGTCCAGCAAAACAGTCCAGTATTGAGACAGCCATGGACAGGCCTGTAGTAACAAGTGTATTTAACCACTTCAGTTGCCACACCTGTATACCACTTATAGGCTAGAGCAATTTACATTTTAGTCATGATTTTCTGATTTTGCAACACATATGTAAAGTGATTTCAATGTGTACAAGATTATAGGAGATAATTGGGTTTACATCTTTAACATCTCAGGGTTAATTTAGTACAGCATTAAAAACTCACTTGCCAGTTTGCTTTAAATGGCAGCATGTGCTGCTTAAAATGAAACTCCCTCATTACAAAGACACCAATTTATTGTACCAATAAAGACATTACAATATTTTTCTAAGCAAACCTTTGCATGGTATGTTTATGCAAGAAGTGCTTTCAAACCTGCAACAGTCTAGGAACCAGACAAAATGACACCAGAATTCTGCTGTTGTAGGGACAGTAAAGATACCTGTATCTTATGGCTTGGCACCTATATATGTTTCAGAGGCTTCCCATTGCAATTCCTTGGTCTTTCCTAAGAGTACGTAGTGCCTTAATCCTTTGTGTGGGCAAAAATCCCACCAACGTCTTCCTCATACATATCTATCCATGCCAAAGATCTATGGAGGAATAGCCTTCACAGACCTTCGCTTTTTTTGCAGTTCACCTTAACTGAGCACTCCCCTGGTGCAGAGACAAAAGGTGGCTACAACAGCTTATACAATTTCTCACTACCTTGTCCCATTGAGTGATTAACATCCAGACCAATAGTCCCATTAAGGATTTCAGTCTGGTCCCAGCTACCTAAAAATTACTAAGCCAACCTGCTGAATCTTTGGCTCTGCATCTACTTAAATGGGAGATCTGGGTAGAGCATTCTCGGCGGAACAAGACCATTATAGAATTTGCTCACTATTCCTCCATTGCAAGCAAATACTAAGAGTTGGGCTACAAAATGCTCACCCATTGGCATTGGGTCCTGGCCCTGTGAGGAAGCTCTACCCAGAAGCAGTAAAACATTTTCTGACATTGCAAGGAGGAGCACTATCATCCACATTTTCAGGTCTTGAAAGCTAGCCCAACTATTGGTCTCAAGTCAGAGACTATCAAAACATCTGACAGATTTTTGACTTGGGGCGAGAACTAAGCCAGATACCTACTGCACCACTCTGACCTTTCTAGGAAATGCTGTGGGTCCACCTGTTGAATGCTGCTTGAGCCTGCAAACTGTTATTGTGGAAACAGGAAATCTCTCCATCGCATTCCACATGGTATAACATTGCCAAAATTCTCTATGGAAAGCAACAAAACCTTGGTTTTAAGGCAAGGGGGAGAAATTTAGCCATAAATGGTTCTATTGGACCCTCTTTACCTGCTCGAGGGAATAGTTGATTGTTCACTACAGGGAGTGAGGCTTTCCTCTTCCCCTCCCCCTCATTGCTCGTTTCCTTTTTCCACTCTTTTGACAACTTGGTCTTTTCTGATACTATGTTCAAATTTTTTTTTTAACGATACACTATCTTTGGCTGTCAACATACTTTACTGAAATCGTGTAAGCGCAACTGATGTAAATCTGAGGACACCATTAGTCTAATGCAGTTTTTAGGCAAGGTTTGTCTTAATTTCCATCACCACCTCACAGGAATATAGCTCTGTTCCAATTCATTGGGGTACTTTCCGTTCACATTGTGCTTTGTAAACGGAGTTCAGAATGTAGAACCCAAAATATATTTTTTTTAAACTCAAAGCTGGGGGGGGGGGGAACACACCCCTCCAGAAAAGATTTTTTACAGCCTTGTAAGAAGACAAGGAGTGATAAACTTACCAGCAATGTTCCCCAGTGCCCAAACTGCTTGTTCACTTATTTGTGCATGTGGGGAGGAGAGCAGAGATATAAACGATGGAATAGCATTCGCCTCTACCACTGCTTTGGTCTGGTCTGACGTGCCGGATGCAATGTTAGTAAGGGCCCAAGCTGCTTCAAACTGTAAAACGCTGTTATCATGGTAACTCAGGAACTCTACCAGTCTTGGTATAAGTCCAGCCTCAATGATATCATTTAAGGGAGGATTCCTCTCACGCGACAACATTTTCCTGCAAGAAGGAATATAAAAAGTTGAATACTTCTACCGGTACTCTTCTCCTTTAGAATTACCACAAAAAAAAAAAAAAAAAAAAAAAAAAAAAAAAAGGAGAAGAAGAACCCACATGCCATTTCTTCAGTAGGCATAAAAATGCTGTCAAGAAAATAAAACCTGCTAAACGAAACCAAAGAAGTGGCTTGAATAAGCTGATAAACAATCACAAAACCAGTCCAGTTTAATGTGACCTACTACTAGCCATGACAAAACAATTCATTTTATGAAGACCAAAATATGTTATCTGCCTTCACCCATGTCATCTTTCCTGATAAAAGGTTTAGCATCTTCAGGAATCCTTTCAAACGTTTACCTGGCAGCCTGTGTGCATTTCAGCTCAAGATCTGAATCACCAGAATGAATACCTTCAATTATTTCTTCCATAGATAGTGAAGGACCCTGAAAGGCAAAATGTAAATGGTGTATAATTATTTCTGGTTTAAAACAAATGCACACATTGCACAACATGGGGAAAGGTCACTAAAGGGCACTTCATTTTAGGACTTTTCCAAAAACTGAGTTACTACAGTCAGGGCCATCTGTAATAACTGGACCGTGGGCAAAAAAAACCCCCCCAGGCTTATTGTCAGGAAATACAGCACCGACTGCTTCCACCTCCGATAATGGACAGAAAGTGCCACGGCTCCTACTTCCTCTGGAGCCCCACTTGAGAGTAGCCTGGGCTCAAGGGACAGCTACTTTGGCCCCCCCAATAATGACAGGGCCCAAGACAGCTGTCCCATTTGCCCACGTTAAGAAGGACAGCCCTGACTGTTGGAGGCAGGGTTATACAGAAGTTTGTTTTGTTTGCCAGTGTACTAGCCTCCTGTAGGTGGCAGTATAATCCAAATAGGATTAATACTTGTGTCCTTCCAGAATAAATAATCACTGCAAAGCAAAATTTTTATATTTATAAATATAGCTTTTTTTTAATGCACACAATTACAGGCAGAAAGTCAGTCAAAAAAGTCAAGCACCCAAAACTATGGGTTAACATCTCAGATGAGTTTACTTTAGCAACAGCATAGATATACGATAATGAATTGGGTACCTGTTGACGCTTTTGCTGTTCAGGAGAGTTAAGCAACTCTTGTGGAAACGGGGACACATTTCTCCTTTTTAGAATCTGCTCATCTTTCCTGGCTTTTCTAAGCTCCACACTGACCTCAGCTCTTCGTCGCCTTAGTTCCTAGAGAATTAAATAGATGGACAATCAAACGTCTCAAATATAATGGCCCCCAAACAACCCTCTCCCGACACAAGACCCAAATATGCAACTACAGAAGTTGCTTCCATCCTAAATGCAACACATTCTTAAACGAGAGTGCAGTGTTGCAAGATTAAGTTACAAGATAACCGTTATTGCATGTAAAAAACAATCTGATCCAGTTAAGTCTCTAAAATACTAGGCTGGGTCTGAAAATAGCCATCTTGAGACCCCCTGGATGACAAGTCAACTGACCTTTAAAATGTACCCAGGCGATTGCCAATTTACCAAAATAAAACTAGTGAAAAAGGTTCTATCCAGTGCAAACAGTTACGTATGCAGGATAGAAATAAAAAAAAAAAAAAATAAAAAATATAAATAAAAAGTACGATTCTGCAATCCCCACCCCATGGGAGCTTGGCCACGAGTGCTGATGCAACTTATTTTATCTCAAGAACGTGTCACCCTATAGCAAGCGTATTGGGACTACAGAACTCCCCCACTAATCTAGCATAGGTGTGTTCCGTAACTTCAAAGAGCTGAAATGAGCAAGATTAATAACCATGCTTAGGATTTCTGTACAGGGGATGCACCTGGTCAAGTTTCATGCTCACTGGAATACTGTCAGGAACAGGTATTCCTGTACTTGCATCTTTCTAAAAAATAGAGGAGTGGGGAAAAATGTAGCAAAATATTTTACCAATACTTTAACAAAAAAACCCCAAAAAATTAAAAAAAAAAAAAAAAAAAAGTAAAACAGAGGAGATAAGGGCGCTCTGGTGGAGGTGGGTAGCTGGTCAGAGGGATGACAGTGATGAGGCACTTCTGGCAGCACTTTGGTTAGAGGAGAAGCAACTGAAGATATAAAAAAGGAAAAGAAAAAGAAAGGCGCCTCTAAGTGCAGTAAGCAAAATTTAATAAAGTGCACAAAGTGTTAAAAGCACTTACAATATTGTGGAGTGTTAAAAAACATAAAAAAAAAAAAAAAAAAACACCACACACAAACAAACACATGTGTGGCTCCTTAGTCAGACCTACGCCCATACTCAAGCTGGCTTATGAATGGTGCGCCCTGAAGGAATTTGACACAGGAGTACAGGGCACAGATGGCAGTGGTTAAACAATATACAAACTTAAGGTTGGTATTGAATCAATATACAGGCGTGTTACATGTGTTTGTATATTTGTTAATTTAACCACTGCCATCTGTGCCCTGTACCCGTGTCAAATTCCTTCAGGACTTCATTGTATATAGCACTGACGTTAATGATCCATTTTGAGGGTGCACGGTCGTCTTGGCCGTCCTCGTAATACATCTGTCACTTCCCTTATTGTGTATTCAACATCTGTCCATACTCCTCCCCCTCACTATTTCCCCCCTCCGTCAGACCTACGCCCATACTCACCATTCATAAGCCAGCTTGAGGAGTATGGGCGTAGGTCTGACAAAGGAGCTGCACATGCTCCGAAACGCATTACCGCCCCCTCCTCTACACTGACACCATCAGCCTTGTGTCCCGCAGCAACTACAGGCTTCCCTGCTGCCTCCTCTTTCCAACATGCATGAGAACGCTTTACAGCTGCTGGAACGGCTCTACACTGCTCTACCACCATGCTGAGGATGGACACATGCCACAGATGAGGACTCCTGATTTTATCATGTTTAACACTCAATCTTGCAAGTGCTTTTAACCCTTTGTGCACTATTAAATTTTGCATACTGCACTTAGAGACGCCTTTTTTTTCACTTTTTTATAAAAAGGATTGTACGATATCACAGCTTATCAGCCCTTAGCTATGGTGGATGAGGACTGGTAAATTAAATTTATTCTTGTACTTGGGTTTCAATGTCAAGAAAATGCGCATGTTAGGGTTCCAAAAACCACCACATGCAGGTAGTAAGTGTGCTGTAGTTAAAAGTAAAGTAGAGCCATAGGTATTGGAGATTTTCACCATGGCAAACTGATTGCAAGACAGCCATCCTGAATCATAAGAGCTTCCCCCAAGCATAAATTTCACAGCAGAGGATATTTTCATATGTACTGTCCAAACTGTTCTGTACAAAAACATACATGGTGGAGGAACCCATTAACAGTGGTTGGAAACTACCATTATGGTGTTTTGGGTGAAGGCATGTGATCTGCATGACTATACCCTCTAAACCAGAGTTTCTCAAACTGTCTTGCGGCGCAGCAAAGATCTAAAAATGTTCGCAGCACATTTAAAGATTTAACAGTTTGTGGTCAGCAGTAAATATTTACAAAAGCAGCAGTCTTGTGTGACCCCAATAATAATCAGCACTGAAATAGTAGGCATATCTAAGTGTGGAAAGGTCGTATTGAGCTGGCTCTTCCTGCAGAGTTGGGCAGGCAAGCAACTGATCTGTGTAGCAGAGATCAACAGGCAAGCAGCTGTATCTGCAGAGTGGGGCTGAGATGCTGACAAATTAGGCAAGAGAATTGTCAACTGTCAAAGCTGTGGTCCCAATGATCTGGCTCCTTTTGCAGAGTTTGACAGGTTGGCAGCTAGTCTGTGTAGCAGGGATCTGCAAAAGCAGCTGTGTCTGCAGAGCGGAGCCGTGATGTTTATGGGCTTGTGTGGGAGAACAAGTCGCATCCCATGCACTCTGCAAGAGAAGCCAGCTTATTGGGACCACAGCTTTGACAGTTCTCCCGCTTAGCTCATCAGAATCTCAGCCCTGCTGTGCAAACAGCTGCTTGCCTGCCAATCTCTGTAGCACAGACCAGCCACCTGCCCACCCAACTCTGCAGGAGAAGCCAGCTCATCAGGAGCTGTCCACCCATAGATATGCCTACTTTTTCCTGATACAGCAGTGCGTGCATAATTTCACATTTTTTCCCGTCCCGATTACAAGCTACATTTAAATGGGTGCACCCCTACTGTCCATTTTGCACTTGTCCTACAGGTAACTTGGGACCCATCATAGGGGAGCAGCGCTGACTGCTACAGGTAACTTGGCAGCTATTAGTGCTGCTCCCTATGATAGCCTGCCCCCCAACCCCCACAAGTTACATGTAGCACAAAAAAAAAAAAAAAATTGTGTAAGGAAATACAAAAATTAGACAGAAGGGGCGCACCCATTTAAATGTAGGCTGTAAATGGGACAGGATAAAAATGTAAAATTATGCACACTGCTGTATCAGGAAACAGTAAGCATATCGATGTGTGGACAGGTCCCAATGAGCTGGTTTCTCCTGCAGAGTTGGGCAGCCAGGTGGCTGGTCTATGAATGCATGCTTTGCCATGCAGTAGAAAAACCATGCTGCAAATGCACCAAAAAGCATGGTAAAACGCTCCACTTTAAAGTTCGAGCTTTTTTGGGGCAATTGTTGCTCATAGGGTAGCCCATTCAGGTGAATAGACCAGTGTTTCTAAACTCCAGTCCTCAAGGCACCCCAACAGGTCAGGTTTTCAGGATTTCCCTCAGATGAAACGGCTGTGGTAATTACTAAGGCAGTGAAACTGATCAAATCACCTGTGCAAAATAAATGGTAATACAAAACAGCAGAACAATCAGCAAACAATAAAATGACTGGAAAACTGCAAGTTGAACACTATAGGCAATCACATATACCTAGTACATAAATAAAAGCAAAAAAGGTAAGTGCAGCAAAACTACATTAAAGAAATAGTCCAGTATAGGTGGAAAATCCAATCACCTAACAGAAGGAATGGCAGGATCCCTCGTGTGAAAAAGGGGGAAGTCCTGATGTAAAGCAACAATATCCTTCACCAAATGAGCCCAGATACGCTTATCAGAATGGATGGACCTCCCTGCCACAGAAGGTCAAAAACGCATATATCCTCAAGGGATGTTGCAAACCTCTCAGACAATTTGGACGATCCTCAATCGCAGTGTGTGGAGCTCATTTCCGGAAGGAAAATCCAGTGACGCAAGGGTAAAACTCCAGAGGCTGGTAAGGTGATGTTATGCAGCACTCCTCTACTGCCAGTGGCCGTAAAATAGGGGATAGTTTTATGGCATTTTTATTTTTAAATTTTTATTTATTTATTTTTATTAGTAATGGCAGCGATCTGCTATTTTAAATCGGGCCTGCGACATTGTGGCAGACACATCAGACACTGCTATAAAAATGCATTGATTACTGTGTAAATGACACTGGCAGTGAAGGGGTTAAGTGTGTCCCAGGGAGTGATTCTGTTAGGGGGCTGGGCTTGAACAGACAGGACAGTGATCACTGCTCTCGATGACAGAGAGCTGTGATCTGTCCTGTCACTAGGCAGAACAGGGAAATGCTTTGTTTACAAAAGCATCTCCCCATTCCTCCTCTCCGTGACACGATCGCGGGCACCCAGCGGGCAGAGTCCGCAGCGGGCGTGTGCTGGTCGGCAAGTGGTTAAAGTGAATAACTCAACACCAAGTTCACTATATGAACCACTTATGTATTTGTACATGTTGATCATATCCCCCCCTTAATCTCCTCTCAAGAGGGAATAAATTCAGTTCCTCATAGCCGAGCTCCTCCATGCCTCTTATCAGTTTGGTTGCCCTTCTCTGCACTCTCCCCAGTCCCGATATCCTTTGAGACCTGGTGCCCAAAACTGAACTGCATATTCCAGATGGAGTTCTTACTAATGATTTGCACAGGGGCAAAAATGATCTCTCTGTAGTCCATACCGCTGAATACAAGAAATGACTTTGCTCGCTTTGGAAACCGCAGCTTGGCATTGCATGCCACCACTGAGCCTATAATCTACCAAAACTCCCAGATCCTTCACCATAGATTCCCCCTAGTATGTATGATGCATGCAAAAGGGGGAGGGGTATGCCTATATATCAAGAATAATGTACAAGTGAATGTGAGAGATGACATCACTGAGGGGGCTAGGGAGGAGGTGGAATCTTTATGGGTAGAGCTCCAAAGGGATGAAGCTAAGGGGAAAATAATACTGGGAGTATGCTATAGGCCCCCTAACCTGAGGGAGGAAGTGGAGACGGATCTCCTATCACAAATTGGATTAGCAGCAAGGATGGGAAGTGTTATCATAATGGGGGATTTTAATTATCCAGACAGACTGGGCGGAGGGAACCGCGCATTCATTTAAGGCTCGCCAGTTCCTTAATGTCTTGCAGGACAATTTTATGGGTCAGATGGTAGACGCACCAACTAGAAATAAAACATTACTAGATCTACTGATTAGCAACAATACAGACCTGATAACAGATGTGGAAATACGGAGCAATTTAGGTAACAGCGATCACAGGTCAATTAGTTTCAGTATAAATCACACAAATAGGAGACATGAAGGGAACACAAAGACACTGAATTTCAAAAGAGCCAACTTCCCTAAACTACAAACCTTGCTAAAAGGCATAAATTGGGATAAAATATTAGGAACAAAGAATACAGAGGAGAGATGGGTTTGCTTTAAGAGCATATTAAATAAGGGCATTAGCCAATGTATCCCACTGGGTAATAAATTTAAAAGAGCGAACAAACATCCTGGATGGCTTAACTCCAATGTAAAAATGCATATAAAAGCAAAGGAGAAGGCCTTCAAAAAAATACAAGGTTGAGGGATCATCCACAGCATTCAGAATTTATCAAGAATGCAATAAGAAATGTAAGGGTGCAATTAGGATGGCTAAGATAGAACATGAAAGACACATAGCGGAGGAGAGCAAAAAAAATCCCAAGAAATTCTTTAAGTATGTAAACAGTAAAAAAGGGAGGACAGACCATATTGGCCCCATAAAGAATGAGGAAGGACATCTGGTTACAAAGGATGGGGAGATGGCAGAGGTATTGAATTTATTCTTCTCCTCAGTCTTCACGAGTGAATCGGGGGGCTTCAGTAACCAAAACTGCAGTGTTTATCCTCATGACACAACACAGGAAGCACCTACATGGTTAACAGAGGACGGAATTAAAATTAGACTTGAGAAACTTAACATTAATAAATCACCGGGACCAGATGGCTTGCATCCGAGGGTACTTAGGGAACTCAGTCAGGTGATTGCCAGACCGTCGTTCCTAATTTTTACAGACAGTCTATTGACTGGAATGGTACCAGCTGATTGGAGAAAAGCCAATGTAGCACCAATATTTAAAAAGGGCCCAAAAAACATCCCTGGGAATTACAGACCAGTTAGCCTAACATCAATAGTATGTAAACTCTTGGAGGGGATGATAAGGGACTATATACACAAGATTTTAGTAATAAGAATGATATCATTAGCAGTAATCAGCATGGATTCATGAAGAATCGTTCTTGCCAAACCAATCTATTAACCTTCTATGAGGAGGTGACTTGCCATCTAGATAAAGGAAGGCCCATAGACGTGGTGTATCTGGATTTTGCAAAAGCATTTGACACAGTTCCCCATAAACGTTTACTGTACAAAATAAGGTGCGTTGGCATGGACCATAGGGTGAGTACATGGATTGAAAACTGGCTACAAGGGCGTGTTCAGAGGGTGGTGATAAATGGGGAGTACTCAGAATGGTCAGGGGTGGGTAGTGGGGTCCCCCAGGGTTCTGTGCTGGGACCAATCCTATTTAATTTGTTCATAAACGACCTGGAGGATGGGATAAACAGTTCCATCTCTGTATTTGCAGACGATACTAAGCTAAGCAGGGCAATAACTTCTCCGCAGGATGTGGAAATCTTGCAAAAAGACCTGAACAAATTAATGGGGTGGGCGACTACATGGCAAATGGAGGTTCAATGTAGAAAAATGTAAAATAATGCATTTGGGTGGCAAAAAATATGAATGCAATCTATACACTGGGGGGAGAACCTCTGGGGGAATCTAGGATGGAAAAGGACTTGGGGGTCCTAGTGGATGATAGGCTCAGCAATGGCATGCAATGCCAAGCTGCTGCTAATAAAGCAAACAGAATATTGGCATGCATTAAAAGGGGATCAACTCCAGAGATAAAACGATAATTCTCCCGCTCTACAAGACTCTGGTCCGGCCGCACCTGGAGTATGCTGTCCAGTTCTGGGCACCAGTCCTCAGGAGGGACGTACTGGAAATGGAGCGAGTACAAAGAAGGGCAACAAAGCTAATAAAGGGTCTGGAGGATCTTAGTTATGAGGAAAGGTTGCGAGCACTGAACTTATTCTCTCTGGAGAAGACGCTTGAGAGGGGATATGATTTCAATTTACAAATACTGTACTGGTGACCCCACAATAGGGATAAAACTTTTTCGCAGAAGAGAGTTTAATAAGACTCGTGGCCACTCATTACAATTAGAAGAAAAGAGGTTTAACCTTAAACTACGTAGAGGGTTCTTTACTGTAAGAGCGGCAAGGATGTGGAATTCCCTTCCACAGGCGGTGGTCTCAGCGGGGAGCATTGATAGCTTCAAGAAACTATTAGATAATCACCTGAATGACCGCAATATACAGGGATATGTAATGTAATACTGACACATAATCACACACATAGGTTGGACTTGATGGACTTGTGTCTTTTTTTCAACCTCACCTACTATGTAACTATATTCTAAGCCCCCAAGTGCATAACTTTACATTGATCAACATTAAACCTCATTTGCCCAATTAAACAGTGCATTAAGGTTGGCTTGTAAATTGGAGACATCCTGGTAAGGATGTTAATCCACTGCATAGCTTGGTGTCATCTGCAAAGACAAACTGTACTTTTAATCCTAGACCCTATATCATTTATAAAGATATTAAAGTAAGGGTCCAAACACTGAAACTTGGGGTACACCACTGATGACTCTTACTCTGAATGGTCTAACGTTATTAACCACTACTCTCCAAATCCTGTCTCAACCAGTTTTCTATCAATTTACAAAATGAATCTTTCCAAGCCTGTAGACTTTACCTTACACATGAGCCATGTGTGGGGAACTATGAAACGCTTTTGCAAAATCCAAGCATAACCACGTCCACCCCTCTGTCCAAGGTTTTACTTACAAAGAAAAAAAAAAAAAAAAAATAAAATGAGAGAGATAATTGAGATAATAGAATCCATCCAAGGAGGCTCCACAGCCAGATCCTTCAGGATGGATAGGAACAGCCTCCTGGGCCAGTGAGGTGCAATTAGAACAAGTGTATCTTCTGTCTGGAATTTCCTCAGAACTGCTGGTAAAAGAGTGGGAGGGGGAAGGCACACCACCAGTTCTGAGCACGTGCATCTACTGTTGACATAGGACAATTCCTTCATGGTTGCCTAATGGACCTGTAGGTGCTGGCCCTGGAGCTTCCTCTGAAAGGCTCAGTGCTAGCGCAATGGCCCTCAATTCTCTCCAATTGGAGGATGACATCTTCACCTACTCTCCAGGAGCCCTGCACCAGCCGTGGACTCAGGTGCACCCCTCAGCCTGTGCCGCTTGCATCTGTCGCAATGGTCCTTGACACCGGCAACACCCAACCTAGTCCTGAAGACAGATTTGACGCCTTCCTCCACCACCCGATTTGGCACTTGAACCAGGGAATCCAAAAGGCCTCTGGCTGTGGTCCCATACCTCCAGGATGAACAGTGCAACAGGCAGAAATGCAAGCCTGCTCACTGCACCGCCAAGACCATGGCTGTCAAGCCCAGAGCTGACATGGGATTTTCCTTTCAACATAGCCTAACCTGTCCAACAGGTACTTAAAATGGATTGGTTGGAGGTGACCGACTCACTGTGGTAGGAAAGCCCCCAATCTTGCTCCCACCATGGTCAACCCATAATTGGGGCTGTTCTGGAGGGGGGGGGGGGGGAATTCTCCCCAGACACACAACCTTTTTCTGAGGGTGAGCCCTTCTCCAAGACTTCTCTTCATATTCGACTCGAAAGGCCTTTTTAAATCAGCTGGCCATTCACAGCCATCTTTATGGTGTTTTTAGAAGCACCATATCCTTTAACCGGCCCTGAACACATACAGAGAATTTGATCTTCTGAATTCTTTTGTGACCTCGAGATAGCCTGGATGTGAGAGGTCTACTGCACTATGAAGTATCCTTTCCTTATGATAGGATGGCGTTGGGCAAAATGTAGGAAGAACCATTTCTTATGACCTATGAAACACTAAAGAAACCTTTGGTAGAAAACCCGGGTCAGTTCTTAGCTCTACCCAGTCCGGAAAGAAAAAAAATGGTTCAACAATAGACAGGGCTTGTAGTTCACCAACCCTCCTAGCTGATGTAACCGCCACTAATAATGCTAACTCTAGCAACCAAAATTTGCTTGGGTAGGGTTGAAACTAGTTTGTTGGACAAACCCCTTTCCTTTCAAGATTTGTCCCTCAGTAACCAGGCTGTCAACCTGAGATGCTCCACATTGGGTTGCTGAATGGGCCCCTGAGTTAGGTCTTGTAACAGAAGGAACCAGGAGGAGTTCTACTGCCATCTTCTGCAGGGTTGAAAACCATGCCCTCTGGGGCCAAAATGGTGCTACTAAAATCATGCTTGTACACTTTTTGCAGTTTGGGTAGCAACAAGATCTGAAAAGGGGGGGGGGGGGGGGGGGGGAAGCATAGCAAAGGCAGAATGTCCACAGCTGCGCTAGCGCATACAGGCCATTTTGCTTGATCCTGCCTGTTCAGGGAGAAATAAACCACCACCTTTGCGTTGGCCTGTGACGTGCATAGATCGATCTGGGGAGTTCGCCATCTTCCCATTAGCATCTGGAATACTTCTGTATTCAGACTCCACTCTGATTCTAGCACACTTTCCCCGCTTAAGGAGTCTGCTACTAGATTTAGTTTGCCCTTCAGGTGTACCGCTGTCAGGGATGCAAAGTTGCCTTCTTCCCAAGACAGAATCTGAAGAGCAGAGGACAGCAATACTCTGCTTCTTGTGCCTCCCTGTTTTGTAGGGCACTGCCGTGGCATGGTCAGACAACACTTGAATGTGGTGGCCCTTGACTTGATCCTCAAATGCCCACAGTCCCAGCCCAAGGGGAGGATCTCTTGGCCTCTGTTTGTCCAAGCTCCTTGAGCCATCTGCCCTTCCAGGTGGGCACCCCAACCCCAAGAGCTTGTGTCTGTTGTCAACCTCTTTTCTACTGGGAATGTCCAGAGCAGGCCTCTGGCCACAGTCCTGTCCAACACAGCTTCAAGATCTGGGCCAAACACTAAACCTCCCTCAAACAGAAGACCACATCGCTTCGCCTTTGAGGCAGCATCTGACCATATTTTAACCCATAGTGCTTGACCTGTCGAGTTTACCAGGGCCAAGGATCTTGCAGACATCCTTATGGATTCTGCCATGAATCCTACCGCCTTCTGTAATACTGGCAGAGTGTCCAGATCCTTGCAGGAAGTTTCAGCTTCAATATGGCTTTTCAACTGTTCAAGCCAGTGCTTTAGGTTCCTGGCCACCACCGTTGAAGCCATAGCTGGCTTTACGTTAGCCAAGGTTGAGTCCCAGGCTTTCGACAGGGAATCCGCCCTTTTATCCATGGCGTCTTTTAGGACACCCATATCCTCAAATGCCAGGTCTGTATTTGGTGACCTGCAAAAAAACTGCATCGAGGTTAAGTTTGAGCGCTATCCTTTTTAAAAAGAAATCTCCGCTTGAATGATCTGGAGAAGGTGCTCTTTCAGGATCTTTCCACTCCCTCTTTACAGTTTCCGACAGGAACTTATATACTGGAAACAGTGTTTAACTTCCCAAGCCCTGAAACATTTTATCACGTAAAGATAATTGGGCTTTGTCCTCTTTAATGTTCAAAGTTGTATCTTTGATAGTCAGCTCTTCTAGGAACAGCCTGTAGCGTGAAGAGGCTTCTTTTTCCTCATCTTCCTATGAACCTGGGGAATCACTTCCCCCTTCATCCTTGGAATCACTGGCCTCTCTGGGTGCCAAAATAGATGGACAAGAACAGGGTGAACTACCCCTGCTGCTGGGCTGTGCAACCGGGTGTTTGTCCAGAAAAGATCAGAACAATTAAAAAAAAAGTGTTTGATAGTCCTTTCTGGAAGGAGCTGAGCAACCGCTCAGGCTGGGAAGTGGGTGTCTGGGGACGTCTCCCCTTTGACTAACTCTGCTATGCTTTCTTTTAGGGGGAGGGGAGGAATGCTTGTTTTTTCCCTTGGCTTTTTGCCTGAAATACACCAAAACCCCCTCACCAAATACAGACATCATTTACATGGGAAAAGAAAATGACACTTTTTGGGATGCCCTTGCTGCTAAGCAGAAGAGGCCAACCCTTTAGCTACTGTGCTGCCACCACAGCTCTAATAAATCAAAATAGTGACCCACAAAACCAACTAAGTCACTATGCTAACAAACCACTGTTCGTGTTGTAACCCAAGGAGAGTGATGCAGGCTCCCTCCCCCAGGGGACTAAGTAAGGGAAACAAACTCATGACCCACACAGGATAAAAACACAGGGACCTCTGCCCCCGCTTACCTGGGTCTGGCTGGTGTTAGTAGCACCTGCTCCCGCCACCACCGCCTGGTCCTCTGGATCCATCTTACTGAGGCTCCAGCGGCATCCGGCTGCTTTTTAGATTTGATTTTTCCTGTTACTTTTGCTGCGCTCGCCACCTGGGACTCAAAGCATGGAGGCACAGGAGTAATAGGGACGCTGTTCACCGTCCCTTTCCCAGCCACCGGTCAAGAGAGCGGGGACCTCCAACAGCCTTAACCCTCGCCAGGCATGAAGGGGAGGAAACACCGGAGCACCCTCCTTCCATCGGGGGGAGGATACTGGGCTGACCTTCAACACACAGGTATACCCCCTACTAACCCCTGGAGAGAGCGTAACACACCCCTGATTCCCTGCAGCACTTCCACCATGGCAGAGGAAAAACACTACAACTGAGGCCATGGTGGAAGTGACCGGTCTTTAAACTGACTGCAGTGTTTTCTGGGAAAATGGGTGGAGCTGCGCTTTCTCCAGGTGCCGTCCCAAAAGACAAGGTGAGAAAATCTAGTCTCCCTCAGTGCCAGCCTCGATGCGTGTCTTGATCTGTGTCAACCTATACTCCATGTTGCGGGCCACCACTGTGACCGCCATGGGGGGGGGGCTTGAAGTTTCCTAAAGGACGAGTCTAAGGTTCTTTAGGAGCAAATCCATCCTCTTGTCCATGGGGTCCACCAGCACTTTAATGTCCTCCAAAACCAGATCCTTATGCCTGGAAACCTATGAAAAAGGCCACATCTAGCCTTGGGGACTTTCCAGACTTGCTCATCCTCACAGAACGGAAACCTACATTTCAGAGCTCTGGAAAAAGAAAGGTTTCCTTTTCAGGTCTCGCCATTCCCCTTTAATGGCTTCATCCAGAACACCGTGGACTAAAAACACCGTCTTGTGCGCCTCCAAGCCCTGGTACATCTGGTCATGGAGAGACCATGCCTTTTTCTTTTCCTGGATCCCTAAGGTGGTATGGATGGCTCCCAGGAGATCCTCCAGGTAAAGTGTATACCGCAAGACTCTGGTGGATGTCCCATCCACCCCCTCTGATGCCACGCTCTCAGGTAAATCCTCACTGGCAGCCCTCCACTACCAGAGGGACCGGCGGGCCTGGTGGAATGCTGCTGCGCTGGATGAAGAAGAAGAAGTCTGCCTCCGATTTTAGCAAGCCTGCAATACACTGCCTGCACAAGGCTCTGTTAGAGCCTGAGGATAACTTGTTCCCACAGTTAGGGCACTTTTTGCAGCCTGACTTGTCTTCCCTTGGAGCCTCCTTAACCGTAAATAAAAACAGATGAGCTTAGCATCAAACCTTTACCCTCTTTAAACACCCGTGCTGCAACCACCACTACTGCATATTCCTGGGACAGTGAGGTATCCACCACCATGGAGTATACTAGTCCCAGTCCTACAACTACCAACATGTAAATACCACAGTACAGGTCCTACCCAGCAGCCTACCTGGGTTTGGCTGGTGCCTGCATCCGCTGGAGTGTCCTGGGGATTTGTCTCCATGGTTCCCCCCCCTTCCTGCTCCAGACACCGCCACTAGTCCAGTATTGCTGGACGCTAGTCAGGGTTAGTAGGCCCAGCCTGGGCTGTTCCCCTCATCCTTGCGCCCTGGAGACCCAGAACCAGACATCTCGGCGCACAGTGATGACGTGGTTCCAACGGAAATGACGCAAACGGCGTCTCCGGCCCCCACCACGATCGCAGCAAGGAGCGGAGATGGATGAATCCACCTGCACAGCTCCTGGGGGGGGGGGGGGACCTGAATCACCCTGCCACTGGCACACCTTGGCACTGGAAGGGGGGGGGGGGTGTGACCGGTCTTCACTGGAGCTGACGAATAGGACCCAGTTCCCCTGTGCGGTCCCCACTCCCTTCAGGCAGCCCCTGAGAGATGAAGTCCCTCTCCTGGTTCCTCAGCAACACGATCCGACGGAGGAAACACATGACTGACCAGGGACCGCCTTTTGAACTGTGGCAATGTGTTTCCTATGGCAACGGGAGGGACTCCATCTCTCAAGGGCTGTCCTGGAAGACGACTGGGGAAACCTAGGTAGACCTTGGTCTGGGATGGAGTCAGTGAGGACTTCTGACTGATAAACCACCCCAGGGATTCCAAGGTGCTTATCACCTTGTCCAAATCGGAGATTAGAGCATCACTGGATAGGTTGTAGACCAAAAGGTTGTCTAGATCAGCGTGATCCACTGGAGGTGTAGGTGAGAGATGACCTCTGAGAATCTTTGTAAAGACTCTCGGGCTGGCTGCCAGTCCAAAGGGCAGGGCAAGGAACTGCCAGTGCTGTGTACCCTGGTCTGTGCAAATTGCAAAGTGTAGAAAGACCTGAGGCGCCAGGAAAATGGGGACGTGCAGATATGCATCTTTTAGGTCTATGGTGACCATAAAGACCTCCTTCAACATATGCTTCCTGACCATGTACACCGATTCCATACGAAAACTCTTGTATTGTAGGAAGGCGTTTAGCCTTTTTAGCTTTATAAATCAGGTGGTATTTCCCAGAGGGCTGTGGGACCACAAAAATGTAATAAAACCCCTACCCGCATTGTTTTGCTTGCACTGGCAAGATGACCCCCTGATCTGCAAACTGCCTGACACTTTGAGAGCCCTAATGCTTTCCGCTGGTCCCTGGGTAGATTGGTTAGAAGAAAGGTTCGGTGGCTTTGGAATTAAATTCCGGTTTGTAGCCCTCTTATCCACTGAAGGATAAGAGGACTCAG
The DNA here is from genome assembly GCF_042186555.1 of Aquarana catesbeiana. Classification (NCBI taxonomy): domain Eukaryota; kingdom Metazoa; phylum Chordata; class Amphibia; order Anura; family Ranidae; genus Aquarana; species Aquarana catesbeiana. The sequence goes on along the minus strand of NC_133329.1, from coordinate 235,104,915 downwards.
ATCTGTTCCCACTGTGTGATAAACAGAGCCTCCCCCCTACCCTGGCATCACTTGGGATCCTTGTTGGCAGGTTTTGCGCCTGAGAAAAGGAGACCTACCTTCTACTTGCCGATGCCCAACTTCTTGCCTTCCTTGCAATTTCTGAAGCGGTTGTTGACCTGGGGGACTTTACTCTCATCTCTTAGGCCTTACAGGAAACTTCCCCCTTCTCTGGGGATCTGGATAGTATCTAATCCAAACTTGTACCAAATAGAAGGCACCCTTCGAATGGCAAACCACACAGGTGTGTTTTTGATGTGTGGTCACCAAGGTTTCAACTGCTGCATCCGCAAGGTAGGCTACTACCTTTCCAAATCACTTCCAGGGAATCCAAGAGTTACTTGGAAGTATGTGCTACATGGTTCATTAACTTGGTTACCCATAAATCCGCATTTCTGGCTACACAGGCTGATGCCAGTGCCGGGCTCATGGCCGCAGCATTGTGCCCCCCCCCCCCCCCCAGGCCCTGTGCTGAAGGGTCTTGGACCAGCGGTCCATCTTTCCCATATATTGCCTGCATCCTTAAAGAAGAGGTCCAACTGTTTGGACACCTGTGCCAGAGACGCATCAAGTCTGGGTGTCTTAAAGAACTTCTCCTGTCCCTGAAGGGGCGCCTACATTTCCAGGTTTTTAATTTCAAGAGTTTCCTCTCCAGCTCCTTCCACTCCCTCAAAATATCTTTGAGGGACTGGTGAATAGGGGGACCTTGGACTGACGTCTCACCAGGCTGCTATACATTCTATCCTGGGCTGCAGGCTCCTCAAAAGCCTATATCGCCCCCAGGAGACCCTCCATATCATCTGCCAAGAAAATGTGTCAGACTGGTCTGGAGTGCTCCTCCTCCTCCTGGCTATTCTCTACATCCTCTCCCCTCAGGGAAGCTCCGATTGGCATCCTCTGCCTCCTTGTCCGCTTCAGAATTCTGAGAGGTTGGGGTATTTCAGGGTTCAGGATGCGTGCATCTACTGCCCGTGTGTGGATGAACACTCTACTAGGGTGGGACTCGTTCTGCCTAGTCTTTAGGGTTGCCTGGAAGGCCTTGAGGGTAGTCAACATTTCTGTCTGCACCAAAAGGAACTCTCTCATGACCTGAGAAGTCCCCTTCCCGGATAATTTGTGTATACATTTGTAAAAAAAATGACTTGTGTGGTCTGGTGCCAATTTCTCGTTGCAAAATCCACACCTCTTGGACCAGGAATACGACCTAGGTCTACTGGTGACTCCCTGGGCAGTAGCTTCCATTTCTGTAAGTGAAGAGCCCAATTAGTCTAAGGCAGAAAAACACCATGGTACCCTGCGAGGGTAAGGGCTAGGAGACACTCCCCTTCATTACCCCCACCAGCTAGGTAGACTCACCCCCTGTGGTCTCGAACAGCTGTGGCCGTTGCCAACCCTTCCTCTCATTTCACGATCAGGGTTCCACCCTCTCTGGCGAGAGTAGGATACCTGCTTCCTGCCAATCAATCTCTCTTGAGCTCAAGAGTGAGAGTGTCCTCTGCAGCGCCGTCTGAACGCTGCGTCATTTTGCACAAGCCGCCGGAAACTGGAAGTACCCCTCTAGTGAGGCATAGGAGCGGGGGAGAGGCACCAACCAAGTGCGTCCCAGGGAGATCTGAGCGACGTCTATCTGTAAACTGACACTCCTGTCAGGTAAGAAAGGAGAGCAGGAGATATGGTCCCTGAAGCTCTGGGAGCCTCCACTATGCCCAGGGTCCTTCAGTTCGAGGGGGGGGGTCTTCCTGGCCCCCCCACCCCCCCGAAAAATAGGGAAGACCCCCAGGAAGGGCATGCCCCACTTGACCCAAAGGCCTGTGGCCCGGGTCCTGGGAGGAGACCTCCACCCCTCAGCCTTAGGTCATTAGTAGAAGAAAAAGCGCACAGGGAGGGGCGGGGTTTTTAACCTCTATCTTGATTGTGTTTCCCGTCAGTCATCTCTCAGGGTGCCGTCCTGGAAGACTACTTGAGAAAAAGTGTGACCACTTGACCCACCATAGCAAACTGGCACCTCTGAGCTTGTCAGCGATACCGGAAATAGCGTCCGGTATCACTGGCGTCACGTCTGGTGGAACGCATGACAGGAATGGCGTTTTTATACTAACTGCTCCATGTTTGATCCTACCTTTTGTAAGTACCCATCCTTTTTTTTTGTTTTGTTTATTTGAACAAGAGGAGGGTACTTCACTATCAGTTCCATTCTTTTTTACTTCTGGGTACTTGTTTGTCTGGCTGAGTAACTTCACCAAGGAATCCTGGATCCGATGACCTGATTTCTTAACTGCCACTCTAAGACATCCATACCAAGCCTTAAGTGACCCACCAGACTGAAAAGGCTGGGGGTCGTTTTGATCTGGTGAGTAGGGATACATGAGGGGGGGGTTTGGCACCTGAATTTTCTTAAGCACCTTTTCCCTTCACTTTGGATTGGAGCACCTTTAGTCACTTACTTTGGACTTTGTTTTACCATTTATATACTCATTTTCGCTTACTGTGTTTGCAAGCGCTATATTTATATTTAAATGCCCATTTGCAGCCATAGGTCCCCCAAACTTCAAACTCAGCAGTTAAGGGTTCCTAGATGCCCCCTAGCTGCAGCCAAAATTTGGGGTCTCTGGACCCAGAGGGTCCCGAAATGACATTGCTGCAGATTGACACAGTTGACCAATTTTGGGGCCCGTATCTCAGGGCCACTTGGTGCTAGAAACCCCAAATTTGGTGTGCAAACCCAGTGGGAGCACTATAACCTAGCCAAAGCTGGGGTTCCTAGCACCAAGTGGCCGCGAGATACGGGGCCCAAAAGTTGGTTCAGAAAATGTCAAGCACTTTTCTGCAGCAGAGAATGACATTTTCCAAACTGACTTTGGGGCCCCGTATCTCGGGGCCACTTGGTGCTAGGAACCCCAGCTTTGGATATGTTAAAGTGCTAGTTCCACTGGGGTTCCTAGCACCAAGTGGCCCTGAGATACAGAGCCCCAAAGTCAGTTTAGAAAATGTCTTTATCTACTGCAGAAAAGTGCTTGATTCGAGTAGAAGCCGAGGGGGGCATTTTCAGCACAAAAAAAAAAAAATAAAGTGCTGAAAAACTCAGCTTATACTCGAGTATATATGGTACATTTTGGTTTCGAGTTTAAAATAGGATTTAAAAGTACAATGAACATGTGAACTTACTGTTGCGTCTTTGCCTTTATTCTTGAACTTTTTCATACGGTCATCTGTTTCATTTGTGGTTGGCATCTTTGCAGAAAAATGCTTAAGTGCTCACTTTAATCTTGCGAAAATCTGCAATGAAAATATAAAAAATAAAATGCACTGTCTTTTTAGGAGTTAAATGTGGAAGTTTAAGGTTTTTAAAAAAAATTAAGTTAAAATATTGAGGTTTGTTGATAAACTATTAGAGGAAGCTTTCACAAACTCAGCAATTCGACTTGCATAAAATTTCTGTTAGGAGAGCATGCAGTAAAGTCATCATATACAGACACCCCTCATTTGAAGTTAACATCTTGACCTAGTCATAGGAATGTAATTGGTCGATCAGAGTGTAGGCAGGTGGCCTTCTGTGTTGTATGTTAGTTACATGTCTGCCCAGGTCAGGGGGAAGGCACGCGCAGAAAAAAGGCTTGAAGAGGTCCACCATCGACGTGCCAAATCACTAGCACAGCCAGTCATGAACATCTCATTTTAAATTTTTGCCATTTATGGACTTTTCCCACAACTCCTGTTCAGGTACACAGAGGCAGCCACAGATCGGTGTAGTTAGGAGGTTTATACATGTTGTAGATGTTATTCTGAACTTTAAGTTAAATTCAACTGCCATGAACCTGGTGTGAAGTCAAGGGGTGCATGTTGGGTCTTGGCGTATTCTTAAAAGTAGTATGGGTCTGGGGTTTCCTCCATCATACTTACCTAGGTGGATGCAGCATTGGTCCAATGCTGCATCTGTCTCACAGTGCCTCTGCACTGAGAACCGAGCGATCGAACATCACAATGGCTCGGTTCTCACAGCTCCGAGTAGAGAGCTGCTAACTGTCAATCAGCAGTCCTCTGCGCTCATTGGATCGCTGGGCTGTGGAGTGGTGGGGAGCGGCCTTCTCAGTGGTATGCCGAGAGACTGAGACAAAACAGGCACCTGGCGGATCCAGACTGTACCAATGACGTGGTGCCTGGACCGATATCTGCCTGGATTTCATCCCGCTCTGATTAAAAATGGGTCACACTAGTGCAAAATGAATTGCACTCCTTTGATCCCTAGGAGAAGCCCAGCCAAAACAAGCTTTGGCTGGACTTCTCCTTTAAAGAACTTGGGTCTAAATAGCATGTGTACCACCACTAAAAAAGGTTAATCTGCAAAGCTAAGAAGAGGCAGGTAGTCGCCTTGGGCAACTGCTAAGAAGAATAGCTATAGCAGCCAGTTGGCTTATTACCTGGTTAGGCGACCGGTCCTTCAGTAGGGAGCGGGCAATAGGTGCTCTGACTGTCAGTCTCCTTCAGTCACTGGGAGCAGACTAGCGTTTGAGAGCTAAGGCCCCGCTGGTCGGGATTTGTAGGCCCAGCGTGGGCTTTCCCCTTCCTCCTTGTGCCTCTAGAGACGGGAAGTCTCGGCACACATTGATGACGCGGTTCCGCCGGAAATGACACTCGGAGTCTCCGACCCCCACAGCCATTACAGCAAGGAGCTGGGATGGAAGAATCCATCTACACTGCTCCCTCCTGAGGGGGGAACCTACATCACCCAGCCACTGGCACACCTCAGCACTGGAACGGGGGGGGGGGGGGGGGGGGAAGAAATAACGGGTCTGCTCCTGTCAGCTGGACAGTACCCAAGCCCAAAAAATAAGGTAGGACTAACCTGGAGACCGCTGGATAGGACCCGGTCACCCTGTGCAGCTCCGCTCCCTTCAGGCAGCCCCTGAGAGTCCTTCTGGTTCCTGGCAACATATTCCTCCAACGAAGGAAACAAATAACTGACCAGGGACCACCTTTTGAACTGTGGCAATGTGTTTCCTGGGTCAATGGGAGGGACTCAATCTCTCAAGGGCTGTCCTAGACAACTGGGGAAATACCGTTACGTCTAACGGGGGTCCCCCCCCACCTTCCAGGACAGCTACTTGAGAGGATAAGCAAGATTCTATACCTTAGGGAGGGACAACATCCTGAAGCACTTTCCTACCAAAGGAAAGGTCCTGGCTGGAAAGCATCTGAACTCTATAATGCTTGACAAATGCATGAGAGGAGGACCAAACGGCAGCTTTAGAGATTTCTTCCCATGAAGCTCCCGCTCTTTCTGCCCATGATGTGGCCATGGATCTCGTTGAATGGGCCCCAATTCTAGAAGGAGGGGTGCGACCTGACGCTTTATATGCCTCACAGATAGCTCCCCTAATCCACCTAGCAATACAACTTTTAGATGCTTTGGACCCCTTCTTGGAGCCACTGAACAAAACCAACAGTTGGGAGGAACTCCTTAACCCACTGGTCTTTTCTAGATAAACCTCTTTACGTCTAAAAGACCAAACCTTTCCTCTTCCGCATTTTTGGGAGAGGTGCAGAAACTAGGAAGGATCATCTCCTGGGACCTATGAAAGATGGAAGAAACTTTGGGTAAATAGAAAGGATCAGGTCTAATCACTACCCTGTCCTCTAGAATCCTCAGGAAGGGGTCTTTACAGGAAAGACTCGAGATCAGAAATCCTTCTCCCTGACGTAATAGCCAAAAGGACGGACAACTTCAAAGAAATAAATTTTCAGGGAAGCCTCATGCAAAGGCTCAAAAGGAGCCCTTGTTAGTGCATTTAATAACGACAGATCCCAGGGAGGAACATGTTTGATGACCCTGGGAGCATGTCTAGATCTGGCTGAAAGGAACCTCTTGACTAAGGGATCTTCCGCTAATCTTCTCTCTGTAAAGATAGGGCAGCAATCTGAACCCTAAGGGTGCTGACAGAGCCCATTTCCACTCCCCCTGCAAAAAATCCAATATACAGGGAGTGGAAAAGAATCTAAAACCAGCTTTCCTTTGCCAGGAAATAAAAAAAAAAAGTTTTCCAAACTTTCCCAGATTCTTCTCGTGACCAACTTACGGCTGTCCAGGATAGTTTGAATAACCCTCTCTGAACACCCCTTTAACTGTAGGATGCGCCGCTCAGCCTCCAGGCCGTCAAATGGAAGGTCTGAGGGTTTGGATGTAAAAACCAGTCCCTGATGGAGCAGATCCTTCCGAACTGGTAGGGGCCAGGGAGGATACACAGATAGGGCCTTCAGAGAGGAGAACCAACTCCTCCTGGGCCACCAGGGGGCAATCAGAACAACTTCTGCCCGGTCCTGAATAATTTTCCAAACCACTAGGGGTAAGAGGGGAAAAGGAGGGAAGGCATAAGCCAGAGTGAAGTCCCACAGGAAACAGAGCATCCGTCACCAAGGACTCTGTTTCTCTCTCCAGGAGAGAACACCGGCAGTTTCCTGTTGAGACTGGAGGCAAAAAGATCCACTGTGGGGAGACCCCATCTTAGCACCACCTCCTGGAACTTGCCTTGATTTAGTTCCCAACTGCTGGAACTGATGCTCACCCTGCTCAAATAGTCCACCAGCACATTTTCTGACCCCTTGATGTGGACTGCCCTTACTGAAGTGACATAGATCTCCGCCCAGGACAGAATCTGCTGTGTTAATGTCAGAAGCGATTCTGAGCGAGTGCCCCCTTGCTTGTTCAGGTACGCTACTGTTGTGGCATTGTCTGAAAATATTCATAGGTCTTTTGACTAAACCCTCTCTTCCAGAGATACAAGTGCTTTCCTCACAGCCAGAAGTTCTGAAATTTGAGGAGCGACCTGCTTCCTCTGGCAACCAGGCTCCCTGTGAGTAAGCACCCCAACTCCACAGACTGGAGTCTGTGGTAATTTTGACCGGGGAATGTTGGGTCCAATCCTTCCCTCTGCAGATGTTCTTGCTGCTCCCACCAGGCGAGAGCGAGAAAATTCCCTTTTGGTAGTTTTACCAGCTGATCCAGAGAATCCTTCCTGCAATCCCAATGGAGTAAAAGAAAAGCCTGAAGGGGTCTGGAGTGCAATTGGGACCAAGGAACCCCTGGAATGGCCGCAGTCATCAGACCCAGCAACTGCATGATCCACCGAAGGGAGGTCTAAGGGAGCAGCTTGAAGGCCTGCACAGAGAAGAATTTTCAAAATCTTCTCTTAGGGAAGAAAAATCTTTAGGGCAACAGTCTTTTAGATAACCCAGGAAAAACATGCTGTGGAGGGTACCAGGCAAGACTTCTGCTGGTTGACCTTCCACCCTAATTTTTGAAAGGTCCGCAAAACCAACTGTAGGTCTTGAACAAGGGACTCCTTGTCCCGAGCAAAAAAAAAAAAAAACCCGTCTAGCTATGGGACGATCTAAACACTTTGAATCCGAAAAAAAGGCCATGACTTTGGCCATGATTTTTGTAAAAACCCTTGGTGCTGCGGAGATACCAAAAGGAAGGGAATTGAACTGCCAGTGAGATGGCTCATTTCCCACGAGAACTAAAAACCTGAGGAACCTTCGGTGGCTCTGGCAGATTGGTAAATGAAGATAAGCGTCCTGAAGGCCCAGGATCACCATGAAGACCTTTGGCAACAACAGATTTCTTACCGAATAAATGTCCTCCAATCGGAAACGTCTGTAAACTATTTGTTCAAGACGCTTAAATTTAAGACCATACGAAAGCTGAAAGAGGTTCCATACAAAAAGCTCCCTTGCTGTAGCGATATCCACAGACAAGGGCTTACCTTGGGAGCAGTATGGGAATGGATGCTGCCGCTGGTTCAATACGAGCGAATGCTCCATCCTCAGACCTGTCCTCAAGCTCCATGAAGCAAGCGGAGATCAGCCGCAGAGAAGACTGCTGCTGTAACGCAAAACTGCACTTAGCTTGGCGTTTTTAGCAGACTATCCCCTGCAGCGTGTCCTCAGTGCCTCCACGCCATGCTTCTTTAGAAGACAAAAAAAAAAAAAAAAAAGGGCGTCCGTAAGTGTCTCATGTGACTTCCGGCACCATCTTGCCAAGTCACCGGAAGTCCTCCTGATGCCATCTTGGTACACCGAAATGAAGCACTTAGGAGGGCAGTTCCACACAGCAGAGCTGGGGGGGGGGGGGAATATTATAATAATGGAGGGGAGTTGCCACTACTCATAGGAAAGTAACCCTTAGAAATAGGGAACCCTTCTGGTACAGACTATCATCCAGGACTTGCCCACAACTAGTCCTGGATGAAACCAGAGAAGGGGGTCCACCGACCAGTTACCAGACCTTAAGAAAACAAAAAACGTGTTGGTGCTCCTGGAGTGTCTGAAAAAAAAAAAAAAAAAAACTGAGGTTCAGAGGAAAGGGAGGGGCCTTTATATTGTATCGGATTTGTGTTTCCTGTAGAGGGCGGAGCCAATCATCTCTTGTAGCTGTCCTGGAAGGTGATGGGGGAAATTGTAACCTCCCAGGCTCTGGCAATGCATTGCACAAACCTTTCTGCAAGGCCTCCTGAAGAGGTTTCATCCTCTGCTCCTTCTGCGAAGGCTGGATAAATTCCACAACCTTACCCTTCGAACATGGATCAAGAAGGGTTGCCAGCCAGTAATTATCCCTTTCCTTGATACCACGAATCCAAGGGTCCATTCGCAGGATCAGGGAGGCCATGCAGCAAAGGCTTGCCGAGGCATTTGATCGAGTCCTCTGGGTCACACGATCCACAGCCACGTACAAGTCCATGGGTTTCTGGGGACTGAAAACAATCCCTTGAAGACTCTTCCATCGGTGGGCCCGCAGGAATACTGTCTGGGATAAAGGGGGCCTTGAGAGGTAAGGAAGTCCTCCTCTTTCTCCCTCTGTTCTGCCTCAAGTGCCCTGTCCATTATTCAACGAAGGGTGTGCTCCAACAGGAAGACAAGAGGGACAGTATCACTGATGCATGCACTGTCACCGCTCACCATCCTCATGGCCTCCTTAAATGGTGACAGGACAGTGCATGCATACTTGATCAGTAGCCACTGGCGTGGCAAAAAAAAGCCAAGCTCCCCTGACCCTGTCCTGGTGCCATAGTACACAAGTACTCATTGATGGCCCTCTGCTGCGTGTGCAGCATTGACAACGTTGAGTTCCACCTGGTAGGCATGTCACAAATGAGGCGGTTCTTGGGCAGGTTGCATTCCTTTTGAAGGTCAGCCAGCTGAGCACTGGAATTATATGACCGGCAGAAATGCCCAGATGTTCCTGGCCTGCCTCAGGAGATCCTGTAAGCCTGGGTACCTGCACAAGAACCACTGCACCACCAAATTAAGAACGTGAGCCAAGTGTCCCTGTTGGAGGGCAGGGAGGAGGTTGGTGCCATTGTCGCAAGCCACCATTCCTGGCTGAAGCTGGCGTGGTGTCAACCACCTCTGAGTCTGCCCCAGTGTGGCTCCTGTCCCCTAAACAGACCAACTCAAGCACCGCATGGCATCTTTTTGCCAGAGTGCTTGCGTAGCCCTTTGAATGCCTACAGAGCACTGCTGGTTCCGAGGAGAAATCTGAAGAGGACGAGGCCATAGAGGAAGAAGAGGGGGTGGAGGAGAGAGATGTGGCAGAATCACCACTAACAATTTGGAGGCGTGGTGGCGGAACAAGCTCCAACAATACTGCACCCTATGCTGCATCGCTGCCAGCAGAGTTACCCAGTGCGCCATGAAAGAAAGGCAACGTCCTTGTCCATGCCTGCTGGACCATGAGTCAGCGGTAATATGCTCCTTACCGCCAACCGCCATGTCCAACGAGGCCAAGACATTACCGGCATGTGGAAGGCAGAGAGCTGGAATGGCCTTCCGTTAAAAAAAAAAAAAAAAAAATAATAATATGGCGTTTGGGAACCTGCCACTAAGGGTTCTGCACATTCCACAAATTCACAAAAGGGGGCAGCGTCTACCAGCTGAAAAGGCAGCAGTTGGAGTGCTAGCAATTTAGCCAAGCTAGCATTCAGCCGCTGACCATGTGGATGGCTGGGACTGAATTTCTTTCGACAGTTTAGCAACTGGGGTAGGGAAATTTGCCTGCTACAATCGGATGTTGGTGTAGCGATAGCAGATTGCCCGCAACTGTACTTGGCACACCTAATTCTACACCTTAATTCCTCTCAGTGCAGGTTTCTGAGAGGACTGAAGGTGGGGTTGGAGATCCCAGCTGATGAGGAGCAACAAGAGGTCCGCCTTGTTCTTTGGTGTGGGTCTTTTAAGTACTGTTGCCAATGGACTGCATGGGAGTTCAACAGATGTCTGGTCCATCTTGTGGTGCCCCAGGCTGCTGTTTCGGCCACGCTTGATACGCTTCAGACATATGTTGCAAACAGCAACGGTGCGATCTGCTGCACATGTATCAAAAAAGCCCACACCAAAGAACTTTTCAAAATATGCTGGGAGTCAGCAGCGTCCTGCACATGTGGAGCTCTGCGGTGTGATGCAGTCGGGTGGCTGCCCTTAAGCTGGCCCCTGCAGGGCATCCTGCCTCATTGGAGATGTGCCACCTCCTCCTCCTCTCAGGCACCCACGTAGAGAGTCAGTGACCTCATCATCCCCTCCCTCCTCGTCACTGGAGCAAACCTGGCAGTATGCTGCAGCTGGGGGAACCTGTCCTTCTTGGGCACCCCCTCTATGGGCTCACGTTACCGCCTTCCTTAACCTGGGTACAATCATCGGAGCCTTCAAAACGCTGCGCATCCTACTGCAGCATGTACCCGACACTGTGGTCGAACAGTTCGGGGGACTCCTCCGTGCATGATGGTGGGGCTAGGGAAGGAGTGACTGATAACATTGAGCCGATGGAATAGGCCGCTTTGGCAGGCAAACTGTTCTGAGCCTGGGTGACAGAAGAGGAGGACGGCTTAGTTATCCACTCTACCAACTCTTCTGCATGTTGTGGATCAACACGGCCAGCTGTCGAAAAGGACAAGCGTGCCCCACGGCCATGTGCTGAGGATGCACAACGTCCACGACCAGCACCGTTGGCTGTAGACAGAGCCTGCTTGCCCTCTTTTAGTGGCCTGCGAGCATCCGCCTTTCCTTGGTGGCCTTCCAGACATGCTGTAAAATTTTATTAGCAAAACACCGCCTGAAGTTTTTTTTTTTTTTAACATAGAAGTTATTTAAATTTTCACAACAGAAACAATTCACTTCATGTTAGATTTGAATACAGATGACATGCATAGAACAGTTACATGACTTGGTATGAGTAAGATTCAATTCTCACAGTAGTTATCCATTTCAGAAGAAGATACTAATACACTCATTAAGATTATTACTATAAGTTATTTGTGTAAGGGATCCCACATTTCAATTTGGAAGATTTTAACCCACTCGTATATAGTTTGAAGAGTCCTGGGGGCAATCAACGCCATTCCCAATGGGTCTGGACCCAACATTTCATTCAATAGACAGGTGTTTTGCCTTCACCCACGCTGCCCAAATTTTTTTGGACAATTTCTTCCCATATATGTCATTTTATATAATGGTAACGCTTTATTTACCAGAGATTGCCAGAGTTGTTTGGTGGGCGGTTGGGACTGATTCCACTGCAGTAAGATTGCTTTTCTAGCGTATAATGTGGTGTAGAAGATGAATAGTTTCTTCCCCCATGTGACTTCTAGAAAGTCACAAATACCTAATAGAGGTATTGGGCTATATGGGACTTGTAGTCCCCCTATCGAGTTGATATCAGCAAGTATACGGTTCCAGAATTCCACCACTCCAGGGCAGGACCAGACCACATGAAAGAAATCGGCCTCCCCAGACCCACATCTAGGGCACCTCGCTGTCCTATCAGGGTATATTTTTGCCAGGCGTTTTGGAGAGTAATAGGCCCTATGTAAAAATTTCAGCTGCATGAATCTATCTCTTGCTGAAATTGTCAGGGGTAAATATTGCTGAATTCCCTCCTCCCAGTCCCCATCCGTCAACTCCGGAACATCCACTCTCCACCGCTCACATAGCTGGGAGACTTTAGATATATCTCGAGTCACAAGCAAATTATAGACGACGGACAGCGTTCCTCCGCCATCTTGGTTTTTTAATACACTTTCGATTGGTGACTCCTCCAGAGTCAGCGGACCGGGGAACTGGGACCAGAACGCATGCCTCACCTGCAGGAACCTGAAGAACATATGATTGGGTAGATCTTTCTCTCTTTAAAGCATCAAAGGTAATTAGTTGTCCCTGGGCAACTATATCCCTCAGGGTCGTGACTCCATATCTGGCCCATAGAACCGGGTCGGGGATGGAGTGAAAATGAGGCAGGCGGGGGTTACCCCATAGGGGAGTTGCCGGGGACCTATCACCAGGTCCCAGAAATAGCGTATTGACAGTGTCCCATACCTTAAGGGTTGTTTTCATGGGACAGGTCACATCTGGATTGGATCTAGGGCCTCTATGCACCAGATTCCTCAACTCTGCATAGGAGCCGATCAGCGCTGCCTCCAGGGAAGCAGCAGGGTTAGCCGGCTCTTCTGAGAACCACCATTTTACTGTTACCAATACCGCTGCCCAGTAGTATTTTAGGAAGCATGGCAAGGCCAGACCCCCCAAGGTCCCTGGTAGTTGCAATGTTGCCCTGGCTATTCTAGGAGTTTTCCCATTCCAAATGAATGAGGTAATAATGCTATCTAAGCATCGAAAAAAGGTCATTGATATATTAGGGATCAGGGTTTGTCGGAAAAGGTATATAAATTTAGGTAGAATTGACATTTTAATTAAGTTGACACGGCCAACCGGGGTTAATGGTAGGGATCTCCATGTGTTACATCTTTGGGATAGGTGGTTTACCACAGGGTTTAAGTTGAGGCTAATATATTTTTTTTAAGTCTTGATGTATTTCCTTGTCAAAAGAAGTTTATTGAGTACACAATATTATAAAGATACATAAAGTAAGTTTACAAGGATCTATAAAGTAAGCTCATTGTTTTACAGTAGGGATTATATAGGTAAATATAATGAAACTTCAAATATTAAACATTGGGTTCACGTAAACCTAAATTAAAGATATATATCATTTCCTTAGTTACTTTTGTAGGTATTTAAATGATTTATACCTACTATATATATTGTTTACAGGTAGAGTGTATATAGGTCAAATAAATTCTGATAATGAGCTTTAATCGTAAGGTGGAGAAAAGGAAAGAGAAAGAAGAAAAAGGCTAGAAAGGCAGAGGTATGGTCCACAAGGTTGTCCCGCTCGTCAGTTTATTATTCTTTTTAGTTCTCTTTGAAGCCTTAGAATGGGTGTCTCTGTAAGTCATTTAATCTGTTACCATGGCAACAGGACAGAGTCATTGAAATTTGACAGGAACTGTTGTTTTATCCAAGGATGCCAAAGTTTTTCAAATTTTGGAATTTGATTTTGATCGATGGCTACCATCTTAGCATGGGACATTGTATTATTCATTCTGTGAATTGTTTCTGCTAGTACCAACGTAGGAGATTTCCATGCTTTGGCCACTGTTTGTTTTGCAGCCGTTATTAGTTGGATCATAAGTTTGAATTGAGATTGAGTGTTAACCATTCCGGTTTTAGATTAAGTAAAGTTATATATGGATCTGGTTGTATTATTTTTTTAAATATTTTAGATGCAATCACGAAGACTTCCTTCCAGAAGGTTTGGATTACTGGGCACGTCCACCATATGTGTAAATGTGTGCCTATTTCTGGGCATCCTCGAAAACAAAGAGCTGAGGTATTAGGTGAATATTTTGCCACTCTAGCGGGTACAAGGTACCAGCGAGTTAGGACTTTATAATTTGTCTCCAGTGCTAAGATGTTGGGTGAGGATGACTTAGATGTGAGCCATATGTTAGACCAGTCCGTGTCTTCTAAAGTTCGTCCCAGGTCCTCCTCCCACCTCTGAACGTAAGAGGGTCTATTAAGATTTACTACTCCATATAATTGATTATAAAGTGATGAAATTGTACCTTTAGCAAATGGATCTTTTGTACAGATTGATTCAAAAATGGATAATTGGGATAATGGTGTATCCCCCTTTAGGAATGGTGTATAGAAATTTTTGATTTGGAGATATCTAAATATCTCAGAGTTTGGTAGATCATATTTTTCTCTAAGCGATGGGAATGAAAGGAATGATTTAGATGCTATGAAGTCATTTAGTGTCTGAATGCCTGATGTTGTCCAAGCTTTAAAAGAATTTGGGTAGATCCATGCCGGATAAAAGGCCGGATTTCTGATAAAAGAAAGGAGAGGATTGTGTGGAGATTGTAACCGATATTTGGTTTTTAGTTTATCCCCAGAGAGATAAGAAGTGTTTAGTTATGGGATTATGAATTTTAAAGCGGTCTTTAGGATCAAGCCATAACAAGTGTGATATTAATAGAGGGTCATTTTCTGAAGCCTCTATAAATACCCATAATGGGATTTCCTGTTTTGCATGGTATTTGGACAGACTGGCCAAATGTGCTGCTCTGTAGTAGTTAGTAAAATTAGGGTATCCCAGGCCTCCTTTATTTTTGGGAAGATGTAGTGTGTGTATATAGGTATACGTGGTTTAGAAGAGCCCCATATAAATGAAGTTGCTCTTTTTTGTACTATTCTCAAAAAATAGGAAGGAATTGGAATAGGGAGGACTCTGAATAGATAAAGCAATTTGGGTAGAATAGTCATTTTGATTGCATTAATCTTCCCTATCCAGGATAAAGGAAGTTGCGACCATTGTTTTATTAGATTTGTGATCTGTCTTAATACAGGAGGATAATTGGTTGAGAATAAGTCAGAATGAGATGCTGTTAAATGAATTCCAAGATATGAGATTGATTTTTCTGCCCATGTGAATGGGAGTGCAGCCCTAGCCGGGATCAATTCCATGTTTGTGAGCGAAATATTAAGCACTAGGCATTTCTTAGGATTAATCATAAGGCCGGATAGGGCTGCAAATCCATCAAGAGCTGGTATTAAGTTAGGACCAGAGACCTGTGGTGATGATAGAAAAAGTAATATATCGTCTGCAAATATACATAATTTGTGTGTAATACCTCCTACTTCAATGCCAGTTATAGTTTGGTTTGTTCTGATGTATTGGGCCATGGGTTCGAGTATAAGGGCAAATAATAAGGGAGATAATGGGCAACCCCGTCGGGTACCTCTTTCGATATTAAAGGCATCAGATTTGTATCCAGCGTATTTTATATAGGCTTTGGGTTTATTATATAATGCTTTGGTCCATGTTAAAAAGTGGGGTCCAAAACCCCATTTTTGTAATGAATATTGCATATATTGCCAGGATACTGTGTCAAATGCCCGCTTAATATCGAGAGATAGAAAACATAAAAGGGATTTTCCGTTTTTTAGCAATATGTGCCAATAACACTGCCCTGCTTATATTATCGCCTGCCTGTCTATTTGGCATGAAGCCTACTTGATCTCTATGTATTAATTTTCCTATAATGCTATTGAGGCGTTTTGCTATTATTTTTGCTAATAATTTAATATCAAGGTTTAACAGAGAGATAGGCCGATAATTCACACAGGAAGTATCATCAGAAAGGGGTTTTGGGATCATACAAACAATTGCCATTAGTGTTTCTTGCCGAAAAGAATGTCCTTCTAGAAGTTTGTTAAAAGTTTCAGTGAGAATGGGAGAGAGTATTTCTGAGAATGTTTTATAGTATAAAGCCGAGTAGCCGTCTGGGCCTGGTCTTTTGTTAAGTTTTAGGTCTTTTATGGCGTTAGCAACTTCATCTATAGTTATAGGCTCATCCAAACTGCTTTTTTGATTCTGAGACAACTCAGGTAAGGTTATTTTTGAGAAGGATTCAGCCTCTGTAGGATTAAATTCATTGTTTGTCTTGTATAAAGTTGCGAGATGTGAGTGAAATTTATGGACTATTTTAACTGGATTACATGTATAAACATTTTTTGATAATTTCAAACGTATTGGTTTGAAAGATTTGTTAGTTGAATTTAATGCCCGAGCCAAATATGTACCTGGTTTGTTTGTATTCATGTAGAAATTGTGTTTGGAGCGTTTGAGGGATTTATCAACTGACTCAGTGAGAAATAGATTGTATTCCAATCTAGATTTTTCCAGATGAGATTTTGTACTCTGAGATGGATTATCTTGGAATGATATGTAGGCTGCATTAAAATTGAGTTCTAGTTTTTTTGCTAGATTTTTGCGTTCCCGTTTAAATAGTGCCATTTGTCTTTGTATTGTACCACGCAAGACAGGCTTATGAGCTTCCCACAGTGTTATTGGGGCAATGTCTGTTGTATTATTAATTGATATGTATTCCTTTAAAGCTTGTTCAATGGCCATCTGATGTAGTGGGTGTTTGAGCATTATGTCCGGTAAGTACCACGTTGGGTCATGCGCTTTTGGTATGGCTGAGGCTATAGTAGTGTATACTGCATTATGGTCAGACCACGGAATCGGAATTATATCTGATGCAATAATTTCTGGTATCATTCCTATTGTTAGAAAAATATGATCTATTCTGGTGAAGGTTTGATGAGGGTGCGAGAAATATGTGAATTTAGGAAAGAAGGAAATCACCGTGATTGCTGTATCCATTATATAACCCATGAGTATCAGGTATCTACCTTCTGGGTCTTTAATTTCTGATGATAAGGTGAATGGTGTGGATCGGTGAAATGCAATTAGAGTACCCCTTTGTTTGGTACAGGCAGAAGCCGTGTAAATTTGTTGATAAAAAGGAGAAATATATTTTGGAGTGGAATCTTTGGTGAAGTGTGTTTCTTGGAGGCATACTATGTGAGCCTTCTTGTTATGGAAAGTACGGAAGGCTTTGGTCCTTTTTTGAGGGACATTTATTCCCTGAACATTCAGGGAAAGTATATTCAGTGGTGCCATGGCAACAGATCAAATAGTTTTGACTTACTTTTTGTTATGCAGAGCTGACTGCGCAGATCAACCTGTGTGGACTGAAGAGATGAAAAGATAGAAAAGAAACCAGTGAATTCTGGAGTAAAGAGTAAACAAAAAACATGAGATTAGATGATACATTGTATAAATTATTTTTTGCAAGTAATCACAATTTACCCGTGAAAGAGAATAAATATCTCTCTCAGGGGAATAAGTGCCTTCGTCACACTCCCACATAATATGGTTGGGAGAATGAGGAGGGCTAATGGGGGTACACGGATCTTCCGCTTACAGGAGAGAAGTGCCATGTCAAAAGACATCAAAATGATGATTCATTAATTGGAGTGCAGAATATAGTTTTTGTTGAAATTATTTATTCCAGGGTGGTTGTATATGGTTAGTCTTGCCCTAGGCTAAATAATTCAGTTAGAAAGGTACTGTTAATAACTTTGGTATTGATGAAGATAGTTTGAATTATTTTGGGATTTTAACCCTTTTAGAGTAAACAATTACATATTTTATTCATATGTAACTGTTTAGATATGTTAACGCATAAAATTGAGGTTGTATTGCTTCAGATTAGAATAAACAAAAACATAGTTCTAGGAACTAGTTAGGCACTAATATATTTGTTTTAAGAAAAGAAAGAAAAAGCTTCCATTACTTCTGGATTATTGAACATATTTGTCCTAAAAAGTAATAAATCTATTGTTATTACCTGAAAATATATAACTGAACAAGAATTTCTTTATTTCACTTATATATTCTAAGGCTATATGAATCAGAATTAATAAGAAATATAACTGGAATGTAACTTGATCCCATACAGTGTGTGACTATCAGAATGCAGTTACATTCAGTTATAAATACAGGTTTTTTATAGAGAACCATCTCTTAGTATAATAAATGAAGAGATATCAGGCATTAGGATGTCAGTCCATTGAATCTTCTTGGTCCATGGATCATGTGGCATAACGGCCTCTTTTGTGAGAATGATGATTCCCATTTTGTTCTGAAATTTTCTGGGTGCTGCCTGAAGGTGAAGATGATGCCATTCTTCTGCGTGTGGGGGTGTTGCTGCTTGTGGGTTCTGTCAGATTTAATTTTAAAAGGGTTTGTTGTAGTTCATCTGCTTCTGTAAATTGTACCTTGGTAGTTAAATCTGACTGAAAAGGGTAAGCCCCATTGATACATAATGTTGTGGTGTTGCAGTTCCATTAGTTGGGGTTTCATGGATCGTCTTTTAGTAATAGTAAGTTGGGATAGGTCAGCAAAAATTTGATAATTGTGTCCTTGAAAATTAAGTTTTTTTCTCTTGCAGCAATTAGTATTTGTTCTTTCGTTCCAATAATGAAATTTTGTGATTATATCACGTGGGGGTCCGTCTTTCTTTTTGGCTGTGAGGGCTCTGTGTACTCTGCCCAGTTCTAAACGTTCAATAGGGATATCTGGCTTTAGTTCTTATAATAGAGCAGTAATAGTAGATTGCAGGTCTGTCACAGTTTCAGGTATTCCCCTTATGCGCAAGTTTGAACGTCTGGCTCTATTTTCATAATCTTCGAGCTTAGTTTGAAGTATTAAATTCTCTTCTTTTAATTGTTCCAATTCTGTTATATTTTCTTGGGTTGTAATTTCAATTTCATCAATTTTTATTTCTAAGGCTGCGGTGCGGTTTCCCAGCTCTCTTATTTCTTTGGTTAGGCTGTTTGTTATTTGGTCTGAGGTTTGTTTTAAAGCCTTATGAAGCATCTTTTCAAATTGTAATAGTATTACTGGGGATGCTGAGGAGGCTTGTGGAGAAGTTTGTGAGCGGCTTTGTTCTGTATCTGACTCAAATGGAGAGTCTTGCTGTGACATTTTCTGTCTGTGAGAGCGCCCTGATGCTGTATATTGTGAGGTGACTGGAGCTGCTTTAGTTGCAGTGAGTGCCTGTGAGCTCTTTGTGAGGTGATTTTTATTTCTGCCACGGCTTCCTCCCAGTACCATATTTCCTGCCCAAACTTTCACAGTTTGTTCCCTGGGGCAAAAAGGTTCAAATGGATACCTTTTGAGCCTGCAGGCTCCGCTTTGTCCTTCTCTTCTCAGCGGTGTGGAGCTCTAACAATGCATGTCTGCTCCGCTAGGCTCCGCCTCCTGTCCCCCCAAGTCTTGATGTATTTCTACCCCTAGGTATTTAAACTGGGAAACCCTACTGAGTTGTCCATCCGACTGCAAGGGAGTAGACCCCGCCCGCAGAGGAAACAGGATCGACTTTCTCCAGTTGATACATATACCAGAGAATTTCCCAAACCTATTAATTACCGAGAGAGCCTCTTGTAGGGAAGTACCGTCATCTTTAAGATAAGACTAGAGTAAGGTGTCGTCGGCGTATAACGACACCTTTTCCTGTAGAGGACCTCTTGTAATCCCCCTAAAGCCGGATGTGGCCCTGAGAAGGGCAGCCATAGGCTCTATGGCCAGGGCAAAAAGACCCGGCGAGAGCGGGCAACCCTGTCTAGTTCCTCTACCCAAAAAGAAGGTCGGGGAAAGTACTGTACCTGTGCGAACTCTGGCCGTAGGGGCCCTGTATACCATCCTGACCCATGAGATAAAGACTGGGCCAAACCCGAACCTGCGGAGGACCTCCCATAGGTAGCCCCACTCAGAGTCGAAGGCCTTCTCCGCGTCAAGAGAGGCCACAATTTCGTCTCGGGCATCCTCCTCCCCAGAGGCCAGGACAGCATACAGCCTGGTAATGTTTATGTCCGTGCCCTTTCCAGGCATGAAACCTGATTGGTCTTCATGGATTAGATCGAGTATTATTTCGTTTAAGCGCTGAGCCAAAATTTTGGTTAAAATCTTCGCGTCGGAATGAAGCAAAGATATAGGTCGATATGAGGGGCATAATTGGGGGTCTTTTCCCGGCTTTGGTAGGACCACTATAATAGCTTGTGACATGGATAGTGGTATCTCCCCAGTTCGTAGGGTCTCTGTAAGCATTGTGTGTATCCTAGGCGCCACCTCGCCCATATACTGTTTATAAAATTCAGGGGGTAGGCCATCCAGTCCCGGTGTCTTCCCTGTTTGTAAGGAGCTCAGAGCCTGTTGGACCTCTTCCAAGGTTATTGGAGCCTCGAGGCCCTCCCGTGCTGCAGCCGTGAGGGTCGGAAGCGTTATTTCATCTAGGAAGTCCGAGAGTTCCTTCGCTGAGTATTGTGCCCTAGGGGAGTATAGGGACGAATAATACTCAGCAAAGCAAGCGTTAATCTTCACAGGGTCTGATACCAGGGTCCCGTCATTCCTTCGGATACGAGCTATCGTGGACACTGTCGATTGCTCCCTGGCCAACCAGGCCAAAAGCTTACCTGTTTTTTCCCCTTGCTCAAATATTCTTCGAGTTTGGGCCAGTTGGCGTTTGTTCGCTTTGGCTACCCTCAGTAGCATTACCTCCCGATAGGCAACCTTCATGTCCTGTGCTACAATAGGGTTGGCCGTAAGGGTGTATCTGGTCTCTAAGTCCCGGGCTTTGGTCTCTGCCTCTTCCAACAACATCTTATTATTCCTGCGCTCTCTAGCTATGGATGACATAGCAGCCTCTAATGTATGCTTTAAAAGTGTCCCATACCATCCCCAGAGTGGAGGAACCCGCGTTAGCCAACCAAAATTGTTTTATCTCTTTTACTATCTCTATTTCTATAGTAGGATGTTCGATCCAGAATCGGGAAAGTCGCCAAATTCTGTCCGCCTGTGGAGTGGAAGTTTGCAGTGTGCATAATAGCGGGGAGTGGTCAGAAATACCCCTCGGTAACATTTCAATATTTATAACTTTGGGAAGCATGGGTGAGCTTGCATAAAGAAGGTCAATACGTGATAGTGAGTTATAGGAGGATGAGTGACATGTGTACACTTGTTCTGTTGGATGTTTCCAGCACCACACATCCTCCAATCCCAGAACCCGCGCCCATCTATTTAACGCAGAATCTGTAGCTGGGTCTGGGGACATTTTATCTAGTGAAGGGTTAGGTGTGATATTAAAATCCCCCGTGAGAATTATGTTGTCTGTGGGGAATTGGGCAATTATAGTAGTGATCTTCTGCAGTAGGGAGATGCTAGCCGGTGGGGGCAAGTATACCCCCACTTTAACCATAGCCAATGCTTCTATATTAGCGTGGATTATTATGTACCTGCCTGCTGGGTCTATGAGAATATCAAGGGGTTCAAAATTGAGTGATTTGTGGATCAATACACTAACCCCCCTGGCGTAATTAGTGTAGGTGGCATGGTAATGATGTCCCACCCATGGTTTCTTTAACCCCAGCACTCTGCCCCCCCATCAGATGCATCTCTTGAAGAATACAAATACTGGGTGTATATTTAAGATATTCAAAAACTAGTGAGCGTTTAATTTTGTGATTGAGACCCCTTACATTCCATGATAATATTTTCAGCTGAGCCATATCTTAATGTAGTATATATTTCTACCGGAGAACCATGTATACTTAGAATATATAGATAACTCCTTCTCGTCCCTCCCCCCTCCCGCCAAGGGACCCATCAACCACCCATGGGCAGTAGCCAGTCTAGTAGCCTGGAGCTTGTAGCTTATGCCCTTGCCATTGTCAAGCCAACTGTAAAAATCTTTCCTTGAAAAATGAAGCGAAAAACAAAGAACAAAAATTAAAATTAAACATACTAAACAAAACATCCCTCCCATCCCACCCCACACCCCATTAGTTAAACCTCGGGGTGTTTGAGTACCCATAACATCATAAAAAAAAAAAAAAAAAAAAAAACAAACACACACACACACACACACACACAAGAAAAAAAAAAACGAAAAAAAAAAAAAAAAAAAAAAAAAACAGGAGGAACCTCCTAGGGGGCGGTGTGTATCAATTGGCACACCTAGGAGCTAGTTTTCTTGACGTGAGATCAGAAAAAAAAAAAAAGGAAGAAGAGAGAAAACCGGAAAAAAAAAAAAAAAAAAAAAAAAAAATTTGGAAAAGAGAATCGTAGTGACTGGGGGGGGGGGGACCTCTCCCATATTCAGGGCCCCCTCCCTTCCATGTGGACCAGAGCAACCTGTCTGCGCCAAAGCAGCCATTAACACTTAGATACTTCTAAGGGTACAATCTTAGTTACAAACACTGGTAGTTTCTAAAAACCTGTTGAAAGCAAAAGAAATTAGTTAAACAGTAGAAGCAGTCATTTAAGTCCTCTTGAAGGGCCAAACCACTTAACAGAATTCCACCATTAACCCTTCCCTCCACCACCCATCTCCAATATCAGGATAAGCATTGGTTATGTGTGGCATTATGTCTCGCATTCTCCCCTTGTTTGTCATCTCTGGGGTCAGTAAATACAGCCACAAAGTTCCATGGCTTCATATCGTTGATCAGGACCGCCGACTTCTGAATAGTCCCCCCGGGGGGGGTTTGGGAGGGGGGGGGGGGGGGGGGAGAAACTCATTCCAGCGGACCATATCTCATAAACCCCCACCGTCCCCCCCAATCCCCTGACTTAGGACCGCCCAGCAAAGCAAACGTCCTTCCCTCATTGTATGGTTAACTGGTTCGGCAATACCCGCCTCAAATAGTCAGGCCCCATAGGATTCATATATTCCATAGTTCCCAGACAGTATGCCGCTTACCAATAGGGGTGGGGGTTATTAGAGATGTCAAGCTATAAGTCTTACCACCGGTCATCACCAGGTAGATAGAGGGTTAGTTGCGGTGTACTCCATACATCGGATCAATGATTGCGTGGCAGGGATTCAAGCCATCTGGTTGCTTCTTCTGGAGAGGTGAAAAATTTAGTAGTTTCGCCATCCACTACTCTGAGTCGTGCAGGAAATAACATGCTGTATTTTAGTCCCTTGGCACGTAGTAGGGCCTTGACCTGATCGAATGTCCTGCGTTGCCTCTGTGTTTCCACTGAGTAGTCAGGGAATAGCATTATCTTCGTGTTCTCAGTGCGCAGCTCTCCCACCTTTCGTGCCTCCCTTAAGATCAGATCTCGATCTCTAAAATTCAATAAACGAAATATGAAGGTGCGTGGAGGTGTTCCTGGTGGGCCCCGAGTTGACGGCATTCTGTGGGCTCGCTCCACCGCAAAGTGTGCAGAAAATGGTGCTTGCGGGAGGAGGTTTCGCAGCAGCTGCTCCGTGTATGCCTCCGGATCTCTTCCCTCCACCCCTTCCGGAAGTCCCACCAAGCGCAGATTATTCCTGCGATTTCTGTTTTCCTGATCTTCCGCACGCGATTCCAGCGTTTTCATTTTAACTTGCAATATACGAAGAGAGGCGCTGTGATCTCGGCTTTCATCCTCATTCTCCCCTACCCTCCTTTCAGCCTCCGTCAGCCTGTCTCTGTATTTGTCCATATCCCGTCTTATTAGGCCCATTTCTGATTGTATTTGCTCTATTTTGGTAGTTAGGGTAGTTTGACAACCTGTGATAGCCTGCATTAATGCTTGAAACTGATCCTCTCCCATCTGGGAGGACTCAGCCTGAGTGCCTGTGTGAGCAGTCTTTGAGGCCATGTTTGAACACACTACTCCCCGTGGGCCCTGGGCTGGTGGCGGTGTTTTTGGGGCCTTGTGTTTCTGCTTCTGGGCGCTACAGGTTTCACTTCTCATGCCCAGTTTATTCCCAGCCTGCCAGTTATTGTGTGACAGGCAAGGGTCCCCTTACAGCCGGGTTTTTTGTAAATCTCCAATCTGCCGTATAGCCCTGTCTCCCTCACCTCCCAGCAGGTCTTATCACTGGTTCCTCTGCCACTCACCGCCGGATGGCACCTCCGTGGGGCGTGCAGCTGCCCTTCTTCCGCCGATCGCGGCACCCGAGGCTGGGGATCGCGGAGGCCTGGTAGGCCGCAATATGGCAGATCCCCTCTGGAATGAAGAGCCGGCCGAGGGCCTCTGAGGCGGCGTGGATGCCCCCTTTCGTCCGCTCCGGGTCTCCCCCCGCCGCCCAGCGGCGTCAGCCACAGTGGATTGTTCGTTGCGGCCCTTCTATGGCCGATCGCGGCACCCGAGGCCGGGGATCGCGAGGCCGCAAGATGGCGGATCGCCTCTGACACGGAGCCGGCCGAGGGTCTGCGCCCTCAATACTCCTCAGCTCCGCCGCTGGCAGTGTATTACAATAACACAGGGTCAGTTTTAAGTGCAATCGCACAGGTTTGATGCAGGATGCCTGTGGATGCAGTGAGGGCCGGCAGAGCTCATTCGGATTGCTTCTCCGGCAGCGGTGCCCGTGGAGCTGTACGCCGCTATCATCAAGCTCCAGCTCTCCTCCCTGTTGTGCCCGGTCTCATCCACATTCCCCTGGGGCAGTTAAATATGTTGCTAGTCCACGAAATAGCGGATTTATAGGCCTGTTATGTGCGGAGCTCTATCCCATGCGTCCTATCAGGTCGCCATCTTGACCACGCCCCCACCGCCTGAAGTTTACTAGAAAAAAGTACACCAGGAATGGCCTGCAGTCAGATATAGGCTTGGCTAGACTAGAATGCAGTGGATATATATTTTATGCACTGCAGCTCACTGAATCACCTGCCCGAAGTATATTAGAAAAAGTACACCAGGAACGGACTGCAGTGAGATATAGCTAAACTGGATAGAGAATTGAAAAAATTATATTATAATATATATATATATCTATCACACTGCAGCTAACTGAAGCGCCTGCCTGCTCAATCTAAATGAAATGACACTCAGTCAACGCCAGCAACACACTACACAGGGACGGTGGCCTTATATAGTGTGGGGCGTGGCCTTAACCCCCTGAGCCATATTATGGCTCTCTTTGCTGACGCGCTGTGATTGGCCAAAGCATGCGGGTCATAGTGCATGCTTGGCCAATCAGACAGCAATGCACTGTGCTCCTGCAGTACATTATGGGCCATTACGCGCCGCTCGAATTTGGCACGAACGGCCCATAATGTTTGTTTTTCAACGAACGGGCAAACAGCCAATGTTTGAGTCGAACTCATGTTCAACCCTATTTAAGAGGTTTTGTCAGGTTTTGTTTCTATTACAAGGGATGTTTACATTTCTTGTAATAGGAATAAAAGTGACTTTTTTTTTTTTTAAACAGTATAAAAATAAAAAGGTAAAAGAAGAAAAAAAAATTTAAAACACGCCACGTCCCAACGAGCTCACGTGCAGAAGCAAACGCATATGTGAGTAGCGCCCGCATATGAAAACAGTGTTCAAACCACACATGTGAGGTATTGCCGTGATTGTAAACATGCAACCTATAGAATTTTTTTAAACGTCGCCTATGGAGATTTTTAAGGGTAAAAGTTTGTCGCCATTTCACAAGCGGGCGCAATTTTGAAGCGTGACATGCTGGGTATCCATTTACTCGACGTAACATTATCTTTCACAAAAAAAATAAATAAATAATGGGCAAACTTTACTGATGTCTTATTTTTTAATTCTAAAAATAATTTTTTCCCCCCAAAAAAGTGTGCTTGTAAGTGCTGGTTCACACAGGGGCGACTTGTCAGGCAACCTAGTCACCTGTCAAGTCGCCTCCCGTTCTGTACAATGGAACTGTTCTAATCGGACCGACGCAAGTCACTCCGACTTAGAAAAAGGTTCCTGTACTACTTTGGGGGCGACTTGGGTCGACTTGCATAGACTTCTATACAGAAGTCGTTTTGCAAGTCGCCCCGGCAGTCGTGTGCAGGTCGCCTCGGTGAGGCGACCTGCAAGTCGTGCCGCCCCTAGTGTGAACCGAGCCTTAGAGCCCTGTGCAAATACAGTGTGACAGAAAGTATTGCAATGTAGGGCTGAAACTAATCGATTAATCAACTAAATCGATTATAAAATGAATCAATTCCTGTTTTCATAATTGATTACTTGATTAACCGGCCAGTAACAATGGGTCAAAAAAAAAAAGCAAATAATCGCTACTGTAAATACTACTTTCACTGTTCCACAGTAAAAAAAAAAAGAAAAAAAAAAAAAGGAACACCTTAGGCTCGGTTCACACGGGGGCGACTTGTCAGGTGACCTAGCCGCCTGACAAGTCGCCTCCCGTTCTGTACAATGGAACCGTTCTAATCGGAGCGACGCAAGTCGCTCCGACTTAGAAGAAAGGTTCCTGTACTACTTTGGGGGCGACTTGCATAGACTTCTATACAGAAGTCGTCTTGCAAGTCGCCCCGGCAGTCGTGTGCAGGTCTCCTCGGTGAGGCGACCTGCAAGTCGTGCCGCGTCTAGTGTGAACCGGCACTTACAGTAGCGATTTGCTCTTTTTCTACTATAAAGGGCTAATTTTTGTTTTAACCCCATTATTTCACTAAACGTCTTCAGCCTGGTTTACATCTACAACTGTGTTTTTTGCAGAAACACACGACAGTTCATTTAACATGGTTTCCTATGGCACACGTTCACATCTATGCTTTTTTTTCAGCCGCTGCGTATTTGGAAAAGGTCAAGGACTTTTTTCAAAGAGAAACGGTGCTTTTTTGGTTCAATATACTTCAATAGAAAAGCTGCAGAAAAGCAGTTTTTGCAGCAATTTGTGTTTTTTTTTTTTTTTTTTTATTTGCCCAACAACAAATTAGAAAAAAAAAAAAAAAAAAATATATGGAAGCAAACATGCAAAAAAATTACATTTGCAAAAAATCAAAACGCACAGCAAACTGCATAGGTGTGCACCGTGCCTTATGCTGGCCACGCGGCTCAATTTTCAGATGAAAATATTCATCCAAAAAATCTTTGTACATTCGCTGAATGAAAGAAGGTTTGAAAATGTCACTTGCTTTCAACATGGTTTTAAAATAAAATGTAATTTCTGAACAAAAACCATACACTGTCTAAAAATTCCTTTGACCAAGAAGTTTTCGATTTCTAAATTTTCCTGTTAAGGTGGTTGAAAAACAAACATCGATTTAACCCCACTGACTATTAAGTCAAACGAACGAACTTAAAATTACATTTTTTTTTTTTTTTTTTTTTTTTTTAAGGAAGACATTGTTTTTGTATGGCCAGCACATATATTACAGTGCGGTTTGAAAATCTGCAAAAAGAGTCTAACTTTTTTTTTTTTTTTTTAAATGTGATCTCTGAGTCTGATGATATTTACCAGATTCAACCTTCTAATAGTATATAGAGTATATCTCTTCTGCCTGTTATTCTCAGAGTGGATTAGAGATTTTGCTCCCTAACCATATAGTTGGTTATTTATATTTACCACTGCATATAGAGATATTTAGGAATAAATTTGCCTTTTTTTAAACCTTTACATATTAACTAAAATAAACACCCCACTTTTTTTAAGGTTATTAACTGATCAAAACAATTGGGCAACTAATCAATTGTGAAAATAATCATTAGTTTCAGCCCTATTGCAATGACCGCCATTTTATTCTCTGGGGTGTTAAAAAAAAAAAAAAAAAAAAAAAAAAAAACCAACACCCATAATGTTTGGGGGTTCTAAGTAATTTTCTAGCAAAAAAACTGTTTTTAACTTGTAAACAAAAAATCTCAGAAAGAGGCTCGGTCCTTAGGTGGATAAAAACATTTTCAGGATCGATTATAGCAAAAAAAGTTCTCTTCAAAATAGTCTTTTTTTGTGTTTGTTTATAGCACAAAAATTAAAAATCGCAGAGGTGACCAAATACCACCAAAAGAAAGCTCTATTTGTGTTGTCAGTTAAAGCGAGGCAGTGTTGTACAACAAAAAAATGGCCTGGTCATTAAGCAGCCAAATCTTCTGGTCTGGAAGTGGTTAACATCAATTTGAGCCATGAACACCCAAGGACTGCCATGTTCCATTTGTGTTGTTGTGGGTTTAGCCATATTCTAGGAGATTTGTAATGAACAGCCCATTGCTCACTATTTCTCCTCACCATACTACACACTCCTCTTACCGAGCACACGCTTCTCCCCAGCCGCTCTCACCATACCCTGCCCCTGTGATCGTCTTATAACACCTGACTGGGCGCGGCCGCCATCTAATCAGCAATGTTTCAATTGACATAAACACAGGGAGGCTCTTATAAAGCCAGGAGTCTGGAATAGAAGGAGCGCTGTGAGGGAAACCGTAAAATGTGTATAGTTTATTATGACGGTGTGACTAAAATGCCGGGATTATGACACTTCCATCACTGACTCCACTTCCACACAGATACTAATACGTGACGTCATTCGTTCCTCGGGCCGCGCATGGGCTCCAGTCTTGTGTGGTTTGGGAGGTGGCCGGGTTGTACACTGAGCATGCGCACTGCTATTCCGCTTCCTGTTCCAGATTCCATTGTATCGGTGGGTTCGCGTTGACTGACCAGAGTCCGCGAATCTTTCTATCCCCGGTGAGTGACGGTCAGTGGTGTAGACTGGGAACATAACCGTAGGGATGTGAGGGGCGGACATTTCTGGCGATAGCCAAGTGAGGGGGAAGGGGCTGTGGGGGAGGTCAGGTCTCCTTCCTATACCTGCCAGTCATTGTGTGCTGCATGCCATTTCTCCATGGCTGCTTCTACTTTATATTTCTTTACAGCATTGTGAAATGGGAGGCATTGTTGGTTTACTAGTGTAATGATGCTTTGCCCATGGAGACCAGATGACAGGTTCACTTTAGGAGCTCCAGTCTTCTGTGTGAAAATGAAACCTCTGCAGCTACAAAAACCGTAAGGCCTCATGCACACGAGATGCTGTTAAACTCGCGTTCAGAGGTCGTTGGACACTTTTTTTCAACTACCCCTGAACTCATTCAATGTTATCCTATGTGTCCATGTACACAGTCTCGTTTTTTAGGCAGTTGCGTTTAACCTCGTTTTTCCAGAAGCAAAAAAATGGGTTCA
Organism: Aquarana catesbeiana; assembly: GCF_042186555.1. NCBI lineage: Eukaryota > Metazoa > Chordata > Amphibia > Anura > Ranidae > Aquarana > Aquarana catesbeiana. Next base: position 235,076,215 of record NC_133329.1, on the reverse strand, counting down.
GACGCAAAAGTTTTCCACGTTTCAGACACCAAACGCTGCACGTTTGCGTTTATAAGTGTTTTTAAATGAACATTTTACAACCCAGTCGAGTCACAAAATGTCATTCTCTGCTGCAGAAAAGTGCTTGACATTTTGTGACCCGACTTTGGGGCCCCATATGTCGGGGCCACTTGGTGCAAGGAAACCCAAATTTGGTGTGCTAACACAGTTGACTAACATTATAACATATCCAAATTTGGGGTTCCTAGTACCAAGTGGCCCCAAGATATGGGGCCCCAAAGTCAGGTCGGAAAATGTCATTCTCTGCAGAAGTGCTTGACATTTTGTGACCTGACTTTGGGGCCCCGTATCTCGGGGCCACTTGGTGCTAGGAATTCCAAATTTGGATATGTAGTGCTAGTTTCACTGTGTTGGCACACCAAATTTGGGGTTCCTAGCACCAAGTGGCCCTGAGATACGCAAAATGTCATTCTCTGCTCTGCAGACGCTTCTAGACACAAACACGGCATGCAAACACGGAAAAACAGGCGTTTCTAAACGCCGGTTTCAGCTTTTAAAAACAAGTGTTCAGCAGAGTTTGCACCAGCGTCTCGTGTGCATGAGGCCTAACTGCTTCCTTCTAATAAACAGCCACAATCCAGCGATGTGCTCACCCCAGCCATTTCTGTCTTCCACGCTGGCATCTTAACTGTGGGCACCTTGCTGTGACAGCTTGTGGCTTTGCAGCCAGGTGCCCACTGCGCATTGTCAGATGTCCCACAGTCTTCTGGGACTCCTACGGGGAGGAGAACTTCTGCTTCTGATCGCCCAGGGGAGCGGAAGTGGGGTACCAATCCCACACTCCTTAGCCTTTAAGCACAACTTCCCCTCTTGGGTGTTTTTTTTTTTTTTACCCCAATTCATTCTCTGTATTAGGGTAAAATTTTTATGTGTATAGGATCCCCCCAGTCCCATCATCCTTATAGCAGCGCTATCTGCTCTCTCCCTCCTCACAAGACAGATTGATAGCAGTGGGAGCCATTGGCTCCCGCTCTTGTCAATTAAATCCTATGATGAGGGAGTGAGGTCGGGGCCAAGCCTCATCTATAGACATGCACAGCCTGACTTGGCCCAGTTCCGCACTCCCTTGTCGTTGGGTTCAAGCCCACATGAGTGACTCCATAGGAAGCAGCTTTTTATGATGCACACTTGCAGAAGAGGAGGAGCCAGGAGCATCGGCGGGGGACCCCAGAAGAGGAGGATCTGCGCAGCTCTGCTTTTTTAAATATATATGTGTATGTATGTATGTACACACTCAAATGTTTACAATCACTTTTTTTGTCCATACTTTTGTGAGTCACAGGAGTACACTTGTACTTTCCTGTGACCCAAATGCAACTAATATTAGGCTGTTACTTCCTGTCAGCTGACATCACAGAGCTGCTCTAGGAAGGAACCCAACCATGATTTCAGGATCCACCCAGATGCCTGATTAACAAGCTGGCTCTGGCTCTCTGCGAGTGGCTGAGAGCCAAAGCCAGCTGTGCCCATTCCCTCTGTTTTGGCTGTACTTCTCCAATGGATCACAAAAGTGCAGTTTGTTCTGCGCTCCTGTGACCTGTTTTTAGTTGACAGCGGGCTTATGCCCCCTGTCGACTGACGTGACTCAGCCAGTCCATGCTCAGGAAAGATTCCGCTCCGCCTCTAAATAAGCTGCTGGGAGACAAAGCCAGCCCCTCCTGCCCACTCCTCAGCCCACTGCTCCAGTGAGCACTGGAGGGGCAGAGCGGAGGCCAGTGACTGAGAGTCACCACACTCCACTCCAAGCAGTCCAAGAAATGAGTGATCAGTGGTCATGTGATGGGTCTGTTTGTGGCCTTAGAACCATGTGGGGAAGCTGCAGCATTGAGGTAAGTATGGATGTTTTTTTTTTTTTCCAAGTCCCATACTTCTTCTTTAAAGTGGAACTAAAGTTCAGTTTTCAAAAACTGTCAGCAGACAGATTATTGTAGAAGAAACATGCAATGTCTTTTCTGCAATAAAAGAAAGCTACCTACCTTCTTTGGAATGTACACTGAGCTGCGCAAGCGTAGCTCAGTTTACGTTCTGACACAGCATCTGTTTTCCGGGAAGACGTCTGCAGCCCGGCACTCAGAAGATGCCAGTGAGGGTTGTTGGACCATTGAATAAGTATCATGGAGTTAAGCTCCTCTTTAAGAGTCCCTTCACACCTACCCACTGTAAAGCACACAAATTTACTATGCGTTACTGCAACATTTTGAATGACACCGGACACACTAGTCCAATGCACTACATTTGGTATTCTGTTTCTTTATAATTCTTTATTTAAGGCTTATGAGACGTGTCTGTCAATAATTAAGCAGATCAGTAGTGAAAAATACAGGTAAGGTAGACCTAGGCCTATTCAAGCACACGCATATAGAGAAATGCCATCTTATACATGGTGCAGGCCCCTAGCATAAAGGGATATTATGTACATATGCAAGAGAATGACCTGACAGGACATGGAATGCCTTAGGGTCTCATGCACATTGGATGTTTGGCCATCTCTTCTGGACACCTTTCCTCCTGGCAGCAGTGTTTTGACAGAAACTCTTGCCCCTTGTATAGGCATGTAACGCTCTTGGGCGTTAATTCATTTCATTAGCCAGAATAATAATTTATTGTGGCCATTGAAATTAATGCTAAATGTGCCTAGACTTAACGCGCGCTTACACACGTCAATCGTTATTTTTCTGCCAAAATGCTTCTGCTCCTGGACACGCTGGCAGTGTTTTTTTTTATGTATTTTATTTAACCACTTGCCGCTCACGCTATAGCCGAAAGACGGCTGCAGCGCAGGCCTTAATTGCTGGGAGGGCATCCATGGACATCCTCCCGAGCAAGCGCAGTCTGCACGACTCTGCGCGCTCTGTGATCACCGAGTCTGTGAGACTCAGCTGATCACAGATCCGAGTAAGGGGTCGATCCCAGACCCTTACCACATGATCAGCTGTCAGCCAATGACAGCTGATCATGTGATTCAAACAGAAACTTGGTAATCTGTATTTTTTTTTCTTCACGCTGTTAGCATAAAAGGGAGATCACTGGCTTCTGTCAGAGGGACATCGGTCCCTCACTCAGAAAGCCGCTGCTGTGCCCACCAGTGTCACCTGCCAGTGCCCACTGTGCCACCTACCAATGCCCACAGTGGCACCCATCAATGCACACCAGTGCTGCCAATGAATGCCCATCAGTGTGTAATAATCATTGCTGCCTTATTAGTGCTCATCAGCGCACATCAGTAAAGGAGAAAAATTTACCTGTTTTCAAAATTTTATAACAAACTATGAAACAGTTTTTTTTTTTTTTTTTTTCAAAATTTCTGTCCTTTTTTTTTATATTTAGCAAAAAATAAAAAAACCAGCAGCAATTAAATATCACCAAAAGAAGACTCTATCTGTGTGAAAAAAATGATAAAAATTTCATTTGGGTAAACTGTAGCATGACCGCGCAATTGTCATTCAAAGAGTGACAGCGCTGAAAGCTGAGAATTGGTCTGTGCAGAAGGGGGTTTAAGTGCCCAGTAAACAAGTGGTTAAAATGTCCAATGTACATGAGGCCTAAGCTTTAAAAGTAACAAACTGTCACTCCATTGTATGTTCATAAACTAGAAGCAAAAGCCAGAAACTGGCTTGGACGCCAACACTCGTGGAAGTAGATAGGGGTAAAGTACAGGAAGGCAGGGATCCAGGAAGAGGGGTAGGGGAAATTGGGGAAGGAACAGTGCCCAGGAACCAGACACAGTAGTAGCAGACTAATATCTTCTGGAGGTAGTATAGGAATACCTTCACACACTTGGTATTCTATGAATGTATACAAAGCTTCTGACTCAGAGGGAGCTTTGTATTCATTCATAGAATACAGAGATCTCTGTGAAAAGCTGAGCGCCACACAGCCTGACTCGATTTTGTTCCTGGAGTGGGAAGGGAAGTTCCCATCCCACAGCCGGGAACACATCATTGTATACTGTATCTAGCTGAGGCTACATGCAGTTTATAAAGAGCTGAGAGCCACTGTGTTTCTTAGGGCTCATTCACACATGTGTTAATACCCTGTGTTTATGCAGCATTTTTTCAGCATTTTTAAAGCTTCATAACCGCCCTTCAACACCTGCCAGGAATATTACAATGGAAGGAAGTGGGCTGTGTAATGCATTTACTGGCAGAAAAAAATGTTTTACTATCAAAAGTTAAAACAACAAGGGCAGAAGATTTAATAGATGGAAAGATGAAGTCGCTTTCATGAGGCATTGACGCTTGTCAGCCGCCTCTGTTGATTTGAATGGTAATGCTCTGTAACTACACTTTAACGGCACGCATTATAAAATGTTAGCTGGGCAGTGGGGGAGAGGCTGTGGAGGTTCCTGTATTCCGGAATGCACTGGAAAATAATAGAGAACTAGGACAGAGCAGCTCCAGCCACTTCCTGTTTATACAGAGCAGCTGTGTGGTGGCACCATTTGCTTTTGTGTGCAGAGAAAAGCATCAAGACAGCCAGCAATACTGACAGTGCCCTGCAGGAGCAGAGGCATTGAGCATAATTTGTCATTGGCCAAGCTGTTTTTGCCAGTGTCCTGTCAAGAAAGGTCCCCGTCGGATAGTGTCCGCCCTGTACTGCGCAGGCGCAGCGCTTGCGCAGTACGGAGGACAAAGGAGACGCCGAAAGTCCCCGAGCATGAACATCTGTTCATCAGCTGTACACGACGCCTGCGCATTTAAGAGTACATTGTGCCACACGCTCACGATGCTCGTGTAACTCTGCAAGGGGTGGGTGTAGGGGCGGATGCCTACAGAAGAGGCCGTATTTTACAATGATGGGCAGAGCTGATAAGTTGGGGCTGGTTTTCATGGGTGATTTTATCAATAAACTACACGTCTTTGCGGGGCGTGTTTACACAACTGAAGGGTGTGTTTTTTAAACGTATTATTTCTTCTGTGTGCATCCGCACCTTGCAGAGTTGCACGAGCATTGGGAGCATGTGGCACAATGTAGTTTTAATTGTGCAGGCGCTGTGTATAGCTCATGAACAGCTGTTCATGTTCAGAGACTTTCGCTGTCTCCTTTGTCCTCCGTACTGCGCAAGCGCTGCGCCTGTGCAGTACAGGGTGGACACTATCCGACAGGGGACCTTTCTTGGCAGAACACCGGCAGGTTAAGGACCAAGCAGAGAGATCAAAGTGTATGAATCCATCTTGCGGAGAATTCACAGAAATGTCTGCTATCAGACCATACCTCAAAGGAGAGCATCTCCTCTACATCGCCACCCTTTAGGCAATTCCCACTAGAAAAGCAACATGTTTATGGGCATTTATTGAGCATTCTTGAAGCTTTTTCAATGTTTCATAAACATAATGAAAACACGTTATAAATGCTATTATGTAGGTGCTTAAATGATCATTACTTTGTCCCTCATAATCAACACACATGTGAATGAGCCTTTAGTGAAGTAAATAGTAAGTTTGAACCACCTTGGTCAAAATGAACTATTTAAACTTAACTAAAAGCTAGGGATCAGCTTTTGCATATTCAGGAACAAGTGTCAGATTCTCTCGAAATACCACCGCTTTTACCCCTAATTTTTAACATAGTATTTAACCCTCTTTTTTTGGGAGGGGGGGGGGGCTTAACACATTAAACAAAATTAAACCTTACTAAGTAATCTATTTGTTAAATTCTTATCCCAGCACTTCCAGTTTACGACTTTCATTGTTTTTGGCTCCTGCTGAATGTTGCTTTCCTGAACTTCCAGTCTTCACAGTAAAAAAGAGTGAACACTGGACAGTGCAGTCTTAAGCAAATCCTAATTCTATACTAAACTATATGGCTGTGTGCTTCTATTGATGTACATAGAGTAGGGAGACTCATCTCTACTCCCCGTATGCAAGTGTGACTCTATAGGACACTGCAAGTAAAATGAACCACACTAACAGGAAATCTGGTAAACAAAAAAGACTTACTCCTGTGCTCGTAAGGGCGTTGTTGGTATGGGTACGTACGTAGTACTGTTATAATGGCCAAACTGGAGAAAGTGGTCATGTGTGTCCCGCTGCCTAGACTGACCCGGGGTGGTCTGAAGAAGATAGTATGGGAGGGATGGATGGAAGGTGTGTGATCAAACACTAGCATCAAATCATACAGTTTATTCATAAGCAATAAATTACATACATGTGAGAAATATAAACATACGTTTCGTGAAAAAGGGTTACAAAATATACACTTGTAGTGTTACAAGTGGGACATGCCCAAACAGGGGCAAGTACTAAAGGATTGGCTAAATGATGCAATAAAAGGTGATAGAATGGTAACATATTGAAATATGCAAACATAACCATGACAATTGTAAAAAGATTGTTGCAAATCAATGGTAGTGTGACCATACAGAAGTCTAATTAGAAAAGTTTAATTAGAATGGTGGTTGAATGTTGTTGGTATTGCTTAAAATGATTAGTAGTATGAACAGCATGTGGCAGAAAATGATCATGCTCATACGCCTGATGAAAAGATGCACACTTGCATATAGGACGTGTGTATATATATATATATATATATATATATACATTACCTAATATAAGAGGAGCTCAAAACATAGTTGTCATTTTGTGTTCGTGCAAAGTGGGCAGACGCGTGTACCCACACTAACACATGAACCACTGCACAGGAGCACAAATGGATGCAGGTATGTGTGGATAGTTGGATGAAAGATAGAATGAGAATGTACCTGTGTACATGTGCCTAGGAATATGTCCCTATCTGTGAAGTGAGGATTATCCTAGTAGTGGACAGATCGGTATAAAATGTGACAATGTAGATGGACCATGCATGCAGGGGAATGCATATGTAATGGGTCCTCAGAGGTGCTTGATAACCTAGGTGAGGGTGACATATTGATGGATGTAGGTGGGAAAACAACTGAGTTGTACCTACCTATAGCGGCAAGAATAATATATGTGCAAGGTAATCCTTCTTTTGGGGGTAGGACTTTCCGGTGTACCTACAAGGAAAATAAACCAGAAAGAAAACAGGGATGGAGCAGGAAGGATAAACCTGGGAGGGAGCTCCCAAGAAGGTTAAAATGGGTGTCATGAATAACTACATAGGATAAAAATGAAGGGAGCTCCGGGTGTGTGGGGGATATCTGGATGATTGACCTGTTTCCAGAGCTTGAGAGATAGCTGCAGCCTGCGTGTGTCCTTGGGGGGCCAGGAATTCAGTACAGTAGGAGATGGGTGATGTCTCCAAATGTGCCCAGTCATGTACCTGCAAGGCGCTGTGTCCATCACCATCCATGCAAGACATGGATACTGTAATGCCGCGTACACACGACCGGACTTTACGGCATACTTGGTCCGACCGGAGTCCGTCAAACAATTCGATCGTGTGTGAGCTCCAGCTGACTTTTTTCCCCAAAAGTTTAACGGACCTAGAAATAAAACATGTTTCAAATCTTTCCGACGGACTCGAGTCCGGTCAAACAGTCCACTCGTCTGTGCTAGTCCGACGGACAAAAACCCACGCTAGGGCTGCTATTGGGTACTGTCTATCAACGTCCTTATTTTAGTCCGGTCGTACGTCATCACGTACAAATCCGTCAGACTTTGGTTGATCGTGTGTAGGCAAGTCCGTTCATTCGGAAAGTCCGCCAGACAAAGTCTGCCGTAAAGTCCACTCGTGTGTACATGGCATAAGGGGGAGAGAGAGCTTCTTTAAGAGCTGACAGGGGGCGGGACCGAGGGCGGGCTTATGATACCTCGTGGCTGACAAGGGAAGGAGGGTGGGCTGTGTGCTGGAACGCACGCCGACGGGAGGGTGGGCGTGGTTATGCGTTCCAAAGGCCGTTTACTCGTCTGTACGGCAGCCTAGGGGAGGCTGATCCGAGCAGACTGTTGCAGTGCGCTGTAAGGACAGCGCACATAGGTAGCAGGCATATGGTGGTGTGTAGAAGTGTGTATGATCCCAATTGTAAGTGTAATCAATCAGTGACATGCCTGTCTGGAGGATGTTTTTAAAGGGATTCATACACAAATACCTGAATTTGGACTGGTGTGGACTGGTATTTGGCTGCAAAATACAGTTGTAGTTATAGTCCAGAAGAGGCAATAGGAGGAGCATAAAGTGCCTTCCGCAGGTAGTAGGATGGTAAAGGAATATTGAAACAATGAATCCATAATTCTAAACAATATACATGTGTAAAAAAAAAAAAAAATATATATATATATATATATATATATATATATATATATATATATATATATATATATATATACATTAAAAAGAGGTAAATGATAATGAAATGTATATGTGTGTGTGTGTGTGTGTGTGTGTGTGTGTGTGTGTGTATATATATATATATATATATATATATATATATATATATATATATATATATATATATATATATATGTATGTGTGTGTGTATATGTATATATATAATAAAATAACTCTATCAGACGATCTCTTGAACAGATGTTGTTCACGTGATAGTCTAATGTAGTGAAGTGGATAGGTTAAATGACAATTATGATACACAGGTGTGATTTGTAAGGAAATAAAGGTTTTGGACTGTGATAGGAAGGGAAGGGGGAATGAGGGGGAAACGGAGCCCACTGCTGGTGCAGGTATCTATTAATTTTTAGTGAATGCATATGGAAATGTGTACACTGATACTAATATATGTAGAGAAAATTTAGATAATTATGGTTCGTCAGTTACAAACAAATTGTCGTGTGTGGGATATGATGGAAAGAGTGATGAGTATGATCAAAACTGAAAAATTGAAAAAATGGGCACTGGGAAAAGGTACTGGTGCGGTGCTAGTCATACTTCTAGATTGCACCATGAACTATCAGGTCTTCGTTCATTCCAACAGGAGCCATGGACCCAAGCATAAAAATCCAGAAAGATTCTTGTCTACAGAGTCTCCGAAATCTCCTCCCCGTGTCATCATCTTTTTTGATGGCTTCAATGCCAAACACCTCAAGGCCTGTTGGATTTCCGTTATGGTATTCCTTGAAATGTCTGGGCACTGAATAGTTGTGGCACTTCTTGTTTTCTATGGACTGATCGTATGAATTGCTATTGATAATATTGCATTTATGCTCACTAAATCTTGTCCTTAGTGGATGTATTGTACGCCTAACATACAATAGGCCACACGGGCAGACTAACCCATAGACCAGGGCTCGACAAACCCCGGGCGCCAGGTCGCATTTGCGACTAGAATTAGCGACCTGGCGCCTGGGGCGGCACATCTGGGGTGTCCTGTGTCCGTTCGACACCCCCCAGCCCCCCCCCCCGGCGATCGCGTTGGGCCGCGCCGGTAATTGAGGCCCCGGCTTTGCGGCCTACTGCAGTCCTATGGTTCCTTCTGCAATCGGGCGCCCTCTGGTGGTGGCCGTTGGTATGACAAGACATCCACCAATGCTAATGGAGCTTCCCCTGCCTGTTTTCACTGCCTGCTCATCTCCTTCCCTTTACTTAGAACCCCCAAACATTATATATATTTTTTATTCTAACACCCTAGAGAATAAAATGGCGTTCATTGCAATACTTTCTGTCACACCGTATTTGCGCAGCGGACTTACAAGCGCACTTTTTTGGGAAAAAATACTTTTTTTAATTAAAAAATAAGAAAACAGTAAAGTTAGCCCAATTTTTTTTATATTGTGAAAGATAATGTTACGCCGAGTAAATAGATTCCCAACATGTCACGCTTCAAAATTGCGCCCGCTCGTGGAATGGCGATAAACTTTTACCCTTTAAAATCTCCATAGGCGACGTTTAAAAAAATTCTACAGGTTGCATGTTTTGAGTTACAGAGGAGGTCCAGGACTAGGATTATTGCTCTCGCTTTAACGATCGTGGCGATACCTCACGTGTGGTTTGAACACCGCTTTCATATGCGGGCGCTACTCACATATGCGTTTTGCTTCTGCAAGCGAGCTCGGCGGGACGGGGCGCGTTTAAAAAAATTTTTTTTTTTTTCTTATATATTTTACTTTTGATTTTTTATTTTTACACTGTTTAAAAAAAAAAAAATGGTGTCACTTTTATTTCTATTACAAGGGATGGGGCACATTTAAATTTTTTTTTTTTTCTTATTTTAACTTTTTTTTTCACTGTTCTTTTAAAAAAAAAAAAAAAAAAGTCACTTTTATTCCTATTACAAGGAATGTAAAAATCCCTTGTAATAGAAAAAAAAACATGACAGGACCTCTTAAATATGAGATCTGGGGTCAAAAAGACCTCGGATCTCATATTTACACTAAAATGCAATAAAAAAAAATTAAAAAAAATTTGTCATTTGAAAAAAAAAATAATAAAATGTCCCTTCAAGAGCTATGGGTGGAATGACGATTTGACGTCGCTTCCGCCCTGCAATGACTTGGAGATGGGCGGGGCCATCTTCCTCTCACTCGTCTCCATGTCAGGCCAGGGTTAGATCCGGATCGCCTCCGCCGTTACTGACGGCCACGGTAAGCGGTGAAGGGCACCGGAGCGCGGCGGTAGGGGGGGCCCCTCTCCTGCCACCGATAAAAGTGATCTTGCTGCGAATCTGCTGCAGAGACCACTTTTATCTGAAAGAGAACTGCCGGCTCTTGAAGAGAATACCGGGGTTATGGTAGCTAGCTGCTACCATAACAACGGTATTTCTCTTCAAAGACAGGACGTATATAGTCGTCCTGCGGGAAGGAAGTGGTTCATTAAAATGAATTTATTATTTGTCATCTCCCTGCTTGGCCCCTTTCACACGGGCTGTCTGATCAGGTTCGCCTGTCAGTTTTAAAGGCAGACCTGATTGGATCCTTAGCGGGAATATGGCGGTCTTATGTCCCTGCATGGCAGGAAATAAAAGCAGTCACATTCGTTCTAGTCGTCTCTGTGTAAATTTAAGATTGGTTAATTTTTATATTGAAAATTAAGCTTTGTCGGTCGTTTAAAAAAAAAAAAAAAAAAAAAAAAACCTGGCTCCTAACTTTTTTAGCTGGCTCCTAGATTCCAAGCAAATTTGTCAAGCCCTGCCATAGACCAAATAGGAAGTGCCACAATTGATAAACTGGCTGATTTTGTGGGTATGGCCGTCGGATCCTAAGACTTCCTTTTTGCGTTATGACATGAAAGCGCAAGCTCCACAGTTTCTAACACCACATTTAAAGTTTCCTTTCTGGTCAAAAAGGGATGTCCAGGAGCTGATGGTGGTCTTTGTTTGGTTCGGGGGTTTTAGTACTCTACTAGGTGCTATCAGACTCCTAAGGTCTTTTGATCTTCGAAACACGATTTCAGGTCTGGATGGTAAGACAGAATTGAGGATAGGATCTTGTTTGTATATTCCAGTTCTTCTGGATAACTCTCTGGATGTCAAATGTCTTTGTACTGTATTGCGTGCTGAATCTAATGGAATTGGAGTGATCATTATCGGGAATCTGTTTGTCCCCCCCCCCCCCCCCCCCCGGTTTGTTGACCTCCATCACCAGGCTGGCTGGGGGATTGAAATCATACTGTGTCCAGTATTTTAGAAAAGCTTGTTCTATACAGTCTTTGTAACCCTTCTCCAGGAATTTCTTTTTTAAAAACTATGTTTTGAGCTCCTCTTATATTGGGTAATGCACATACATGTATTTATGTATGGGTTTGTGTGCATGCTATATATATATATATATATATATATATATATATATATATATATATATATGCATTTTTGCATCTATCTTTCATTCCACATTCTACATTCATATATGCCCTTCAGGTGTCCTATATGCAAGTGTGCATCTTTTCATCAGGCGTATGAGCATGATCATTTTCTGCCACATGCTGTTCATACTAATCATTTTAACCACTTCTCGCCCACGGACGTCATATGATGTCCTGGGCTTTGGGCGGGTATATCTGAATGATGCCTGTAGTTACAGACATCATTCAGATATTGCCGGTTTCAGCCGGCGAATCTCTACACCATAGGAACGATCATATCGGCCTTTCCGCCGCTTGATCGTTCCTATGGGAGGCAAGAGGGGACGTCCCTCCCACCGCCCTCCGGTGCTTGCTCCGACTCACCGTTACGATCGGTGAGGCGGAGAGCGGATCCGCCGGCGCCGGATGTAGATCATAGAGATTTCCGGCCGACCAGATGGTCTCTGGAGTCTCTATGATCATCGGAGGCCAGGCGCAATGTTTTGACGTCACGCCCGGCCTCTCCATTCAAAAAAACGGCACCGCTTCAGCTGTGAAGCGGTGATCGTTTTATTTATTTTTTTTTATTTCAGGCTTCCCAGCCTAGTGGTGAGATATGGGGTCTTATTGACCCCATATCTCACTATTAAGAGGACCTGTCATGTTATATTCCTATTACAAGGGATGTTTACATTCCTTGTAATAGGAATAAAAGTGATCAAAAAAGTTTTTTTTTTTTCAAAAAAGTGTCAAAATAAAAAAAACAAACTATAATTATCAATAAAAAAAAATAAATAATTTTAAAGCGCCGCTGTCCCCGTGTGCTTGCACGCAGAATCGAACGCACACATAAGTCCCGCCAACATATGAAAATGGTGTTCAAACCATACATGTGAGGTATCGCCGCGAACGTTGGAGCGAGAGCAATCATTTTGTCACTAGACCTCCTCTGTAACTCAAAACATGTAACCAGTAAAAAAATTTCAAGTGTCGCCTATGGGGATTTTTAAGTACCGAACATTGGCGCCATTCTATGAGCGTGTGCAATTTTGAAGCGTGACATGTTAGGTATCTATTTACTCGGCGTAACTTCATCTTTCACAATATGCAAAAACGTTGGGCTAACTTTACCGTTTTGTTTTTTTTTAAAACACAAAACTGTTTTTTTCCCCAAAAAAACGCGTTCGAAAAATTCCTGCGCAAATACCGTGTGAGATAAAAAGTTGTAACAACCGCCATTGTATTCTCTAGGGTTTTTGCTAAAAAAAAACATATATAATGTTTGGGGGTTCTATGTAATTTTCTAGCAAAAAAATTATGATTTTTACAGGAGGAGAGAAATGTCAGAATTGGCCTGGTAAGGAAGTGGTTAAGCAGTACCAGTACCATTCAACCACCATTCTAATTAGACTTCTGTATGGTCACACTACCATTGATTTGCAACAATCTTTTTACAATTGTCATGGTTATGTTTGCATATTTCAATATGTTACCATTCTATCACTTTTTATTGCATCATTTAGCCAATCCTTTAGTACTTGCCCCTGTTTGGGCATGTCCCACTTGTAACACTACAAGTGTATATTTTGTAACCCTTTTTCACGAAACATATGTTTATATTTCTCACATGTATGTAATTTATTGCTTATGAATAAACTGTATGATTTGATGCTAGTGTTTGATCACGCGCCTTTCATCCATCCCTCCCATACTAACAGGAAATCTGGGGCAGTGAGCAATGCACTAGCTTAAACAGGAACATATGCAAGGTTTAGGGCCTCTGGGGCCTCATGCACACAGGGTGTCTGTTTAAGCCCCCGTGAAAGCCAGAACTCCTGTTAGGAAAATGCTGCTTTTAAAATGTACCATGCACATGAATTTAGATGCTTCTAGTGTTTGAGCATTAAAGCATTTTATTGGCCAGAATGTTTATTTATTTACTCTCCAGTTTTAGTAAATGAACCCCTTTGCATTAATTTCTGCACTGACAACATACTTTTTTGTTTGAATGCTGTAGTATATTTGGAAACTGGGGGAGATTTACTAAAACTGGAGCACTCGGAATCATATGCAGCTGTGCATGGTAGCCAAATAACTTCAGCTTGTTCGATTAAGCTTTGACAATAAGCCCACATTCACATCGTGCCCTTTTGACTTGCGATTTGACATGTCAGATTGCTGGCTATTGCCGGCAACGGCACCGTCCGAATCAGTACGACGCCGCACCAATTTCCAAAAGTAGTTCCTGTACTACTTTTGGCGACTTCTGGGGCAATTTGAATAGAAATCTGTGCATGAACCCGCACAGATGTCTCTCAGATAGCCCCCAAAGTCGAAATGAAATGCTGGTTTGAAATTGTGCGAGTTCAGCTGAAATCGCACGATTTCAAACCTTCCCTCAGTGTGAACAAGGGCTAAAACCTGCAAGATGATTGCTTTCTATGCACAGCTGCACCAGATTTCGCTTGCTCAGTTTTAGTAAATCAACCCCTTTGTATTTGTCTTCACAGACCGTTTTAACACTGTAGTGTATATATATTAATTTTTTTTGTAGCGCTGTATTGAATTTTTTGAAAAGAGAAGTATCCTTATATGTATTATTACATAGAGGTGCTTTTACAGGCTGAAAAAAAATGCTCAACGCCTGTAAACGTGGCATTTTTTAAGCTCTGTGTGCATGAGCCTTAAAGATACAGATGCTCCATACTCAGTAAGTGATTAAATCAGCTGCTGAAAGTGTAGAGTTTAATATTACTTTAAAGTAGAGCTCCACCCAAAAGGGGAAGTTCAACTTTAAGTACTCCTCCCTACTTTTGACCGGTATACGCTGCAGCGCGATTCATGCATGCATAGTGGGCACCCAGCTGTGAAGCCTCAAGCTGTCACAGCTGGGTGCCCACAGCTAAGATGCGGTTGTTCTGTCGAAGTACCCCCCGTAGAATAGTACCTGCGCAGGACGGAGCTGGACGTTTGCCGATCAGCTGGAGTGACGTGACCAGGAAGCATCTCTCGATGGGAGATGCCATTTCACGGCCACAAATGAAACCTATACAAACAGCGGGGGGGGGCTGAGACCGTAGTTCTCACATTGTGCCTCACTGTTGTGGGGCAGCTTTACAGTGTGCTGATGGTCCGGTTTTGTCTGTGTTGCAGGGCGGGTTTGCTGTGTTGAACGGCTGGTTTTGCCTCTGTCAAAGGGCGGCTTGCAACACAGACAAAACCAGCTCTTCCAACACAACCACTAGCCACCCTCCAGCAGCAGCAATGCACAACCTGAGAACTACGGTCTCGCCTGCTTTTTGTATAGGTTTAAATTGTGCCTGTGAAATGGTATCTCCCATCAAAAGATACCTCTACGATGTGCGCATGCGTCGTGGTTGCGTCAGCCCAGCTGCTCGGCAAATCAGCTGTTGTGCTGTTCCGTACGACACATGCGCAGTACACACCGGGCACTATTCGATGGGTGGCACTTCTCGACAGATCACCGGAGAGAGAGAAGGGATGGCTCGTGTGAGCACATGGCTGGTTCCTGGGACGGGTAAGTGTGTTTATTAAAAGTCAGCAGCTACAGTTTTTGTAGCTGCTGCTGACTTTTAATAAACACAAAAGATTACTGAAGCTCCTCTTTAACTGTTTGTTTTCTTTTTCTGTTCTGCAAAGAAATCATATATGTGTAAAAACAGTATTACAGTGTTAGACTTTTTTTGAAGTTAGCTGCACCTTACTGTATACTCACTCTGCTGAGCATGCCATCATCAAAGCTGTATTCCTGTTTGTGTTCTTTCCCTGTGCTATAGTTATTATCTTGACATTTTCTTGTGACTGCCCAGAATTTTATATTTTGATTTGTTCTAAATATGTTTTTTTCTCTTTTAAAAGCTGTAGAGCTCATTAAGGAGAAACAAATTCAGAATGTCATTATACCAGTTCTTACTTGAACCTATCAGTTGCCACGCCTGGAATAAAGATCGCACACGTAAGCCACTTATCTGTTTGATTTTTTAATTCTATAAATAAAATTGAGTTATTTATATGTATGCCATCACTTCCAGGGAAATGTATGCCCAAAAAAAAGTAATTAAAGTGCACACGCCTTATATAGCAACTCCCTGTCCCTCTCCACAGCTACCCACCCCACCGCATTTGCTGGCAATTCCTGCATTGCCGTGTTAACACTGTTCAGAAGCTCAGAGCAGTGTTGTGTTTTCTCTGTTTCATTCATAAGAAGATTAAAGGGGGGGACCTTGTCAGTTAACCACTTAAGGACTGGACCAATATGCTGCCTAAGGACCAGAGGACTTTTTCCAATTTGGCACTGTGTCGCTTTAACTGCTAATTGCGCGGTCATGCAATGCTGTACCCAAACGAAATTTGCGTCCTTTTCTTCCCACAAATAGAGCTTTCTTTTGATGGTATTTGATCACCTCTGCCGTTTTTATTTTTTGCGCTATAAACGGAAAAAGACCGAAAATTTTGAAAAAAAATGATATTTTCTACTGTTTGTTATAAAAAAAATCCAATAAACTCAATTTTAGTCATACATTTAGGCCAAAATGTATTCGGCCACATGTCTTTGGTAAAAAAAAAAATGTCAATAAGCGTATATTTATTGGTTTGCGCAAAAGTTATAGCGTCTACAAACTAGGGTACATTTTCTGGAATTTACACAGCTTTTAGTTTATGACTGCCTATGTCATTTCTTGAGGTGCTAAAATGGCAGGGCAGTACAAAACCCCCCCAAATGACCCCATTTTGGAAAGTAGACACCCCAAGGAAATTGCTGAAAGGCATGTTGAACCCATTGAATAATATTTTTTTTGTCCCAAGTGATTGAATAATGACAAAAAAAAAAAAATATTTACAAAAAGTTGTCAGTAAATGATATATTGCTCACACAGGCCATGGGTCTATGTGGAATTGCACCCCAAAATACATTCAGCTGCTTCTCCTGAGTACGGGGATACCACATGTGTGGGACTTTTTGGGAGCCTAGCTTCATACAGGGCCCCGAAATTCAAACACCGCCTTCAGGATTTCAAGGGCATAAATTTTTGATTTCACTCCTCACTACCTATCACAGTTTCGAAGGCCATAAAATGCCAAGATGGCACAAAACCCCCCAAAATGACCCCATTTTGGAAAGTAGACACCCCAAGCTATTTGCTGAGAGGCATGGTGAGTATTTTGCAGCTCTCTTTTGTTTTTGAAAATGAAGAAAGACAAGAAAAATTTATTTATTTTTTTTTTTTTTTCTTTTTTCAATTTTCAAAAGTTTGTGACAAAAAGTGAGGTCTGCAAAATACTCACTATACCTCTCAGCAAATAGCTTGGGGTGTCTATTTTCCAAAATGGGGTCATTTGGGGGGGGGGGGGTTGTGCCATCTGGGCATTTCATGGCCTCCGAAACTGTCATAGGCAGTGAAGAGTGA
Organism: Aquarana catesbeiana; assembly: GCF_042186555.1. Classification (NCBI taxonomy): domain Eukaryota; kingdom Metazoa; phylum Chordata; class Amphibia; order Anura; family Ranidae; genus Aquarana; species Aquarana catesbeiana. The sequence continues at coordinate 235,059,077 of NC_133329.1, read as the reverse complement.
AATAAAAAATTTAAGCCCTTAGAAAGCCTGAAGGCGGTGCTTGGTTTTCAGGGTCCCGTACGTGGCTAGGCTCCCAAAAAGTCTCACACATGTGGTATCCCCATACTCAGGAGAAGCAACAGAATTTATTTTGGGGTATAATTTCACATATTCCCATGGCATGTTTGAGCAATATATCATTTAGTGACAACTTTGTGCATAAAAAAAAAAAAAAAAATTGTCTTTTTTTTCCCGCAACTTGTGTCACAATATAAAATATTCCATGGACTCGACATGCCTCTCAGCAAATAGCTTGGGGTGTCTACTTTCCAAAATGGGGTCATTTGGGGGGGTTTTGAACTGTCCTGGCATTTTATGCACAACATTTAGAAGCTTATGTCACACATCACCCACTCTTCTAACCACTTGAAGACAAAGCCCTTTCTGACACTTTTTGTTTACATGAAAAAATTTTTTTTTTTTGCAAGAAAATTACTTTGAACCCCAAAACATTATATATTTTTTAAAGCAAATGCCCTACAGATTAAAATGGTGGGAGTTTCGTTTTTTTTTTTTTTTTCACACAGTAATTGCGCAGCGATTTTTCAAACGAATTTTTTGGGGAAAAAACACACTTTTTTAAATTTTAATGCACTAAAACACACTATATTGTCCAAATGTTTGATGAAATGAAAAAGATGATCTTAGGCCGAGTACATGGATACCAAACATGACATGCTTTAAAATTGCGCACAAACGTGCAGTGGCAACAAACTAAATACATTTTTAAAAGCCTTTAAAAGCTTTTACAGGTTACCACTTTAGATTTACAGAGGAGGTCTACTGCTAAAATTACTGCCCTCGATCTGACCTTCACGGTGATACCTCACATGCATGGTGCAATTGCTGTTTACATTTGACGCCAGACCGACGCTTGCATTCGCCTTTGCGCGAGAGCAGGGGGGGGACAGGGGTGCTTTTTTTTTTTTTTTTTTTTTTAAATTGGGGTCTCTCTCCTCTGCCCTCAAACCATCTGACTACACCAATATCGGTGTGATAAAATGCTTTCCCAATTTCCCAATGGCGCTGTTTACATCCGGCGAAATCTAAGTCATGAAATGCTCGTAGCTTCCGGTTTCTTAGGCCATAGAGATGTTTGGAGCCATTCTGGTCTCTGATCAGCTCATTGGTCAGCTGGCTGAATCACCGGCTGCATTTTCAGGTTCCCTGTTGGGACAGGAGAGCCAGAGAAAAACATGGAAGACGGTGGGGGGGGGGCATTCTCTCCCACTGCTTGTAAAAGCAATCTAGAGGCTAATTGGCCGCTAGGATTGCTTTTACATGAAAGCCGCTGGCTGAAAAGAATGATACCAAGATGATACCTAAACCCGCAGGCATCATTCTGGTATAACCATTCAAAGTCCAGCAACATACCAGTACGTTGCTGGTCCTTGTTGGGCATATATTGTAAATTTTTTTTTCATGCAGCCTGTGGGCTGAACGAAAAAAAGATATTGATCGGTGGGTATGCCCACCATTAGAATACCTCCCTTCATCCACCCACTTCTAATGATGGGCATACATGCACCATTTATATATGCCGAAGCATGGGGGCATCCTCCCGCAAAAGGCAGGAGCAAATCGCTCCTCCACCCACTGCTGCCCCCACGCTTCGGCATATATGCTGAAGTATATAACTGTGGTGGTGAAATCACCTCCAACAGCGCTGGAGTCACGGCTTTATGTATCGTGGGAGCAAACGCTGTTGCTGTCAAGATAAATAAATCCGCGCTGCAGCTGAATGGCGTACCTGAAAACAAAAAATGGTTAAAACACAGTAAACTTTAAAAAAAAGTACATACCTGAAAAGCAAACATGATAAAACATAACAACAATAAAACATTGCAGAATAGAATACAGTAAAAAGGAGCAGAACAATAGAGAGAAAATAGAGAGAGAGAGAACAATAAAACGACAACTATTTTTGGTTTTTTAATTTTATATTTTTTTTTTTTACATTTTTTTTTTTTTTTTTTTTTTAAACTGTAACGGTTCCAGGTTTGGGTCTCTCAAAATGCGATGGCATCTTGGGAGACCCTGTGAAAGTGTGTCCTAGTCTGTGCAATGCTGTACCCTACGCTAAAACTCAACTAGTGTATGGTAGCGCTCAAAACATTCACCAATGCAAAGACCAGGATTGCCAGGACAGGAGGGACAATAATACCGGGTGTCACGCCTATATCTGTGCTTTCTGCAGACACGACATTTTCTTTGGGGGGCTCGTTGGGTAGGGGTACTCGGGAGGACAAATTTGAAAATGCCTCTCATGCAGCCGGCTTACTGCATTTGGTTGGGGAAGGTGAGGTGGAGCACCGTCTGGATACAGAAGGGCTCTGACGATCTCTTCCTGGAATGTAAGGAAGGATCCAGTCCGTCCTGAAGCTCTGTATAGCACATGAGCGTTCAGCAAAGCCAATTGAAATAAATAAACAGACGCTTTTTTGTACCAGCGTCTGGCCTTATGGGCAACTAGGTCCACCCCTCCCATATTTTGGTTATATTCGTGGACACAGAGGGGTTTCTCCACAACACCAGTCGCCGTAGTAATTTGGAACGTCGTGTCTGCATGAAGGGAGGTGAGAACGAAAACATTCTTCTTATCCCTCCACTTCATAGCGAGCAGATTATTACACTGCAAGCAGGCTCTCTCCCCCAGCCTAAGACGGGAATCTACAAGCCGCTGGGGAAAGCCCCGGCGATTAGGTCGCATGGTGCCACATGCTCCAGTCTGCTGATCAAACAAGTGACTAAAAAGTGGCACGCTCGTGTAATAATTGTCCACGTACAAGTGGTACCCCTTTCCGAATAAGGGTGACACTAAGTCCCACACTATCTTGCCAGCACTTCCTATGTAGTCAGGGCAGTTTGTCGGCTCTACGTGGCTATCTTTTCCCTCGTAAACCATAAAACTACATGTATAGCCTGTGGCCCTGTCACAGAGCTTATACATCTTGACCCCGTATCTGGCACGCTTGCTGGGAAGGTACTGTTTGAATTACAAGTGGCCAGAAAATTTAATCAGGGACTCATCAACGCAGACAACTTGATGGGGAGTAAACAAGTCTGCAAAACGTTGATTGAAGTGGTTTACGAGGGGCCGAATTTTGTAGAGCCGATCGTATTCAGGGTCTCCACGAGGACGACCGAGTTCATTGTCGTTGAAGTGCATGAACCGCAAAATCTGCTCGTATCGTGCCCTGGCCATGGAGGCAGAGAACACGGGCGCATGGTAAATTGGGTCAGTGGACCAATATGACCGCAACTTTCTCTTTTTATTCAAGCCCATGTTGAGGGAAAGGCCCAGAAAGAGCTTACATTCGGAGACCGTAATTGGTCTCCAATCTCTGGCAAGTGAGGACTGGGGATTAGCGGCGATGTGTTGACCAGCGTATAAATTGCTTTGGTCCACAATAGATCTATGGAGATCTTCGGTGAAAAACAGTGAATAAAAATCCAGTGGCATAAAATCAACTGTTTCCACCTGAATTCCGGGTTGGCCAGTGAATGGGGGAAGTACGGGTTCTGCAGAAGTGGTGGGTTCCCAATTCGGATTGGCGAATGCAGCAGGATGGGCACGACGGGCCTGTGTTTGTCTTCTTGGTGGCAGCGGGACACTACTTGTGCTTGCCACCTCGCCAGCTTGAACTGTACTTATGGGACTCGCCACGTCACCAAGTGTTACTGCAGTGCTGGATGTATGACCAGGGTGTACTAGGCCGCTGGTGCTTGCCAGTTCACCAGAAGGAATAGCGGCGCTAGTACTTCTCTGCTCCATACGAGAGCCCTGCGGTTCTTGCACTTCAAGGACAGAAGAAGAAGATTGGGGTCTGGTACGCCTGACCTTGGCAGGAACCACAACTCTGTCGTCAGAGCTATCTGTCATGGAGCCGCTGTCCTCTACAGGATCGTATTCTGAGCCTGAATCTGACAGATGAGTGACTTCCTCTTCACTATCTGTCATGCTCAGAAACATGTAGGCCTCTTCACTAGTGTACCTACGATTTGCCATTTTGGGCTCTAAATTTAGGGGTACACTAGTGAGACTCACAGGCAAAAAAAGCTCCTGACTGTCAGCGACTGTATCAAAACGCTACCAAAAAACTGTTAGCGATCGCAGGGATCAGGCCTGACTCTGCGAACGCTGCAGTTATGCGTGCTTAGTGTTTTGTAAGTGTCAGTGATCGATACTGCACTTGGGTGGGCTGGGCCGAGGGGGCAAAACGCAGGTGGTAGCAGGTATCTGGGCTGATCCCGCTAACACTGTGTTTATGGGAACCCTAAACTACTAGGGACGCTAGTATAGATCTGATCGGATAAGATCTCGATCCGCTCAGATACTATAGCACTAAGGGAGGTGTATGCTGCGTGCGCGGGTGTTAGCGGTACTGGCGCTAAGCTGATGCTGCCTGGGGCGACGCAGACCTTATCTGACCCTAAAAACGTAACTTCTATCACCGCCGGGCAATTAGGGGGTTAAACCTTTATAAGGTAATAAACGGCGGGTGCCCTAAAACTATAAAAAACAAACTAACTAACCAGCGTCACCCGTAACACTTATGCGGTGATCGCTGGTGAAAGGGTTAACTAGGGGGCATTCAAGGGGTTAAAACCTTTAGTAGGTAATATATGGGGGTCCCTGTCGCTATAAAACACTGACAGCGAACCTATATACTTACCTCCCTAACTAGCGTCACCTGTGTCAATAATACAGCGATCAGAAAAACGATCGCTTAGCGACACTGGCGACGGGGGGTGATCAAGGGGTTAACCTTTATTAGGGGGGGTTAGGGGGGTACCCTGGACCTAAAGGGGGGTACCCCAGACCTAAAGGGGGCTAACCTAACTGCCCTAACACTTATAACTGTCACAAACTGACACCAATGCAAAAAAAAAAAAAAAACTGCTATTGGTGTCAGTGTGACGGGGGGTGAAAAGTGTGCCTGGCGTGTTCTACTGTAAGTGTAGTGTTAGTGCACTTACTTGGATGGCTTCTCTCCTCGGCGCCGGAACGAAAAGACCGGCTCGAGGAGGGATGACATCACTTCCTCTCCCTCTGTTTACATTACAGAGGCAGAGGAAGTCTGTCATTGGCCAGGAGCGATCGCAAGGGGGGAGTCACGAATGAGTGGCCTCCCCCTCACCTTTGATCGCTCCTGACCTAAATACGACCGCCGCAGGCACCGGGGGGGGGGGTCCCGCGGGAAGGCAAGGACGTATATGTATGTCCTTTTGCCTGCCTGTGCCGCTCTGCCGCCGCAAAATCGTAGTCGCTGATCGCCGCCATTACTAGTAAAAAAAATGTACCATAGTTTGTAGACGCTATAACTTTTGCGCAAACCAATCAATATACATGTATTGGCTTTTTTTTTTTTTTTAACAAAAATATGTAGCAGAATACACATTGGCCAAAATTGATGAAGACATTTGATTTTTGACTTTTTTTTTATTGGGAATGTTTTATAGCAGAAAGTAAAAAAAATATATATTTTTTATTTTCTAAATTGTGGCTTTTTTTTTTGTATATAGCGCAAAAAATAACCCACAGAAGTGATCAAATACCACCAAAAAAAAGCTCTATTTGTAGAAACAAAGTCATACATTTTATTTGGGTACAGTGTCGCATGCCCGTGCAATTGTCAAGTTACAGAATAATGCAGTGCTGTATCGCAAAAAATGGCCTGGTCATGAAGGGGGGCAAACCTTCTGGAGCTGAAGTGGTTGATTTACAGCATTTTTTCACACCTGCCTAAAACTTTTGTACTGTACTCCCAAAGGGTTAATTACTTCTAACGGGATGCAACTTTCCTCATTAGGACACTGCAAGCGCATCAACTGATAATGGAAAAATCACTCTGTATACAACAAACAATTTTTTCAGAGACGAAATCGGTACAGATCAACAAAGTTTAAGATCCCTGCAATGTACATTGATCACCCAGAAGGGATTTTGTTTCTCAATTAAAGTAGAGGTTTTTTTTTTTTTTTTTGCCATCTGTGTCTCTTTGCGGAGATTTCCCTTCACTTCCTGTCCCATAGCCAAACAGGAAGTGAGAGGAAATCCCTGCAAATTAAGGAAATTTGCAGGGGACACCAGAACTAGTGTCCCCATTGGAAGATTTACCCTCTTTTCTGCTTTTATTAATACTTTAAAGTATATTGAAAGCCGGGGGGCGTGTCCGGATATAGAAGGAACAGCACGTGTTCCAGAGGAGCTCCGCTGATTCTGGCACAATCCGCAGCGATCCTGCTAATAACAGCACCTGGAGAGCCTCCAAACTCTCCCTAAACACTACCGGACATCATCAGCACCAGCCCGAGCAGAAATTACGGAACTTGGCCGGCCGATTGAGTCTGCATAGGGCCACGGCCGGCTCCACACTTCAGAGACCCGCCACCATCTTGAGGCCTACCCAGCCTCCGACATACCCGGACTCGAGTGCCGCGATCTGCAGGACGAGAGACAGCAAATCTCCACACATCCGTGTCGGCCGCCCCTGGGAGATAGCTGGATTGTGAGGGGGCTCGAAAGGACACCGGGGGATCCACAGAGGCCGCTTCCGGGCACTTGTGGCCCACCGCCATCTTGCGGCCTACTGTACCTGGCACATCCTCCACACTAAGGTACTGTGCCCCAGCATTACTGTACTGTCCTCCCTGTGCCACAATCCGTGCCAAACAAACACTGCACTGCCTTCCCTGTGCCACCATCCGTGCCCCAGCTATACTGCTCTGCTTTCCCTGTGCCTCCACCCTTACAGAAGCTGAGCCCTGCTGAGGGTCCTGATCCAGTGCAGGAAGCCCATCACCACTGCACCTTTCGTCCTGCTACCTGAACCCTGGAGCCTGCCTGCTGCCCCCAACAAAGGAACTTTGCTCCTGACCCGGTGCATCAATACTGACACAGCTCTCACCCTGCTCCCAGGACCTGGGCTCTCGGCCCACAGGCTCCCCCAAGCCCCTCCTCCATCTCAGGATGAACCTCGGATGAGCCACCCTAGGACCCGTTACTCCAAATCAGGTCCAAAAGCTCCTCGTGCCCCCCGCCGGTGGCTGCCTCGTCTGCAAGACAGTCCACGGCTAGGTTGGCGACCGGTGCGCAGTGGGGGGGGGGGGGCTCCCACAGGAGCGGAGATCTTGGAGGCCATTACTTCCTGCAAAGAAACCCTGACAGCAAAGATCAACTTCTTGACAGTGGATGTCGGTCTCATCCACCAGGATATTGAGAAATTTCGGTCACTGAGGTGGAGGACAGGGTCTCCACGGTGGAGGATACGGTCCGGTCGGGCTCCAGGGAGGTAAGGGCCCTGCAGCTCCAGGTGAAAGTGCTCCAGGAGCGTGCAATAGATACTGAAAACCGCCTCAGGCGGAACAATATCCGCATACTTGGACTGCCCCAGAGAGCTGAGGGCCCTAGACCCGTTGAGTTTACTGAGCAGTTGCTGTCCACCCTGTTCAACCTGGGGGACATGCCGCCCACCTTCGTGGTGGAGAGAGCCCACAGGGTCCCGCTGCTCCCTCCGAGGCCTGGGGCCCCTCCGCGCCCTTTCCTGTTGCGGCTGTTAAATTACCGCGATCGCATCCTGGCGGCGGCACGTGCCATGCCTGAATTTAAGTATGAAAATACCGGACTGCTCTTTTTCCCAGACTTCTCTCAGGAAGTACAGCAACGCCGCAAATCCTTTACTGATGTGAGACGCCGGCTCCGAGAAAAGGGATTTTGATTTGGCCTTTTGTATCCCAACAGGCTACGGATCACTGATGGCGACAGCACTCGTTTTTTTGACACCTCAGAGGCTGCAGTGGCGTGGCTGGATACCCACTAATTATATACGGCAGAGGAAAAAATGACTGACTACAGCCAGCAGGGAGTAGCTAAGTATCCCTTTCCCCCTTCAAAAGGACTGTCTCCTGATGACTCCCAGCATTAATTACTCTCTGTCCCCAGTCTTTCTCCCTGCTACATTCCACTTTTACCCATATTGAATGGTTTTGTCTTCTGTTGCTGGCTAGACTGCCGATCACTCCTGCCTGAGGAGCTCCAATGACAGCCACTGAATCACCTCACCTCTGACCAGAAGCGTCCCCTGTTGTCCCCTGTTTCCATCCCCACACTTTGGATTCCCCTCCCTGAGTTGAGACGGACTTCTTGGGAAAGGTTTTATCCACCTGCGGCCCAACTTCTAGGGGTCCCAGTGACCTAAGGACTCTGTTTTTTTTTCCAGTTATGGGACAAAACCGTACATCCGTTTGTATGGTTCTCTTGCCTATTTTTTTGGCCTCTGAACTTGGTTTTCATGATGTTTGGGTAGGGTGTTATGTGTTCTGGGAGGATGAGTTTCTCTGCTTTAAAGAAATGAATATGTACTGTGCTGCTCAAATGCTGCTGAATATATGTGCCAAATTTGGGTTTATTTAAATCTACTGGTTGGCTAGGCTCATCCTGCTTCTGTTTCCCCCTGGTGTTTTTTGATGGCCCCCTCAGATGCTGAGTTGCTGACCATTCTGTCGTGGAACGTCAGGGGGCTTAACTCCAAATACAAACGATCATTGTTATTCCAATACTTAAAACTGCATAGCCCCCACATAGTGCTACTGCAGGAGACGCAATTAACTGGTAGTAAGGTTCTGGCTCTGAAAAAACCCTGGGTGCAAAGGGCGCTTTGTGCGACCTACTCCTCATATTCTCAAGGGGTGTCTATACTGATAAGTAAACAAGTTCCATGTGTAATTCATGATGTTCAATTGGATCCCCAGGGGAAATTTGTTTTATGGTGGTGATGAGCATTTATAACAAGAAATATGTCATTGTGAATGTCTATCTGCCTCCTTCGAGCCAGATGCACATTCTGTACACACTATATGAAAGGCTGGCTCCGCATTGCCCAGCGTGTGTTCTGTTCATGGGAGATTTTAATGCCACACTGTCCTGTGACCTAGATAGACCTTCCCCGCAATCTACTTTCAATCCTGATCTTGGTACGTGGGCTCAGGCAACAGAGTTCCAAGAGACATGGCGGTGGCTTCATCCCAATGATAGAACGTACTCCTGCTTTTCATCCACATTTAGAACATCCTCCCGAATCGATTTGGCTTTTGCCAATGCTGCCCTCCTGGCCAACATCCAGGAGGCCAATTACCTTCCCTCTGGCCTATCTGACGACCACCCTCTTAAGTTGACCATTAGGACCACCAGGTCGCAGAGCAAAGCCCTCTGGAGGTTACAACCCCATTGGATCAATGAGGCAGTCCACGACAGGGTTTCTCCCTCCTTGCAGGACTACTGGGTGCACAATGCGTGGTCAGCCTCCCTGGAGATAGCATGGGATGCTACCAAAGCTCACAGCAGCGGTCAGTATATCTCGGCTGTGGCGGCGGTGAGGGCGGAACTTGGGGACAAGGTCTCTGACCTGCAGCACAAAGTTGAGGAGGCTCTAAATCAATATTCAGCCTCGGCAACGGTCCCCATCTTCGAGCACCTTTCATCGCTTAGGCGAGAACTGCACCTCCATGTTTCAGACACCACCAGGCTTGGTATACAAAATAGCAGACAGGAATATTTTGAACATGGAGACAAGAACAGCAAACTACTAGCGATGCTAGCACAGCAGGATAGGCCCTTAGCAGTTATATCAGAAATCCTCACGGCAGAGGGAGTATTAGTCACCTCTCAGGAGGATATTCTGTCAGCATTCACCAAGTTTTATACCTCTCTGTATGTTTCCTCACTTCCTGATAGCTTTGACCCTACACCTATGATCTCCACGTTGGACACGCTAGCACTGGGATGGCTCTCTGATGCGAAAAGACAACTCCTTGTTTCAGAGATCACACCAGAAGAAGTCACAATGGCCATTAGATCTTTCCCGGCAGGAAAGACCCTAGGCCGGATGGACTGCCCATAGAGTATTATAGAGCCCAGACAGAACTGCTTGCCCCCAAACTAGCTTAGATGTTTCAAGCCTGTCTCCAACAGGGCTCCTTACCGTCCTCTGAGGGAAGCCCATATCTTTCTCATTCCAAAGCCTAATAAGGACCCTAAGTTGTGCGCCTCCTACAGGCCGATAGCACTCCTAAACTGTGACATAAAAATATTAACCAAGTTACTGGCCACTAGACTTAATAGAGTAATAAAATCTCTGACTCTGATCAAACGGGCTTTATGCCAGGTAGGCATAAAGACATTAAAGACAGACATTAACATATGCAGACTGTTCTCTAATATTCATGGCCCCCATACTAACCAGGGCACTAGGATTATTGCCACCCTTGATATGGAGAAGGCATTTGACACGGTGGAATGGGTATATCTGTGAGAGGTGCTTAGAAGAATGGGTTTCCCAATGAAATGTATTGCCTGGATACGCACACTGTACACCGGTCCCCTGGCATTCATTAAAATGAATGGCTCCCTGTCTCCTCCGTTCCCTCTGCAGAGGGGCACCAGACAGGGATGCCCTCTCTCCCCGGCCTTATTCACCCTGGCCGTGGAACCTATTGCTGAGGCCCTCAGGGGCTCGGCCGAGGTCTGTGGGCTGGCTGGAGGAGAGAGTGGCTCTTTACGCGGATGATTTACTGCTATTTTTAAATGACGCATCAACCTTGTTAAAATTAAAGTCCTCCCCGAATTTACATACATTTTTGGGAATTCCCCACAATGGCTGACCAAAACCTTCTTTAATTCTCTTAAACAACCCTTACTCTCCTTTTATTTGGGGGTCTAAACCACCTAGATTCAAATACACCACTCTGACCAGGCCTGTGGACAGTGGGGGTTTGGCTCTCCCTGATTGCCATAAGTATTTCTTGCTCAGCTTGTAACCGCCCATTGGTGGTTGCAGCCAGACCTGACCAATTGTGCGACGGTGCTGGAGGCAGCTATAGTGGGGTCTCTGGAGGCCTTGAAGGGGTTGCTATTCAGGGGGCCAAAAACACCTCACTGCCTCACCCCTTCTGTGTGCACCACTATGTGGGCGTGGAAGGTGGGTGAGGCGCTAAGGGCACCCCAGCCGAACTCCTGGTCTCCTCACACCCCCCTGTGGCAGAACCCTAACCTATCACAGTTCAATACCATCCCAAATCCACAGGCCTGGGCCAAATACAAAATACTGACCCTTGAGCATGTTATCACCAACGGTGAGCTCACTCCCTTTCATGTATTGCATACCAAATTTAATTTACCTGCACGGGCCCATTTCAGGTATCTTCAGGTCGCTCACGCCTACAGGTGTCAGTTCTTAGGCCAACCAATTATATTGGAATATTCTGAACTCGAATCCACCCTTCGGGTAAAAGACTTGGAGAAACCCATGTCTCACATCTATGGGTCCCTGCTGGTTGCTGCTATCACCGAGCTGTTCTCCCTCCGCAGGAAATGGGTGGGGGACATACCGGAGCTGGATGAGGATGACTGTAGGGAGATTTGAGATTTTCCATTCTCCCCTCTGGTCTCAGCCAAGGACAAACTGGTCCAATACAAAATTATACACAGAGCTCACTACCCGCCCCACAGGCTGCACCAGATGTTGCCGGCGTATTCTCCGGTGTGTTGGCGCTGCTCCTACCAGCCAGGGGACTTCTTTCACATTTTCTGGGTTTGCCCAGCAATCGTACATTATTAGAAGTACTCCAAGTGATCGCTAAGGTCACTAAGACTAGTGTCCCTTATGATCCTAAATATTGTCTGCTGGGACTGGTTGAACAAATGTCAATGCTCAGAGCTAGGAAAATACTCATATCCCTGTTATTGTACTATGCACATAAGGCCATCACGATGGACTGGAAACAATCAACTCCCCCCTCTGTCAGATTCTGGAAAAACCTAGTGAACGCCAGTTTACCTCTTTATAAAGCCACCTACTCGGGCAGGGGTTGCCCACAAAAATTTGAAAAGGTATGGACCTGTTGGCTGGATGATAATACCACGGCAACGGATGCAGTAACCAACTCCTAGATTAACACTATGGTTATAGTATGTTAGTATATTGACCCAATTACTTTCATGTCACATTATCCTGTCATTGCAATACTGAGCACAGATTCTCCTGAACTAAACCTCTCCCTACATTGGGGTATAGATAAGTAAAGTTGTTTATGTTGTATGGTCTGCCCTGTTGTGGTCTGTTACTGCATCAGAGGTAGTTTTTTTTATGTTGAATAATGTGCCCTGTTGTGGTTTCTTGCCGTATTAGAGGATCTGCCCCTGTTTGGGCAATGTTTGGCCCCTGTGTGGGCAATTTTGTATGCTAATGAAGAACTTAACCACTTCAATACCAAGGGCGTCATATGACGTCCTGGGCTTTGAGCGGGTATATCTGAACAGTTACAGACATCATTCAGATATTGCCGGTTTCAGCCGGCGAATCTCTACACCATAGGAATGATCATAGCGGCCGTTCCGCCGCTTGATCGTTCCTATGGGAGGCGAGAGGGGACGTCCTCCCACCTCCCGCCGCCCTCCGGTGCTTGCTCCGACTCACCGTTACGATCGGTGAGGCGGAGAGTGGATCCGCCGGCGCCGGATGTAGATCATAGAGATTTCCGGCGGACCAGATGGTCCCCGGAGTCTCTATGATCGTCGGAGGTCGGGCACGATGTTATGACGTCACGCCCGGCCTCTCCATTCAAAAAAACGGCGCCACTTCGGCTGGGAAGCGGCGATCGTTTTATTTATATATATATATATATATATATATATATATATATATATATATATATATATATATATATATATATATTTTTTAAATTTCAGGCTTCCCAGCCTAGTGGTGAGATATGGGGTCTTGTTGACCCCATATCTCACTATTAAGAGCACCTGACATGTCATATTGCTATTACAATTTTAAAGCACCGCTGTCCCCATGTGCTCGCACGCAGAAGCGAACGCATACGTAAGTCCCACCCACATATGAAAACGGTGTTCAAACCATACATGTGAGGTATCGCCGCGAACGTTGGAGCGAGAGCAATAATTTTGGCCCTAGACCTCCTCTGTAACTCAAAACATGTAACCAGTAAAAAAATTTCAAGTGTCGCCTATGGGGATTTTTAAGTACCGAACATTGGCGCCATTCCACGAGCGTGTGCAATTTTGAAGCGTGACATGTTAGGTATCTATTTACTCGGCGTAACTTCATCTTTCACAAAATGCAAAAACATTGGTCTAACTTTACTGTTTTGTTTTTTTTTAAACACAAAACAGTTTTTTTCCCCAAAAAAACGCGTTCGAAAAATTCCTGCGCAAATACTGTGTGAGATAAAAAGTTGCAACAACCGCCATTGTATTCTCTAGGGTCTTTGCTAAAAAAACATATATAATGTTTGGGGGTTCTATGTAATTTTCTACCAAAAAAATGATGATTTTTACATGTAGGAGCAAAGTGTCAGAATTGGCCCGGTATTGAAGCGGTTAATAAAAAAGATTTTGCAAAAAAAAGTATATTGAAAGCCAAAACTTTTCTACCACTGGGACATCAAGTGATTTGAAAACTCTTAGTTTTACCATTGTTACTAAACAGCAAGTGAGGGTAAATCTTCCAAAGGTGACACCTGTTCTAAGTGCATCAGCGCAGATTTTCTCTCACTTCCTGTTTTGTCTGTGGGAAATTGACAGCAAAGAAAAACTGACAGGGGTTTTAACTCTTCCTCACTCCATCCAAACCTAAGACCCCTTTCACACTGAGGCAGTTTTCAGGCGTTTTAGCACTGGAAATAGCGCCTGAAAACTGCCACCCATGCAGCCCGAGTGTGAAAATCTGAGTGCTTTCACACTGGGGCGGTGCGCTTGCAGGACGTTAGAAAATGTCCTGCAAGCAGCATCTTTGGGGTGATTTGGGAGTGCTTCAGAAGCGCCGCAACACTGGCGGTTTTAACCCATTCTTTGGGGTTACGCGCAGCTTTCACAGCGGTAAAGTGCCGCTAAAATGAGCAGCGCTTTACCGCTAACTCACGGGCAGGCCCAGTGTGAAAGGGGTCTAAAAAAGACTTGGCTTTAGATATAGTGTAACTCCGTAGAATGTGGCGTCACCTTGTTGCGTTGGTAGACATTTATTAATTACACAGGTGGCAAAACAAATCCTTGTGTAGGTAAGACAATATACAGTATGCATGTGTTTCTACTATTTTTCTGCAGTTTCATTTTAAAGTGTGAGTGAAGGCTACACCTTTTTATCTTTGTTTTGAATAGAATGGAGAAAGGTTAGACCCCTTGTAAAATTTTAGTGCAGTTTGTGTTCCTACTGAAAGATTTACCCCTCTACTAGTTCTGGGGACTGAGGTCACTTCAGCAGAAAGTATGGGCTGTATTTTAGTATTGTCCTGAGGGCAAAAGGTGAGGTGAAATCTTCCAATGGGGACAAAGGTTGCTGTGACAACTGTCTAAAATGGTAATTCCCCTCACTTTAGGGAGGTCTCCTTTTGACTCCCTGTTGAAGACAAAAACAGGAAGTAAAGGGAAATCTCCTCAGTAGGACACAGACAACAAAATATAACGTACTAAGGGTTTAACAAGTTCCCGCCCGGCCAATAGCAGATTGACGGCCGGGTGGTGGCTTTGTTATCCTGACTGGACATCATATGAAGTCCTGTCAGGAAGCACTGATCTCAGGGCCATGCAGCGCCGCAATCTGCGGTTACCATGTGACCGCCATGACCAATCATAGCAGGTCACATGACAGTTGTACACAACGGATGGCTTTCTTTCATGCCATCCTGCTGTAAACACACAGATCCCAGTTCTCTGAGGGGAGAAGAGACTGATCGTGTGTTCATAAAAAGTATGAACAGCGATCTGTCATCTCCCCTAGACAGTCCCATCCCCCTTCAGTTAGAACACAGAGAGGAAACACAGTTAACCCCTTGATTGCCCCCTAGTGTTTAACCCCTTCCCTGCCAGTGACATTTTTACAGTAATCAGTGCATTTTTATAGCACTGATCGCTGTATAAATGCCAATGGTCCCAAAAATGTGTCAAGTGTCCGCCATAATGTCGCAGTCCCGATAAAAATTGAAGATTGCCACCATTACTTGTAAAAAAAATAATAATAATAAAATTGCTATAAATCTATCCCCTATTTTGTAGACGCTATAACTTTTGCGCAAACCAATCAATATACGCTTATTGCGATTTTTATTACCAAAAATATGTAGAAGAAAGCATATCGGCCTAAAGTGAGAAAAAATTCGCTTCTTTAAAAAAAAAAAAAAAATGGGGATATTTATTATAGCAAAAAGTATAAAATATTGTGTTTTTTCAAAATTGTCGCTCTGTTTTTGTTTATAGTGCAAAAAATAGAAACTGCAGAGATGATCAAATACTGCCAAAAGAA
Organism: Aquarana catesbeiana; assembly: GCF_042186555.1. NCBI lineage: Eukaryota > Metazoa > Chordata > Amphibia > Anura > Ranidae > Aquarana > Aquarana catesbeiana. The sequence goes on along the minus strand of NC_133329.1, from coordinate 235,043,715 downwards.
AGCTCTATTTGTGGTAAAAAAAAGGACTTCAATTTTGTTTGGGTACAGTGTTGCACGACCGCGCAATTGTCAGTTAAAGCAACACAGTGCTGAATCGCAAAAAATGGCCTGGTCATTCAGCAGCCAAATCTTTCGGGGCTGAAGCGGTTAAATACAACCAAAAGAAAGCTCTATTTGTGTGAACAAAATGATAAAAATTTAGTTTGGGTATAGTGCTGCATGACCGCACAATTGGCATTCAAAGTGGACAGCGCTGAAACTCAAAATTGGCCTGGGCAGGAAGGGATAAAAGTGCCAGGTATTGAAGTGGTTAACCCAACTCTAATACATCCAGCATTGAAAAAAAAAAAAAGTTTTATTACATTAAGTGAAAGTATAGATGAGCCTTTTGAAAATGTTTGTTATGGATGCAAAGTATGGTGTTGATTGCTTTTTTATTTTTTTCAAAATGTTTTTGAAAGAAAAGTCATGTGCTGGTATTCTTTTGTTTTACAGAGATTGCAATAAGCCCCAATAACCATGAGGTACACATCTACAAGCAAAATGGGAACCAGTGGGTGAAGGTTCATGAGTTGAAGGAGCACAATGGACACATTACAGGTATAACCTGGAGAAATCAAAGTGTATTTTTACGTTTGCAGCCAACTTGGGATAACACCTGCTTTATACAGTGTTTGTTGCATGCTGTCATTCGCATAGCATGAATATTTAAGAATTTCTGCTTACTTTTTTTTTTTCAGGGTTGATATTGTTAAAATACATAGACATTATATGTGCTACAATGAAACAAACATGAGACCCATAGTAAAAGCAGTTGCACATTTTGAAGTCTCTTTTACATGTACCAAGAGGTAGCATTGTCCACAAAAGTCAAACTTGAGTTCCACAAAAAGGCCCACACTTTATTACGTTAATTTTTTGTTACAGTACTGTGCAAAGGTTTTAAGCATGTGTGACAAAATGCTGTAAATTAAGAATGTTTTCAGAAATAGAATTATTAATAGTTTATTTTTGAAGGAACTCGTCAAGATGTTTCAAACATCTGGGAGACCTAGCCACTGATCTTTTGTGGATGTAGCCTGCCTCAAATCTATCTAGTCTCTTCATGTAATCCCAGACAGACTCGATGTTGAGATCAGGGCTCTGTGGGGGTAAAGCCATCACTTCCAGGCTCCTTGTTCTTCTTTACTCTGAAGATTGATCTTGGTGACATTGGCTGTATGTTTTGGGTCATTGTCCTGCTACAGAAAAAATTTAGGGCCAGTCACACATCTCCCTGATGGTATGGCATGATGGATAAAGTGTCTGCCAGTATCAGTCAGCATTGAGGACACCGTTGATCCTGACCAAATCCTCAACTCCAATTGCAGAAATGCAGGGCCAAACTTGCAAAGAACCTCCACCATGCTTCACTGTTGCCTGCGGACACTCATTACTGTACGGCTTTCCAGCCCTCCTGTAAACAAACTGCCCCCTGCAACAGCCAAAAATTTTAAATTTTAACTCATTGGTCTAGAGCACCTGCTGCCATTTTTCTGCACCCCAGTTCCTATGTTTTTGTGCATCATTGAGTCTCTTAGCTTTGTTTCCACATCGGAGGTATGTCTTTTAAGCCGCAATTCCTCCATGAAAACTACTACTAGCCAGACTTATCCAGACAATAGATGGATGCACCTGGGTCCAACTGGTTTTTCCCAGTTCTGTGCTGATGGCACTACTGGACATTTTCCGAAAGGGAAGTAAGCATGATGTTTTTAATCTACTGCATTAGGTTTCCTAGGCTGACCATTGCGTCTACGGTCCTCAGCGTTGCCCGTTCAATGGTGTCTTCAATACAGGCAGATACTTCCCCATCATGCCATATCATCAGGGCTGTGTGTGATTTGCCACAGTTTTATTCTGCAGCAGGACAATGACCCCAAACACACAGCCAATGTCATTAAGAACGATCTTCAACACAAAAAAGAAAATGAGTCCTGAAAGTGATGGTTTGGCCCTGATCTAAACATTGAGTCTGTCTGGGATTACATGTAGAAGCAACCTACATTCATGGAAGATCTGTGGTTAGTTCTCCAAAATGTTTGAAACAACCTAAATGCCGAGTTCCTTCAAACTTTGTGTGCACAAACATTGTGTGTGCCTAGAAGAACTGATGCTGGTTTGAAGTCAAAGGTTTTTTTGTATGTGTATTTAGTTACCACCACACCAGTCCCAGTGTCACCATAAGGCCTTATTCACATGTGCAGTTCACTCTGAAGAGCAATCAGTGTTTGGATTGCTCCTCAGAGAGCATTTGACAGACAGTGAGAAGGCATTGTATGGCCTCCTTACTGCTTGCTTTAACCCTTTGGACCCCAGAAATTAGCTTTTTTGAGTCGCAGTCAATGGTTGCTATACCTACTGAAAGCCACAGAGAATATAATTTCTGCCATGGCTGAGAAGCAAAACATTGGAGCCGCATTACAGCATGTGTACATCCCCAGCTGATGCAGCTACAGGGGAGTGGTTTGGGGGGGTAGTAAAACCTTGGCTCAACTGCGTGGGGGGTAGTAAAACCTTGGCTCAACTGCAAGGTTTTATCGTCCCATATTTTCACATCTGAACAAGTCAGTGTCCATAAATGTAATGGATAATCAGTAAATTAGATGTGTAAAATGTATGCCCCTAGAGGTGGATCTTGGATTTTGAGCTCCTATGTGTGGCTAGGCTTATCTGTTGAATTAATATCTTATTAATTGACAACTTTGTGTAAAAAAAAAAAAAAATTTCTATCCTGCATTTTCCAATAACTTGTGGCAAAAATGAAATCTTGAAAAGACTCGCTATGGCTTTCAAAAGATACCTTGGGGCGTTTGCTTTCCAAAATTAGGCCATTGTGTGTTCGTTTCTTCTGTCCTGGCACTTCAGTAATTAAAGAAATGTTATAGGTAGTTAGGAAATTAGATGTGTCATTTATGCTCCTTGAAAACCCAAAGGTGCTCCTTGGATTTTGGACCTCCTCCTAGGCTATAAAACAAAAAATCTCACGTTTGTGGTATTCCCGTACTCGGGAGGAGTAGCAGAATGTGTTTTGGGATGTAATTGTAATTGTGTGTGTGTGAAAAACCTTGTTAAAATAATAACTGTGAAAAAAAACATTTTCACAGTTTTCTTTAATTTCTTCATTTTTTTTATCGCTCAAAGCAGCCCGGTCCCAGGAGCTGCAATCTGTTGTGTCCGGGGGGGTGGGGGCACACTGCACTCCACTAAACCGGAGTGCATGATTGTGCCTGCATGTCCCGTCCCACCCACAGTAAAATAACTGGTGGTGGTTAAATATATTTTCGAAATGTAATATTTTTTTTTTCTTTTTTTTTTTTTTAAAGGCATAGACTGGGCTCCAAAAAGTGATCGTATAGTGACTTGTGGAGCTGATCGGAATGCTTATGTGTGGAGCCAAAAAGATGGCGTATGGAAACCTACATTGGTTATCTTGCGTATAAATCGAGCAGCAACCTTTGTCAAGTGGTCACCTTTGGAAAATAAGTTTGCAGTGGGGAGCGGAGCAAGACTTATATCTGTGTGCTACTTTGAGTCAGAAAACGACTGGTAAGCATTTCTCCTAGAATCCTAGATACACCTAGAATTCTGGATAGACATAAACAGAAATTGTATTATAAGATCAGCTGTTTGATTAAAGTGGTTGTAAACCACAGACATGAAATATGAACAAAGCATATCCCTCTATAATGTGTACTTGTCTCAATTAGGAGAATGTCTTTATCTGCTGCCTCCTTTCTCTATCAGCATGAATCATTTCTGACAAGTTTTCCTGATACCCAGAGAAAAATGGTGACAAGATGGACCTCCAGCAGATTGACAGCCTCATCTCTGTTCCTGTGTGCTGTGTGAAAGGGGGGATGTGTTCCTTCCCCCTAGTCAGCTGTCAGAGTTCTCCTTACTGAGCTCTGCAGAGTGTAACTTCAGCTCTCCACCCCCCCTTTTTTTCCTGAACTCTCAGACAAGCTTTAAAGTTCAGCACTTTGAATGGATGTAGAGAAGGGAAGACTGTAGGTAGACAGGTGCAACTTATGTAGAATGATTTGTTTCATCTCTGTGTATCACCTGAGGGCAGTCACTTCACTTGGTGTATGTAAGGGCTTACAACCACTTTAAGTTTGAATTTTGAGTTCCACAAATTGAATTTTGTCTTTGAAAACTGCAGTAATAAAAAAATACGACAAATTAAATGTGGTAGAGGGGAGGGAGTGAAAGGGTTGACATTAAATTTGTTAAACAGGCCATTGCATTCAATACATTTTCATCAAGCAGCTGTCCATATCCACCCCTCCACATACCTGATGGGAAATAAATTGTGCCCAGCAGAGTAGCAACAGTACCTGTCTCTTTTTTTGTGTATGTTTTTTGTTTTTTTAGGTTTGCAAAAATGCTTGTGTCACGATTTAAAATGCAAAATATCCATTTGTGTACACATTTATGGTTACCAGAGCCCCAGTATCACTTTCCATCTGTAAAAATATCCACTGCAGTGTATTTTTTAGCTCCTAGCTGCTTAAATGCTTGTAATTCAATTTAATTAGAAAACTGAGTAAAAGCCTAGTAAACACCCACTAGACTTTTTTTTTGTGTTCTCTATAAATTTCCCAGCCTTTGCCTTGACTAGCTTGGTTGTTGCTCTGCCAGTTTTTTTACACCCGCGTGAGCCCTTACAGGGCAAATCTCATTTCTGTCATTGTGTGTACCACATTTCTTTATTATACATCATGGGACACAGAGCAGGCTATAAATATGACTACCTAAGTTATGTTTCACCTGTAGGTGAATGGACACTGGCAGACCGAACAGTCAGTCATATAATCCCTCCTACTCAGAAACAATCTTGTGTTTTACCAGTTTCCTAAAGGTGATGGCCACTGAAGTTCAACTCTCTGTATAGTGTTACCAGATTCTCAAGTGATTCCCACAGGGATCAGGAGATTTGTCGGCCAAATCCATTCCTGCAACTATGACTCTAGGATGGTACCTGGGCCCCACTATGATGGATATGCATGTCTGCAGGAATCGCCCGTAATGTCGCCATGTGGCGCTGGACCCTGCTGGAACACCTGGGTACTGCCTCTGGGGGCGGGTGACCCTGGCAGCTAAAGGATTCCCTTGGGCTGTTGTGTAACAATTAAAGTGGTTTGCACGTGGTTTGAATCTCCTCTTCCCAGGTCACCCACCGGCACTTCTGGCTCTGTGAGTCATAGGAGAAGTAGGGCCAAAATAGCTTTGGCCATGCTTCTCCTTTTAAAAAGAATTTGACTTGCCTGGTGGATAATATCCAGGTTTTTAAGGACCGGGCTGACAAAAGGTTGGAGACTCTGTTGAAGGCCTCCTTTGCCTTGGCAGGCTTTGCTATTCAGCCTGCAGTAGCAACTTTTGGCATTTGCCAAAGCCTTAAGGATCGCATTAAGCGGTTGGTAAGAAAGGACCCGTCTTATGTGGAGGCAGACACTGGTGAAGGGTTAGCAGAGCTGCCCCTGGCTCTGTGTTTTGCAATACATGCCCTGAAAGACTCTATCCAGCAGATTTCTAGTTTTGCTCTGGTGTCTGCTCACATGTGGAGGGTTCTTTGGTTGAAAACCTTGTCTGCGGAACTGCCCTGAAAAAAGTTGCTTAGAGTTTTTCCCTTTCATGTGGAACGCTTGTTAAGGGAGGATTTGGATAAATGCATCCAAAGATCTCTGGTGGAAAGGGCTTCCTTTTGCCACTCAAGAAAAAGGACAAGCATCCAGCTTATGGAGGGTCAGTTGCTCCGGCAGACGGTTCCTCCTCTTCTAGGCAATCTTTTCAGTGTTCCCAGGCAATCAGGTCCGGGCAGAAAGTCCAGATTCGAGGGCAAAGGAGGCCCTTACCATCGTTATGAAGGTGTGTCCCCACTCATGCGGGTGAGGGGGAGGCTGCTTGGTTTTGCAGAAGCCTAGCAGAATGCAGTCTGACATTTCCCACCGATGCCGGTTGGATATTATGTTTTTACTCCACGTTTTATGAGATCAATTATACCTCTAGATCCGCAAAAAAGAGATTCTCTATTTTAGATGCTCTATCAACTTTTTGTTCAGGGGATGATCAAGCCGGTTCCGGTGACCAAAAGATTCCTCGGCTTCTACTCCAATCTCTTCACGGTTCCAAAGCCAAACAGCAATGTGCGGCCTATCCTGAACCTCAATAATCTAAATAAGTTTCTCACAGTGCAGTCTTTTCGCATTTAATTGATGCATTCAGTGGTGGCATCACTCCAGCAGGGGGATTTTTTTTTTTTTTTTTTTTTTTTTTTTTTTTTCATCAGTAGACATGAGGGATGCTTATAGAGAGTTTTTTCTCTGAGAAATCAGACGGCCATTCTAAGACTTGGGTTTCTGTCTATTCGTCTTTACGTGAGACTGCTGGGGAAGATGGTGGCCACGTTTGAGGTGGTGCTGTGCACACACTTCCATTACAGAACACTACAGAGGAAAATACTTTTGCATTGGAACAGAAGAATTCAGTTTTTGGCCTGCTGAATGTCTCTAAAACCCCATTGTGCTCTGGGTATTTAACTGGTGGATGGTCCCTCAGAATCTGGAGAAAGGGAAGTCGTTCTACCAATCATTTGGAAAGTGCTGACTACCAATACCATGGGGGCTGTCATGGGCTCTCATTAGTGCGGGGGACATGGTCTCCCCAGAAGAGGGGATTGTCCATCAATATTTTGGGGCTTTGAGCAGTCCATCTCGCCCTGGCCACGGCAGTAACATATATCTACTATTGAACCCCAGCAACGCTGACTGACATCCACATCGGCCCATCCAGCCCTGGTTTTCCATCTCCCTGAGGTCTACATTGTTTTGGGGCACTCCCACGCAGCTGGGATTCACATCCATTGGGCTTTAGATGCTGTGAACGTATAGCATCATCCACACTGCAGCAATGCGGCTCTCTCCCTTCCACCTGTCAGTACGCCAGTGGACTTGGCATCCCAGCCATGTGCAGCTTACGGTTCGGGTCTCCACTTTTCCGTTGTCAATCATCTTCGCTTTCTCATCCAGCCCTTCCCCGCACGCTGGTGAGCGTGTTCCACATTCGACCGCAGTGCAGCAGGGGTATTGGCTTGGGCTTTTTTAAACCCCAATGCCGTCAGCTCCTTGTTGCTCCATGGATCTTCTGTGAAACTGTAAGCTGTTGATTTCTTTTTTACCTACCTCATATCCCTTCCTGTCTGAAAACAGGATTGTTCTTTTACATGCATTACTGAATAAACTAGGACTAATCATGTTCAACTGTCTCCTGTGAGACTGTGTTTACTCTTCAACCCATTGAGCGCTGGTCCGTTTGTTTTGTTGTACACTGTTTATCCATACTCTTCAGAGATGGCTGCCATCCAGCTGCACTGGGTTCAGATCCCATGTCATTAACCATGCCCTTTCCTCCCCATCCACAGATGGCCATGTTTTAGCGCTGGTGTTACTTGTTATATATCTACTATCAGGACGCATCAGGAGTCGGCCTGTCCAGATGAAAGTGGATCATATTCTTGTTTGGGCAGAACATCGTGTTCCTGCCTTATTGGCAGTTCATATCCCGGGTGTAAAGAACTTGGCGGACTTCCTCAGTTGTCAGCAGTTGGTCCCTGGGGAGTGGTCTCTTCATCCCGAGGTGTTCACTGCAATTTGTCAGCATTGGAGAACCCCCGACATAGATTTTCTAGCGTCCAGATTCAGTATGAAACTGGACAGGTTTGTCTCCAGGACGGGGATGCACAGGTGATAGGGGTGGATGCTAGTTTCTAATTTTTGCCCTCCCGCCAGTTCAGCTGCTTCCATGTCTATTATGCAGGATCCAGGAGGAGAAAAAGTCTGTAATTTTTAGTAGCACCAGCTTGTCCCAGAAGTACACGCTATGCCAACATTGCGAACTTGGCGGTGGATGGCCCTTGGTCACTGCTGACCTGGCCAGATCCCCTGTCCCGGGGCCAATATTGCATCCTGCTTTACAGTTGCTGCGTTTTGAAGGCTTGGCTATTGAGACCTTGGTTTTAAGGGACAGAGGGGTCTCTGGTATTGTTATAGCTACTTTTCTGAAGTCCAGAAAGATTTATAATAAGACCTAGAGGTCTTGTATAGCTTGGTGTGAAGCAAGATGGTTTCATCCCTGTAAATATGTAATTGAACGCATTTTGGCTTTCCTCCAAATGGTGGAAATGAATCGGGCCTTAGGTACCATTAAAGGCCAGATCTCTGCCTAAGCAATTCATTTGCAGAGATTGATTGCCTCACATTCATTGATGCACACTTTTGTGCAGGGTGTAACCTGTGTGGTTCCACCTGTTAAGTCTCCCCTTTGTCCATCTGACTTTGTCTGTTTTGCAGAAATCACCTTTTAAACCAATTTGGAAGGGTTTGTTTTTGTTTTTTTATGTCAATCACTGTGGCAAGTGTCACAACTGGTGGCTCTTTCCTGTAAAAAGCCCTTTTTAGGTCTCCATCATGACAAGGTGCACTTTGTCCTCATCTGTCATTCTTGCTGAAAGTTGTTTCAAGTTTTCATATGAATGAGGATATTCTCATACCTTCCTTTTTTTTTTTTTTTTTTATTTTTTTTTTTTTTCCTCCTAGTCCTCAATCACTGTTGGAGAAAGCCCTGCACACATTGAATGTGTGCAGGGCTGTCGAGCTTTATCTGAATATGTCTGCAGCAGTCACGCAGTTGGATACATTATGTATTCTGCCTGAGGGTTCTAGGAAAGGCCAGGCTGCTTCTAACTTGACCATTTCGCAGTGGATTCTTCAGCTTATTGCCAAATATAGAAAAATGGTGAAAGAAACTGCGCTAAAAACCCAGTGTAAATAAAATGCTGTGAAAAGCAGCAATCCTCACAAAAACATCAATTGTAAACAAGCATAAGAAAAATAAGAGGTTGCGCTAATACTAATAAAGCATAATGAATAATTTACAATGAAGAAAAATTCATATGGTGATCATAAATAAATCAATGTGCAAAACTTAGTGGTAAAAAAGAAAAGTCCATAAAATGAAACATCAATTAAGTGTTATGAAAAGTCCATAAAATAAAACATCAGTAAAGTGTTATGAAACGTCCAAATCACCAACAATAGGTAAAAAAAATCCAGGTGATAAAAAATGGAGATCTGTGACAACAGGGAAAGGTCCACCACCAGATATGGAAGGGGTTGCTCCTTACCAGAAGGCCATGACCCCCCCCCTACAGAGGATCACAGCAAACAGAGATCTTTAAAGCCAAAATGGGAATTATCAGCAGTGTCCACCAGAGGTCATCTCGTCAGCAGCCACTCCAACGACCCGGGGCATAGATACCATAAAATAAAAGGGGCTCACATAGTGTAAAACCACTTAATTTTTAATAAAATAGATTAAAATACAGATGTACACTTACAGAGTGTCAATGGATAAACAGCCTTAAGTCCGGCTCCGTGGCCACCGGAGCTCGGACAAACCCGTCCTACTGGGAAGCAACTCGCTTGGGGGTGACGTCAGCGCGTCGTCTGGCTCCGCCCTACGCGTTTCGTGACATCATCACGTCTTCCTGTGCCCCTGGAAGACGTGATGTCACGAAACGCGTAGGGCGGAGCCAGACGACGCGCTGACGTCACCCCCAAGCGAGTTGCTTCCCAGTAGGACGGGTTTGTCCAAGCTCCGGTGGCCACGGAGCCGGACTTAAGGCTGTTTATCCATTGACACTCTGTAAGTGTACATCTGTATTTTAATCTATTTTATTAAAAATTAAGTGGTTTTACACTATGTGAGCCCCTTTTATTTTATGGTATCTATGCCCCGGGTCGTTGGAGTGGCTGCTGACGAGATGACCTCTGGTGGACACTGCTGATAATTCCCATTTTGGCTTTAAAGATCTCTGTTTGCTGTGATCCTCTGTAGTGGGGGGTCATGGCCTTCTGGTAAGGAGCAACCCCTTCCATATCTGGTGGTGGACCTTTCCCTGTTGTCACAGATCTCCATTTTTTATCACCTGGATTTTTTTTACCTATTGTTGGTGATTTGGACGTTTCATAACACTTTACTGATGTTTTATTTTATGGACTTTTCATAACACTTAATTGATGTTTCATTTTATGGACTTTTCTTTTTTTATCACTAAGTTTTGCACATTGATTTATTTATGATCACCATATGAATTTTTCTTCATTGTAAATTATTCATTATGCTTTATTAGTATTAGCGCAACCTCTTATTTTTCTTAAGCTTATTGCCAAAGCCTATGGCTTGAAGGGTAAGACTCCGCCTTTTCAAGGCTCACTCGAGTAGGAATATGTGCACCCCTTGGACTATTCAACATCAAGCGTCAGTTGCTCAGGTCTGCAAGGCTGCAGCTTGGTTGTCAGTACTTACTTTTATGATGTTTTACTAATCAAACGGAAGGGCTGCTGAGCATACCACATTTGGCTAGTTTTTTGTGGGTATCATAGTTTTCCTTGAGTCTTTTTGGTTGCTTCTGTGTCTACTTTCCCTCAAGTGCATTGCTTTGGGACATCCCAGGTAGTCATGATTATATCCTGCTCTGTGTCTCGTGAAGTACGATAAAGAAAATTTAGATTTTTTGTACTAACCTGTAAAATTAATTTTTTGGAGTAAATCACAGGACATAGGGGTCCCCTATCCGTGAAGGTTCATTGCTTGCTACAAAACTGAAAAGCTTCCTGACTGGGAGGGGAGGATTTCCTGTCTGTTTGGTCTGCCAGTGTCCATTTACCCATTTAAGGGCCCTTTCACACATACGTTTTTACCTCGCAAGAAAAATGTTTCCCTTTTAAATCCTATGGGACTCTTCACACCACTGCATTACAGGTGCAGTGCGTTTTGAAAAGTCCTGCTTGCTGCATCCTTGGTGTGGTTTTGAAAAACGCAGCTTCCCATTGAAATTAATGAAATTGCGATAAAAACACACAGTGATTTGTGTGTTTGGTGCCTTTTTGTTCGCATGTCCATTTTTTTTCACAGGTGTAGGCAATCCAAAAAATCATGTTTTTACTGCGATTTTGCTACAGAGCAGTGTAAAGGAGCCCTAATGGCGTGTCCCTTGCTGTACTCCAAGGAATGGATTCTACTGGCAACTGCAGAAATCCAATGTTTATTATTATTAAATATTGCTTCTTTAAAAAAAAAAAAAAGCTGGGCTGTGGAGCAATTGATTTTAGAATATAGTTTTATGATGCTTTTACAATTTATTTGTATAAGTAAATGTGTGTAATGCTTGTAACAGATTTTTTTTTTCCATTTTAACTGCATCTTTCTTTCTGGTGACTCAACTTCAACTTTAAACTGAACCTGTAGTCAGATTATGCATATTGAAATATTTACAATTTCTTAACAAACTGTAAAATGCAGCTTAAAACAAGCCCCGCTGATCTATTTAGCTGGTGGCACTGTGGAACAATTCCTAAAAGTGTTCTATTTAGAATCTGTAAAGGTGTGCGAAAATAGTTTTTTTTTTTTTTTTTTTTTTTTTTTTTGGATTGGCTTTTAAATCTGTCACACTCAAGGGTATTACAACAAATATCTGTCTCCTCTTCCTCAGGTGGGTGAGCAAACACATCAAGAAACCAATTCGTTCTACTGTGCTAAGCCTGGACTGGCACCCAAATAATGTACTTCTGGCTGCAGGATCTTGTGATTTCAAGACTAGGTACAATATTTTTATTTATTTGGTTACTATTGACATAATTTGATCTTTGTTCCGTTTTTAGACATTAGTTAAAAAATTAGAATCGGAAGCTGTCTGTGAGCATATTAAAGTTTATAGTACGTTAAATAAAAATCAATATGTGGTGTTGCACTCTAGTGAATGATGGCTCATTACCATAAATAAAGTGCACCTCCCATGTGCAAAATTTCATTAAAAAATCGCATACTAAATTCTACATAATCGCATAGAATTCAACATGCGCAGAAAATTGAAAAAATCACATAGAAAAATATGATCAAAGTGCTAATGCTGACACAGTATAGAAATAGAGTCCAACAGTGCACATAGGTATCCAGAAAAACTTGATAAAGTGCAATAAATAAAGTGCTGTGCTCCAAGTGACAATCTGTGCAGATACAGTCTTTCAGTGAATAAGTGATGTGAATCCTCTTCAGTGTATAAACACCTCAATGCGCAATGGCTCCTTACCTTACCACCCTAAGGTAACAGCGTGATGTAAATAGTGATGATGAGTGAATCCGGGATCTTGCAGTGGCTATCGCCTAGTATTCTTCATGTACAATGGTGTCCAGGGAAACATCGATGGGGTTGGTGTCCTAATTTGCCTTGGTAACCTGATATACGATCCTCATATACAGTGCTATATTGCCTCTGTGTAACTCGGTAGCTGTGGACAGCCTCCCAAATCCATGAGCAATGAAGTAAAAAGGAAAAGGGGACCTAAATAGTGAAGTATGTAAACACTAGGTAATTTATTGGGGTTGCAGCTTTAAGGTTCTCACATTACAGGTAAAAACTAGATAAAAAAACCAGCAGCAAGCTCGTGGCCTGATGTCACTTCCAGGTGCCCGTCTAACCCAGTCCAACGCGTATTGTCACGTCACGGCCACATCAGGGAATGATATAGTACGTTAACCCCTTTTTTCTCCTTTCGCCTTTCAGGACAGCACGTTGGAGAGAGCGCAGCTCCACCTCTTAGACAGGAAACACTGCGTGACAACGCCCCTTTTAAAAAGCAGCTGCTTCCACCATGCCGTCAGTTTTAGTGTTTGCTCCGCCATGGTGGAAGCACCGCTTGGGGAACCAGAGGGGCTGCGCTCTCTCCAAGGAGAGGGTTTTGGCAGGACCTTCACGTTTGGGTACTCAGACCAGCCCAGCTCCTTCCCGCACGTGAGGGGGGTGCTCCGGTGTCCCTTCCTTCTCCGGCTCACAGGAGTAATGGCCTGCCGGAAGTTTTTTCCACCCGGGGTGTTCGGGGGGCCGCGGTTGTGCTCAGTAAGAGCGTCCATGCCAGGCCTCTGCATGGCGGCGCCGAATCCCAGACAGCGGATGACGCCAGTTCCGGTGGGCGAAGACTTCCGGCGGGGCATAGCAGCGATTGGTTCCTGCTGCTGGAACGCAGGAGGAAGAGGCGGGTCCTCTGGCCGGGACTTCCATTTGTTTGGCACATGGAGCCTTGTACACAGTGCAGCAGCTGCGGATTTCACTATGGAGACAGCGGAATCGTCAGCAGCAATGACGGATGCAGGCGTCCAGGTTCCCGGCCAGGCCCAGGTAGGAGAGGTGCGGTGGCACCTCTTTCCTTTTGTCACTGGGTGTTTTTATCTTTATATGGTTCAAAGCCTGCTGCTGTATGCTTTGGGGTAAAATTTTTCCATTAGCAGTTCAGCAAAGGAGTGAGACTCTGGGCACTTAGGGTGTTGGCTGGAGGTACTATTTTTCTCTGAGACCTTAGTTCTAAGGACCTGGCTTTTTCTTGTTTCTCTGTTTCAGAAAGCTACTGCCAAATCAGAGAGAACAGGGAGAAAGTGCCCCTCATGCAAAAATCCTTTAAGGGACTCTTGGCCCAAACCACTGTGCAAATCCTGCATTGTGGATTTAGTAAAAGAAGAATCCTCACAAGAGTGCAAAGAACTCTTATCTTCTGTGAGGAAGGAATTAGCAGAGACCCTAGGGACAGTGCGTTCCCTTGTGAAACACGGACAGAGTTCCAGCCAAGAACAGAGTTCTCACTCCAGTTTCCCTCAGTCCACTTCCAGACAGGTGGAAAGTGAGTCGGAGGAGGAAAGGGAAAGCATTCCACCCTCAACCATTGATTCTGAGGAGGAGGAGGTGGAAGAAGAGACAAGATCATCTAGATATAAACTTTCCCTTGAGGAGGTGGATGAATTACTCAAGGCAATTTATACTACCCTGGAGATCCAGGAAGAAAAATCCCAGCTGTCCGTGCATGACAAGATGTACCTGGGGCTGGAGGAAATTAAACACAGGGTGTTCCCTGTGCATAAAGTGTTAACAGACACTATTAAAAAAGAATGGAAGGACAGAAAGGACAGTTCTTTTCTAAAGCCCTCAAAAGGAGGTTTCCTTTTGAGGAGAATGAGGAACTGTTGTGGAATAAAAAACCAAAGATAGACGCTGCTTTTTCTCAAGTATCTAGGAAAACTGATTTAGCTTTTGAGGACATGGGTATTCTCAAAGATGCTATGGATAAGAGGGCAGATGGGCTACTGAAGAAAGCCTGGGACTCATCTCTAGCTAATCTTAAGTCAGCAATGGCGGCTACAGTTGTGGCTAGGAATCTGGAGTGTTGGTTAGATCAACTTAAAAATCATGTAGTTGCAGGTACCTCCAGAAAAGACTTATTGGGGTCCTTCCCTACCCTGCTTAAGGCAGTAAAATATATGGCAGATGCCTCTGCAGAATCTATCAGGATGTCAGCCAGGTCCTCTGCGCTTGTTAACTCAGCAAGAAGAGCACTCTGGCTAAAGACCTGGTCAGGGGATTCAGCTTCTAAAGTAAAACTGTGCGGAATTCCCTTTTCAGGAGACCTGATGTTTGGGCCAGAACTGGAGACTGTCTTTGACAGGACAGCAGATAAGAAGAAAGCTTTCCCACAGAAGAAGAAAACTGTACAGCAGAGGAAAAATTTTCGTCCTTTTCGACAAGCCGATAAGGAAAAGGACCAGACACAGAAGAGACCCTGGTCTTCTCAGAGAGGAAGAGGTAGAGGTGGGGTACTCTTTAGAACCCCAGAACAAACCCCTAAAAAAACAATGACCATCTAGTAGGGGGGAGACTACAGGACTTCTTACCAATTTGGGAAAAAAGCAACAAAGAGTCCTTTTATTCTGGGGTTAATCAAAAGGGGTTATCAATTGGAATTCTCACAAAGCCCCCCAAATCGGTTTTACATCACAAACCTGCCAAAGGATTGGGAAAAAGCTCTGGCCATGAAGTCTCTGTTACAGGAACTGATGCAACAGAAGGTCATTTCCCAGGTTCCGAAAGATCAAGAGGGGAAGGGGTTTTACTCCCACATTTTTCTGGTCAAAAAGCCATCAGGAAAGTTCCGCCTGATTCTCAATTTGAAAGTTCTAAATCGATCCATAAAATAAAAAAAATTCAGGATGGATACGATTTTCTCAGTGAGTAACTTGCTAACCCCCAAATGTCATATGGCTTCCATCGATTTGAGAGATGCCTATCTCCATATACCAATAGCGCCCCCATCACAAAGGTTCCCGCGTCTCGCAGTCAATCTGGGGGGGGGGATTTGGCACCTGCAGTTTCGGGCTCTGCCTTTCGGTCTTTCCTCCTCTCCCAGGGTATTCACAAAGGTGATGGCGGAATCTCTGGAGCCCCTGAGGCTGAAGGGGATTTCAATAGTACCCTATTTGGACGACCTGCTATTGGTTGCAGACTCAAAGGGTCAAGTAGAGTTCAAACACATCTAAGAAGTTTGGGATGGCTTCTCAATCTTCAGAAGTCAAACTTAATACCATCTCAAAGGGTAAGGTTTCTGGGGTACGAAATAGACTCGATGGAACAGAGACTTTTTCTACCCCAGGAGAAAATAGAGAAGATGCAGTTGACCCTGAAAACACTTCAATCCAACGCAGAGATCTCTGTAAGACAAGCCATGTCCGCTCTGGGACTGTTGACAGCAGCAATTCCTTCGGTACAGTGGGCCAGGTTGCATGCCCGTCCTCTGCAATCAGATATTCTGATGAATTGGTCATACCAGGAACCTCTGGAGAAGAAATTCAACATGGGGGCAAGAGCAAAAAGATCGCTGTGGTGGTGGAGGAACCAAGGAAACATTTCAAAAGGGCTTCCTTGGGTCTTTCCGGCAACCAAAAGGCTGACTACAGATGCCAGCGCATGGGGATGGGGAGCTCATCTGGAAGAAAAAAGGATTCAGGGAGTTTGGACCAAACCGGAAGCGAGAAGATCTTCAAATTGGAGAGAGTTAAAGGCTGTTCACCTAAGCCTCCTCTCCCTCCGGGAATTTCTAGTGAATCAACATGTCCAAATATTGTCAGACAATATGACGGCAGTATTATATTTAACAAAGCAAGGGGGCACAAAAAGCAGAACCCTAATGGGTCTAGCTCATCAGATCCTAAGATGGGCAGAGAACAATGTGGCCTCTCTATCAGCAGTCCATCTGAAGGGGACAGAAAACACCTTAGCAGATCTCCTCAGCAGGAAAGAAATAAGGGAAGCAGAGTGGTCTCTCAATCAGGAATTATTCGAAAAATTTCCAGGAGTTGGGGTTATCCCCAGGTGGACCTCTTTGCAAAACAGGAAAATGCAAAAATACCAGTCTTCTTCTCTCTTCAGAGACAGGATCAAACTCTCGTTGGCTCACAAGTGGGACTTCCATCTGTCCTACGCTTTTCCTCCTTTTTAACTGATACCAAAGGTGTTAGCCAAATTCAGATTGGAGTCCACAGAGCTATTATTAATAGCTCCTTATTGGCCGAAAAGACCCTGGTTTTCAACCTTGATGAACCTCTCAGTGAAACCTGCTTGGAGATTACCAATCAGGGCAGATCTGTTGAGTCAGGGCCAAATTCTCCATCCAGATCCAGCTTATCTCAAACTAACAGCTTGGTTTCTGAAGAACAAATCTTAAGACAGAAGGGTTTATTAGAGAAGCTTATTTCTACCCTTCTTGCAAGTAGAAAAAAAGTGACGAGAGACATTTACTTTAAAGTCTGGAAGATCTATAATTTTTGGTGTTCCAATAAAAACTTTGATTTTCGTACCACATTTTCAGTTTTGGAATTTCTTCAAGAGGAATTGGAGAAGGGGTTAGCAGCAAGTACGCTCAAGACGCAGGTAGCTGCTTTATCAATTTTTTTGGAAAGAACCCTGTCAGGGGAACCTTTTAATAATCAGATTTTTTAGGGCAATGGCAAAAGTAAAGCCTAGACCTGTTGTTAGTTTTCCCAAATGGGATTTATCTTTAGTTCTTCAGGGACTAACTAAGGCACCGTTTGAACCCATAGAAGAAGAAGCATTAAGTTTCTTGACGTTAAAGACTATTTTACTGGTAGCAGTAACTTCCGCACGTAGAATTAGTGAGTTACAAGCCCTTTCAATTAAAGAGCCCTTTATGAGATGTCTACAGGATAGGGTAGTCTTAAGGACGGATCCAGCATTTCTACCAAAGGTGGCTTTAGTTTTTGACCGTACACAGGAAATCATTCTCCCTACTTTTTGTCCTTTACCTTCGGGGGCAGGAGAAGAAGCTTTCCATACTCTTGATGTCAGGAGGTGTCTGCTTAAATATCTGGAAAGAACAAAGGAAATCAGAAAGTCATCTTCACTCTGTTTTAATGGAAGGTACTCACAAAGGAGGTAAAGCTTCCAAGAGCACCCTCGGAAGATGGTTAAAGCAAGCCATTAAAGAGGCATACAAATCTTTGGGTCTGGAACCTCCGGAAGGGGTATTACCTCATTCTACTCGAGCAGTGGCGGCATCATGGGCAGAAAGGGCTGGGGCATCTCCTGAGCAAATCTGCAAGGCTGCCACATGGTCCAGTTTTTCGACCTTCATAAGGCACTTCCGCTTGGATCTACTATCAGCCTCTGACCAATCATTTGGTAGGAAGGTTTTGCAGGCAGTAGTCCCACCCTAAAGTAAGTTTCTCGGTTATCCTCTCCAAGGTTCTGTCCTGAAAGGCGAAGGGAGAAAACCTTGGACTTACCGGTGACCGTATTTCTACGAGCCTTTCAGGACAGCAGCCTACTTCCCTCCCTTGGTTATCATATGTAAAGTATAATTATAGGACCTGGTAATTGTCTGATTATATTTTCCAGCATGTCAGAGGATTTCTCGGTAACAACTGACGGCATGGTGGAAGCAGCTGCTTCTTAAAGGGGCGTTGTCACGCAGTGTTTCCTGTCTAAGAGGTGGAGCTGCGCTCTCTCCAAGGTGCTGTCCTGAAAGGCTCGTAGAAATACCGTCATCGGTAAGTCTAACTAAGGTTTTTTTTGTTTTTTTTTTTTTTTTTTTTTTTGAGTGGCGTGGGAAAGGGTTGGAACCCCTGGTGGGTTTTTACCTCTATGTGGGATTCCATTACACAGATTTTTCCTCACTCAATTGGTAAAGGAAAATCTCCCCCAACAGCAACACACAAAAAAAAAAAAAAAAAATCAAAAAAACAGTATACAACCCCTGGAAAAAGTATGGAATCGCCACTCTTGGAAAATGTTCATTTAATTGTGTTGTGGTTTTTTATTGTTTTAATTGTTTTTTTTGGAAAAAAAATAATCCCAGACATGCCTCAAAACTATTTTCATTTAATATTCCAACCTTCTGGCTAAGAAACAGTTAAGAAATGAGTAATTTGCATAGATTCCTTGCTCTATTTTTTTTCACAGGATGACATCTTTACCTGCAGTGCAGCGTATATATTTTTGTTATATCTTGGTTTTATTGTTTATAAACAATAAATATTATTTTTATCTATATAACAGTTGTTAAAATGGCTCCCTAAGGCACACTTAAAGTAGAATTCCAGGTAAAAACAGTAAAATGCCCTTTATATGAATAAGAAATAAAACGTTTATGCACTAAAAGAATTGCTAAATGTCAGATTAGAAACAGCAGTCTAATCCAGACATTCAGCAATCCTCTGATTCACCCACAACTTGGTGCCTGTGCAGCTGAATGTGGCTGCTCACAGGCACTTCCTTGTACCATTGTCGGTGTATGTGTAAGTAACAACAGCACATCCCTATCTGGCCCTACCTATGTTCTGCCTGGCCCTGCCCCCATTGCACCTAGCATTGCTAAAAAAAATCAACTTGTCTTAGTTTTTTTTTTTTTTTTTTTTTTTTTTTTTTTTTTTTTTTTGGTAATCCTTGATTTTCGGGACCCTGTGACACCATCTTGCTGGAGAAAAAAAATCCCTGCTTCCACTCTGTGAGAGGAGGACTTTCTGCATTGCCTTGCTTTGTGGAGGTGATGGGAAACTTACAAGACCGGTGGCTGTGGAGATGGAGAGAACAGTAGCCACCAGTCTTACAGAACAGAAATCATAGGGAATGAAGCCTGTGATTTAACCACTTCAGCCCCAGGAGGATTTACCCCGTTAATAACCAGAGCATTTTTTGCGATTCGGCACTGCGTCACTTTAACTGAAAATTGCGCGGTCGTGCGATGTTGTACCCTAGCAAAATTGACGTCCTTTTTTTCCCACAAATAGAGCTTTCTTTTGGTGGTATTTGATCACCTCTGCGGTTTTTATTTTTTGCGCTATAAACAAAAAAAAGTCGACAATATTTTTTACTTTTTGCTATAATTAATATCCCGCAATTTATTTTTTTAAAAACAAATTTCTTTATCAGTTTAGGCCGATTATATATACTTCTTCATGTTTTTGGTAAAAAAAATCGCAATAAGCGTATATTGATTGGTTTGTGCAAAAATTATAACGTCTACAAAATGGGGAATAGAGTTACGTGTTTTTTTTTTTTTTTTTTTTTTTACCAGTCGGGCGGTGATCTGCGATTTTTATTTATTTATATATTTTTTTTAAATATTGTGACTGTGACATTGCGGCAGACATATCAGACGCTTTTGACACTAATTTGGGACCATTGACAAGTTATACAGCGATCGGTGCTATAAATATGCACTGATTGCTGTATAAATGTCACTGGCAGGGAAGGCGTTAACACTAGGGGGCGATCAAGGGGTTAAATGTGTTACCTAGGGAGTGATTCTAACTGTAGGGGGAGGGGGCTGACTAGGGGAGGAGACCGATCGGTGAACACACGATCTGTCTCCTCTCCTCTGACAGGACGTGTTTACACACACAGATCCACAGTCCTGCTCTGTAATGAGCAATCGCAAGTGCCCAGCGGACATCGCAGGCACGCGCATCGGCTCCTCTGCGATGCGGTGCATGCCCCCTATACCGCGGGAAGCCGAGGACGTCATATGACGCTCGCCCAGGATGGGAGATCCCATCTGTGGACGTCATATGAAAATGGGCAGGTAGGGAAGTGGTTAAGCACTTAAAAAATGCACATTCTTTTTCTGTTAAACTACAACCTGGAGAAATAAATGCCATACATATCTGTTTAAAGTAGGAAAGCACCAGCAACAGCATGGAAAAATATTTCTGCCCAGAGTTCAGCTTTAAGCTAAATCAGATGTATGTTGGACAGGCCTGAGAATATAGTGTATTCTTACTAGAAAGTCTCATGTGCTATGTTGTATTTTCAGGGGGCTTAAGTAGAGGGGGACTCGTAAGAATAGTGTTTTGTGTGTATGTATATATGTGTATGTGTGTGTGTGTGTGTGTGTGTGTGTGTATATATATATATTACATTTTTATTTATTTATTTTTGCTTGCAGGGTGTTCTCGGCATATATTAAGGAAGTTGACGAAAAGCCAGCTAGCACTCCTTGGGGATCAAAAATGCCTTTTGGGCAGCTAATGTCGGAGTTTGGAAGTGCTGGCAATGGTGGCTGGGTCCACAGTGTAAGCTTTTCCGCTAGTGGAAATCGTTTGGCCTGGGTCAGTCATGACAGTATTGTGTCTGTGGTTGATGCATCTAAAAACACAAGGTAATTTATTGACTACATAAGTGTCTTGTTGCCTTTATAAATATTGTCACAAAAGTGTGAATATTTTGTGGTGGACAATAACATTAAGGGGTTGATTTACAAAAGTTATCATTTTCACCTTGGGCTCTGTTTTCTAATTGCCATATTAAGTTTAAAGTAAGTATGTTGCCTAAAACTGTAATAAACCCAAAACCATTATTATATTGCAGTTTGCAAATTCTTACATGATGGCTGCATTAGTTTTCTTTTTTAGGCTTTCTTTCCTTTATTTTCACCTGGTGATCTGGCTAGTAAGTCTGTTTTTCAACAGAACAAACTCTCCTACAAATGTATCAGTTAAGAGTGTTGAGACAAACCATTCAAAATTGCTTACAATGATCAGCCTTTATTCATGTACAACTTTTATCCTAATAAAGAACTGTTTGCTGTAACTGCAGTGTGAGCTGGAGCTTGGCTAATTAGTGTATCGAAATCTTCTAGAGGGACCCTCTACTGTAATACAGAAGGTATGTTACTGGCCCAGATCACCAGGTGAAAACAGAAAGAAAAGGCCTAAAAAAAGAAACAAATGCAGCTACCACATCTTATGATTGGTGAGCTGCAATATATTATTTTTTTGGTTGTGGGTTTAGTACTGCTTTAAATGTTTTAGTCAAATAGGAAGACTGTACACATATATTTTTTGCTACCCGTGTCACTGAAGGTTGTTCTAATGACAAATCTCTATGAAAACTATTCAGTAACCCTGGATTGTCAATCTCCTGTGTACCGCGCAATGCAGAATGGTTTCCCCCGCAAGCCTCCTAGTTCACTACAGGGCCCCACAGAGTGACAGGGGTTAGCGGGAGTGACCACTGAACACTACGGTAGACTTAGGTGATTGACACTCCGGGTAGTGTGTATTTCAGAACAGACTTTAGTCTGCTAATCCTTATCATTGCAGCATTCTTTGGGCAGCAGTAAGACCCCTTTCACACTGGAGGCGTTTTTCAGGCGTTTTAGCGCTAAAAATAGCGCCTGAAAAAAGCCTTATCTGCAATCACACTGGGGCGCTGCGCTAGCAGGACATCAAAAAAAGTCTTGCGAGCAGCTTCTTCGAGGTGCTTTAGGAGCGCCATATACACCACTTCTAAAACGCCCCCCTGCCCAATGAAAACAATGGGAAGCGCCTCAGCAGCAGCGCTTAGGCGCTTTTAACCCTTTATTCGGCCGCTAGCGGGGGTTAAAAGCGCCGCTAAAACTAGCCCGGGCGCTGTCAGTGTGAAAGGGCTCTAAAGGTAATTATATACAATCTTCTTTGCAGGTAACTGACTTTATCTAAGTTACAGAGTCGCAGTAACTAAAGCATATATAAACCTAGTCATTAAAATTATATAAGGTTTACCATGTTCGTGTTATTTTCTAAAGTAAATCTGCAGCTTTAATTTAAAAAAAAATATATATAAAACACCTTGTGATCCTGCCTGATTAATTTTACAAGCAGCGGAAGGGGGACCCATTTTAATAGACTGTCAGGTCCCATGCTCTCACAGGGGATGTTGTTCATCTCTGATAGCAATAACGTTCAATAAAAAATGTAATGAGAGTTTAAAAAAAAAAATAATTAAAGCTCTCCCCATGCTCTCATGCAAACACACATGTAGGTCCCGCATGCATACGTAAACGATGATCCCACCACACGTGAGGTATCACTGCGAACATTATAGCGAGAGCAATAATTCTAGCTCTAGACCTCCTTGTAACCCTAAACTGGTAAGCTATGAAAAGAAGCTTTGCCTATGAAGATTTTTAAGTATCAGTTTGCCACCATTCCCCAAGCATGTGCAGTTTTAAAGCATGACATGTTGGGTACCTATTTACTTGGTGTAACATTATCTTTTATATTTTACCAAAAAAATTGATTATATATTTTTTTTTTTGCATTAAAATTTATGAAAGAGCATTAAAAAAAAAAAAAAAAAAGATTTGCAACGGCCACCATTTTATTTTCTAGGGCTTCTGCTGGGAAAAAAATTTTTGGCGGTCCCAAGTAGTTATTTCCTAGCAAAAATGACAGGAGAGATTTGTCAGAATAAGCCTGGTTTTCAAGTGATTGAATACCTTCTTCAGTTCTGTATATACAAAAGAGCACAGGGGAGCACATAATGGGGATGATATTGAAATAGCCCCAAATGAACCACTCTGGCTCAAAATTGATATGGTTCAGAAATATTTAGACAGAATAAAGGTGAATAAAAGCACCTGGACCGGATGGCATACACCCACATGTTCTAAAAGAATTAAGCTCTGTCATTTCAAAGCAATTGTTTGTAAATTTTTAGGGACTCTTTAATGACTGGCAAAGTACCACTGGATTGACGCAAGACCTTCTGTGTAATTCTTAACTGGTAACCTGTAAAGGCTTTTAACCACTTAAAAGACCGAGCCACTTTCTGAGATTTGTTGTTTATAAGGTTTTTTGTTTTTTTTTTTTTTGCTAGAAAATTACTTAGAACCCCCCAAACATTATACTTTCTTTTTCTAACACCCTAGAGAATAAAATGGCGGTCGTTGCAATACTCTGTCACACTGTATACTTACAAGCGCACTTTTTTTTTAAAACATACACTTTTTTGAATTAAATAATAAGACAACAGTAAAATTTTTTTTTTTTTTTATTGTGAAAGATAATGTTATGCCGAGTAAATTGATACCAGACATGTCACACTTCAAAATTGCGCCCGCTCGTGGAATGGCGACAAACTTTTACCCTTAAAGATCTCCATAAGCGACATTTAAAAAATTCTACAGCTTGCATGTTTTGGGCAACAGAAGAGGTCTAGGGCAAGAATTTTTGCTCTTGCTCTACCGATCGCGGCGATACCTCACATTTGTGGTTTGAACACCGTTTTCATATGCGGCGCTACTCACGTATGCGTTCGCTTCTGCACGCGAGCTCGGCAGGATGGGTCGCGTTTAAAAATATATATATTTTTTTTTATTTTGCCTTTTTATTTAAAATTTTTACACTGTTCTTTAAAAAAAAAAAAGTCACATTCCTATGTAATGTAATGTAAACATCCCTTGTAATAGAAAAAAAGCATGACAGGACCTCTTAAATATGAGATCTGGGGTCAAAAAGACCTCAGATCTCATATTTACACTAAAATGCAATAAAAAAAATAAAATAAAAATGTCATTTGAGGTAAAAAAAACAAAAAGAAAAAATGGCCCTTTTAAGAGCTGTGGGCGGAAGTGACTTTTTGATGTCGCTTCTGCCCTGCAATGGTATGGAGACGGGTGGGGGCCATCTTCCCCTAACTCCTCTTCATACCCAGGAAGGACAAGAATCCGATCACCCCCGCCGCTACCGATGGCTCCGGCAAGTGGCAGAAGGCACCGGAGAGCGGTGGGATAAAATTGATCTAACCGCAGAGACCGTGGCACTTTAGCCACGGAAGATTTTACCCCCTTCCTGACCAGAGCACTTTTTAAAATTTGGCACTGCATCCCTTTAACTGACAATTGCGCGGTCATGCAATGCTGTATTCAAATATTGCTATTTGATCACCTCTGCGGTTTTTATTTTTTGCGCTATAAAAAAAAAGTGACAATGTTGGGAAAAAAAATATTTTTTACTTTTTGCTATAATAAATATCCCCTAATTTTGAAAAAAAAAAATAATTTCTTCATCAGTTTAGGCCAATATGTATTCTTCTACATATTTTTGGTAAACAAATCGCACTAAGCGTATATTGATTGGTTTGTGCAAAAGTTTTAGCGTCTACAAACTATGGGAAAGATTTATGGCATTTTTATTTTTTTTACTAGTAATGGTGGTGATCAGCGATTTTTAGCGGTATTGCGACATTGTGGCAGACCGGACATTTTTGGGACCATTGACATTTATAGAGCAATCAGTGCTGTACATATGCACTGATTACTGTATAAATGTCACTGGTAGGGAAGGGGTTAACACTAGGGGGCGATCAAGGGGTTAACTGTGTGTTCTAACTGTGTGGGGATGACACTAACTAGGAGAGATGACAGATCGCTGTTCCTACGATCTGTCTCCTCTCCTCTGAAAGCACAGGGATTTGTGTGTTCACACACACAAATCCCATGCTGACTCTTGTGCATGCAATTGCGCCCGCCGACCACGTGCATCAGGTCCCTCTGTGTGCCCTGTAGGCTTCTGGTGGCTATCCTGGGCAAAGCCGTGTGTGTGTGTGTGTGTGTGTGTGTGTGTGTGTGTGTGTGTGTGTGTGTGTGTATATATATATATAATATATACGGGTTTTCGACCAGGAGAGCTATTTTGCCGCAGTATATCTGCGTGAGCTGGTCAGGAACTGGTTAAAGTGTACTTTACCTGAAAGTTTGCATTTGATAAACCACTGCGCAAGTATAACAAGTATTCTATTTAAAAAACAATGGCAGTTCACAATACTCAATGCATTAGCAAACTAAATGTCATTCAGTAAGTGTTTACATCATCTACTTATAGTATCACTTCGTTTTAGATCGAGTGGAGAGAGATTAGAACACCTGTCAGGTTTTTAATATCATATATGTCCCTGTTGGGGAGATTCACCTTCTCTAGTTGTCATGGTGACAGTTATAATAGAAAGTAAAATAAAATCCCCCAAAACAGGAAAAAGGGAAATCTTCCATTGTGGACACTAGTTCTGGGGACTAGCAGGTATTCATTAATTTTGGAGGGATTTCTTCTCACTTGCTGGTACAGTTATAATACAGTAGTATAGCAGTAGTTTTGCATTCAGTTCTACTTTACTTAACCACCAAAAAAAATATTCAGGGCTTCTCCTATATTAAATATAATATGACATCCAGCAGAAAAACTCCACCTATATGTTGTCTCCTAAAAAAAAAAATAGTTTTCTGTCATATCAGATCAAACTGCAGCATGACTTCCAACTTTTTCTGTTTTTAGAAGAGTGAGTGTTCAGCACCTGCCTCTGTAGCTCTCAGTGTGGGGCATTGACAGAGGGGAAATAGCCACTGATGGTGTAAGAGATATTTCACTAATCACTTAAGTCACTGTTGGAAATGTCTGACCATGCTCCCTTTCACATCTATAAACATGTACATTTGGGCATTCCAGGCATGCTGGGTGCCCCACTGCATTAATGTGTCCAGGAAATTCCCCCCAAGAGATTCTGTTTTTAGGCATAGTGTGTTTGCAATATTATTCCTAGTTACTCTGTTAATACCAGGCTTTTAAAGTAAATAAACCCAAAAACAAAAATTTAATTTATTGCAGCTTACCAGTCCTTTGGTGTGGCTGGTTCATTCGTTTGTTTTTTTTATTTTGTTTTTTTTTTTCAGGATTTTGTTTTTTTTTTTCACCTGGTGATTTTGGCAATAACATACAGTACTTCCTGTTCTAGGCTGACAACATTCACTTACTGCACTGTTCTCTGGAGAAGCAGCATTGGCAACCTAGGCTGCTCTTTTTTGATTTGGAATACAAATGCCTCCCCCTCTCCATCTCCATTACATGGAGGAGATTGCTTTGTAGTTCACTGAAGATTGCTGGGAAGGCTGATAACTGTTTGAGTTATCTGTTTAGTGAACTGATTTATACTTGTAAAAAATGTACTTGTGTTGAAAATGAATACAACTGCAGCCACCACATCACTCCACTGAAAGCTGAAATCTCTCTCACATTTTTGTTCTTGGATTTATAATTTTTGTCCCATACCTGTTAGGTGGGGTCATTATAAAAGCAAATGTAATACTAAATTTCATTATTCATGCTAAATGCAATTTTTTAACATATAAAGCCTCTTTCCAGGTTAAAATTTACCTCCCCCTACTCAGCATCTGATCACTAAATAAAAAAAAAAACTTTTTCACTTACCGAAATCTGTGGTTATGTGACGCTGAGGTCCTGGGGTGTCCTTTTGGATGTCCACATCACTGCCTGCATGATGTGTACACTTTCTATAGACCAGGGGTCCTCAAACTACGGCCCGCGGGCCACATGCGGCCCGCCGAGGACATTTATCCGGCCCACCCCACCCAGGGCCGGATTCCCGACAGACCATGCTCGGGCCGGAGCCAGGTCGGCTCGGCTTGGGCAGGTCCACTCTGCTTCGGCAGGGAGCATATCCGCTCCGCTCAAGCCGCCTCCCCCACCCCAGTAATGGAGGGCTCCGTGTGCCGCGCTGCATGCTGGGAAGTGTAGTTTCCAGCACAGTCCCGCGCGGATTCACGTTTTCCTCACGCAGACAGAAGGCGCGGAGGGCGACAGCGAGACAGGAGGCGCGAAGAGTGACAGCGAGAGCGGAGGCTTCAGGCAACAGCCTACTAACAAGTGAGGACCCCTGTCCACCCCTCTGTCCCCCTGTCCACCCCTCTGTCCCCCTGTCCACCCCTCTGTCCCCCTGTCCACCCCTCTGTCCACCCCTCTGTCCCCCTGTCCACCCCTCTGTCCACCCCTCTGTCCACCCCTCTGTCCCCCCCTCTGTCCACCCCTCTGTCCCCCCCTCTGTCCCCCCCGTCCACCCCTCTGTCCCCCCCGTCCACCCCTCTGTCCTCCTGTCCACCCCTCTGTCCCTCTGTCCACCCCTCTGTCCCTCTGTCCACCCCTCTGTCCCTCTGTCCACCCCTCTGTCCGTCCCCCTGTCCGTCCCCCTGTCCGTCCCCCTGTCCGTCCCCCTGTCCGTCCCCCTGTCCGTCCCCCTGTCCGTCCCCCTGTCCGTCCCCCTGTCCATCTGTCCCCCTGTCCACCCCACTGTCCCCCCCTCTGTCCGTCTGTCCCCCCGTCTGTCCATCCCCTCTGTCCCCCTGTCCATCCCCTCTGTCCCCCTGTCCACCCCTCTGTCTGTCCCCCTGTCCATTCCTCTGTCTGTCCGTCCCCCCCTCTGTCCCCTCCTCTGTCTGTCCACCCCACTGTCCCCCCCCACTGTCCCCCCCTCTACCCCACTGTCCCCCTGTCCATCCCCTCTGTCCCCCCGTCTGTCCCCCTCTCCACCCCTCTGTCCATCCCCTATATATATTATTATTATTTATTCATTCTTTTATTCTTTTGCACTACAAAAAAGATGTGTGCATAGGAATTTAGGAATTCATATTTTTTTTAAACTATAGTGCGGCCCCCCAACAGTCTGAGGGACCGTGAACTGGCCCCCTGTCTAAAAAGTTTGAGGACCCCTGCTATAGACTGTCCAGTGTCGGGGTCCACTCAGTATGCAGAGGAGGACTGATATCAGTGCACCTAGAAACGGTGAGCCTATCGGGATGGATTAAGTGGAAAGGAGGGAGGGTGGATTTAGAGTTCATATTATGCCCAGAGTGGAGCTTTAAATACTATAAATTTATTTATAATGTTGTGTTCACTTTGTAGCATTTCACAGCTGAAGACTGAATTCTTGCCTCTCCTGAGTGTCACCTTTGTGTCGGAGAACAGCGTGATAGCAGCTGTAAGTTAATTCATAAATGTTTTTCCCTGCAGCATCACTACAGAGTTGCAATCAGTCTAGGAGATCAAACTGAAATGAGGTTGGATTTTACAAGACAAACCAAACCCTACCTCAAAGTTTCCCTGAACTACTTCAAGAAAAATGTTTTGGAATGGCCTTTCAATTTCTCTGTCTTTATTCATGTTCAAATAATATGAATAAATCTCAGCCATACAATCTATTCAGACCAATATTTCTCAACTGGAAGCATTCTTCAAGGAAGAAGGGTGGAAAACATTTGGGGCTTGTGATTTTTATGCTCTAGCTGGGAGGAAGCTAAAGATGTGCATGCCACAACTTCCCCCAAACTGTTACATTTGGCTAAATAGGCGTTTTGGATGAAAATGTTCAGAAAAGTCACGCTTAACTTAATTTTCTGTGGAAGTTATATTATCTCTATAAAGATCTATAATAGGCAGGTATACTACCAATTTTTGCAAGTACAGAAAGTGCTGGGGTTAGAATTTTTTTTTTCATTGAAAACTCATAAGCTGAAACATGTTATTGTTATTTTAATCAATTGAAATCTAAAACTGTTATTAAAAAAATATATCTCCTATATTCTTGCATGAAGGTTCTTGTAAAGGCACGTCCTGTTAAAGGGTGACAGCTGTGCCTTTTGTGCTCTTGCATGGTCATCCTGTCACATGCGGTAGAGACCAAAAGCGCACATTTAGAATAAAGGTTACATAGTCGAGTTGAAAAAGGACACAAGTCCATCTAGTACGATCCGGACGAAAAGTGGATAGGACTAATTGGATGGGGAAAACGAGGTTCAGGTCCACATTCCTTGTACAACATGGAGAAGAAAAGATCCTCAAAAGACGGGACTTTAAAGGACCATGAACACTCAGAAGAAAAGTATATAGTAAAAAATAATATTTTTATTCATTTAACATGATATCATAAAACACATAATGACATTAAAATACACATAGAGATGCAGCATATAAAAGAATGGAAGAGGCCCAAACCAACTGCCAGCTAGACAGATAAAATCCAATGCGTTTCAACATGTGAAGTAAGGGTCTTCAGGGAAAAAGGGAGAGGGCTGAAAGGCTTTCATAAAAATACGAACAATCTATAAAGTTGATACAAAATATAATAATTATATATACATGTAACACCATGCAAATACATACAACAGTTCAATAACTTATAGAACCATATGTATTATGTTATTATCAAAGACTGACCTCATGTTTGATGCTATTATGCACTGGAGGTCAATTACTCAAGGTAAGAAGAAGAGGATAGTGTGTGGATCGTTAGTACTTGTGTACTAACAATCCTCATTAAATTTAATAGGTACGATGCCTGACGGGTGTGGAGAGGCGACTCTTTGTACATCTTGCGGCATGTATGCGTTCCTTGATCATCCGATCGAGGGTGAATACTGCTGTGCAAAATGTAAGCGCATTGTTTCCCTGGAAGCCCAGGTTCTGAATCTGGGGAAGCAACTGTCAGCAATGAGAAGTTCCTACATACTAAAGGAGAGCCAGGAAGGTACACGACAGGGGCCAGCACAGAGGCGGGTGGAGACAAAGAGGTGCAGGCACTAGGAAAGTAGATGGGTGACAGGAAGGTTAGAGGGGGAAGTGCAAGGGAGGCCGATCCAGGGCTGGTGCATCCCAATAAGTACACTCCATTGAGTGACATTGGTGAAACCAGTCAGGGACCAGCACTGCTGGAGCTGAGGGACTCTCCTAGCTGCCAGGGGAAGAACTCCTCCAGTAAGACTGGGGGGGTAGGGAAAGGAAAGACAGATTCTGGTGGTAGGGGACTCAAGTCTTAGAAGGACAGAGAGGGCAATCTGTAACAAAGACCTGAAGCGCCGAACAGTATGTTGTCTACCAGGCGCTCGGGATCGTCAATCACGGATCTGGTGGACAGATTACTAGGAGGGGCTGGGGAAGACCCAGCTGTCATGGTGCACGTTGGCACCAATGACAAAGTCTTAGAGGCAGATAGAGTGTCCTAAAGAATGATTTTAGGGACTAAGGAGCTAAATTGAGGAAAAGGACCTCCAAGGTAGTATTCTCAGGAATACTACCTGTACATTGAGCCACACCAGAAAGGCAGAGGGAGATTAGAGAAGTAAACAAGTGGCTGAAGAGCTGGTGTAGTAAAGGAGGGGTTTGGGTTCCTGGAGGAGTGGGCCGACTTCTCAGTTGATAACCGGTACTATAGAAGGGACGGACTGCACCCAAATGAGGAGGGTGCAGATCAGCTGGGAATGAAGATGGCCAAAAAGTTAGAGTGATTTTTAAACTAGGTGATGGGGGCGGGGAGTCCAGAGGTAGAGATAGTCAGCACGGAACATATTCCAGAGGGTAGTATTGGGGGCATTAGTGGTAGGTTGATCAAAGCACATAAACCCAAGGTAAGTATAGTAGCAAGTCCTGGTTGCAATCTTGGAACACCCAAAAAGAGGATAATATGCAACCCGGTCTAAACGATGTGGCATGTTCACCAATGCCAGGAGCCTGGCGGACAAGATGGGTGAACTAGAGATACTGTTGTACGAGGAAGATTTGGATTTTGTGGGAATTTCAGAGACCTGGTTCAACAGCTCTCATGATTGGCTGGCAAACATTCAAGGGTATACCCTTTATCGCAAGGATGGAGAGGGTAAAAAGGGGGAGGGGTATGCCTATATATCAAGAATAATGTGCAAGTGAATTTGAGAGATGACATCACTAAGGGAGCTAGGGAGGAGGTGGAATCCTTATGGGTAGAGCTCCAAAGGGATGAAGCTAAGGGGAAAATAATACTGGGAGTATGCTATAGGCCCCCTAACCTGAGGGAGGAAGGGGAGACAGATCTCCTATCACAATTTGGATTAGCAGCAAGGATGGGAAGTGTTATCATAATGGGGGATTTTAATTATCCAGACATAGACTGGGCGGAGGGAACCGCGCATTCATCTAAGCTTCGCCAGTTCCTAAATGTCTTGCAGGACAATTTTATGGGTCAGACGGTAGACGCACCAACTAGATAGAGATAAAACATTACTGGATCTGCTGATTACCAACAATACAGACCTGATCACGGATGTGGAAATACGGGGCAAATTAGGTAACAGCGATCATAGGTCAATTGGCTTCAGTATAAATCACACAAATAGGAAACATAAGGGGAATACAAAGACACTGAATTTCAAAAGAGCCAACTTCCCTAAACTACGAACCTTGCTAGAAGGCATAAATTGGGATAAAATCTTAGGAACGAAGAACACAGAGGAGAGATGGGTTTGCTTTAAGAGCATATTAAATGAGGGCATTAGCCAATGCATCCCATTGGGTAATTTAAAAGAGCGAACAAAAGTCCTGGATGGCTTAATTCCAATGTAAAAATGCATATAAAAGCAAATGAGAAGGCCTTCAAAAAAATACAAGGTTGATGGATCATCAGCATTCAGACTTTATAAAGAATGCAACAAGAAATGTAGGGGTGCAATAAGGACGGCTAAGATAGAACATGAAAGACACATAGCGGAGGAGAGCAAACTAAATCCCAAGAAATTATATATAAATTATATTTAGATATAATTTATATATATTATATATAAATTATATTTATATATAAACAGTAAAAAAGGGAGGACAGACCATATTGGCCCCATAAAGAATGAGGAAGGACATCTGGTTACAAAGGATGGGGAGATGGCAAAGGTATTGAATTTATTCTTCTCCTCAGTCTTCACGAGGGAATCAAGGGGCTTCAGTAACCAAAAGTGCAGTGTTTATCCTCAGGACACATCACAGGAAAGCACCTTAACATTAATAAATCACCGGGACCAGATGGCTTGCACCCGAGGGTACTTGGGGAACTCAGTAAAGTAATTGCCAGACCATTGTTCCTAATTTTTACTGACAGTCTACTGACGAATGGTACCAGCTGATTGGAGAAAAGCCAATGTAGCACCAATATTTAAAAAAGGGCCCAAAATACATCCCTGGGAATTACAGACCAGTTAGCCTAACATCAATAGTATGTAAAATCTTGGAGGGGATGATAAGGAACTATATACAAGATTTTAGTAATGAGAACGGTATCATTAGCAGTAATCAGCATGGATTCATGAAGAATTGTTCTTGCCAAACCAATCTACTAACCTTCTATGAGGAGGTGAGTTGTCAGCTAGATAAAGGAAGGCCCGTAGACATGGTGTATCTGGATTTTGCAAAAAGCATTTGACACAGTTCCCCATAAACATTTACTGTACAAAATAAGGTCCGTTGGCATGGACCATAGGGTGAGTACATGGATTGAAAACTGTTTACAAGGGCAAGTTCAGAGGGTGGTGATAAATGGGGAGTACTCGGAATTGTCAGGGGTGGGTAGTGGGGGTCCCCAAGGGTTCTGTGCTGGGACCAATCCTATTTAATTTGTTCATAAATGACCTGGAGGATGGGGTAAACAGTTCAATCTCTGTATTTGTGGACGATACTAAGCAGGACAATAACTTCTCCGCAGGATGTGGAAACCTTGCAAAAAGATCTGAACAAATTAATGGGGTGGGCAACTACATGGCAAATGAGGTTCAATGTAGAAAACTATAAAATAATGCATTTGGGTGGCAAAAATATGAATGCAATCTATACACTGTGGGGAGAACCTCTGGAGGATTCTAAGATGGAAAATGACCTGGGGGTCCTAGTAGATGATAGGCTCATCAATGGCATGCAATGCCAAGCTGCTGCTAACAAAGCAAACAGAATATTGGCATGCATTAAAAAGGAGATCAACCCCAGAGATAAAAAGATAATTCTCCCGCTCTGCAAGATTCTGGTCCCGCCGCACCTAGAGTATGCTGTCAAGTTCTGGGCACCAGTCCTCAGGAAGGATGTACTGGAAATGGAGTGAGTACAAAGAAGGGCAACAAAGCTAATAAAGGGTCTGGAGGATATTAGTTATGAGGAAAGGTTGCGAGCACTGAACTTATTCTCTCTGGAGAAGAGACGCTTGAGAGGGGATATGATTTCAATCTATAAATACCGTACTGGTGACCCCACAATAGGAATAAAAGTTTTTCGCATAAGAGAGTTTAACAAGACTCGTGGCCACTCATTAAAATTAGAAGAAAAGAGGTTTAACCTTAAACTATGTAGAGGGTTCTTTACTGTAAGAGCGGCAAGGATGTGGAATTCCCTTCCACAGGCGGTGGTCTAAGCGGGGGCATTGATAGTTTCAATTAACTATTAGATAAGCACCTGAATGACCGCAACATACAGGGATATACAATGTAATACTAACATATAATCACACACATAGGTTGGACTTGTGTCTTTTTTTTCAACCTTACCTACTATGTAACTATGATGGGAAAGTCCACATAGAACAGCAAGATGTTGGGTCATATATATACATAGTATAGGTCATAGTTACATTTATATATAATTTATTATATTTTGTATCAATTTTATAGATTGTTCGAATTTTTATGGAAGCCTTTCAGCCCTCTCCCTTTTTCCCTGAAGAAGACTCTTACTTCACATGTCGAAACGCTTTGGATTTTATGTGTCTAGTTGGCAGTTGGTTTGGGCCTCTTCCATCATCTTTTATATGCTGCAACTCTATGTGTATTTCAATGTCATTATGTGTTTTATGATATGATGTTAAATTAATTAAAATTTTACTTTTTACTTTTCTTCTGAGTGTTCATGGTCCTTTAAAGTCCCGTCTTTTGAGGAACTTTTCTTTCTAGCAAGATCCAATTTCCCATATCCCAAAGGTCTTTCTTAAATACCAGCAATGCTTAGAAAATGACCTAGAAAAATAACCTGATTATTGCAAGTTGTTTGTAAAAGATGTGTAATCCTAATTCCCTCCTTTTAGGGGCATGACTGTTGTCCTATGCTCTTCACATTGGATGATCATGGCTCATTGACATTTGTGTCTAAACTGGACATTCCAAAGCAAAGCACTCAGCGGAACATTTCGGCTATGGAACGCTTTAGAAACATGGATAAGAGAGCAACCACTGAGGACCGCAAGACTACATTGGACACTCTGCATCAGAACAGCATCACGTAAGCATCAGCTATGCACTGTTAGGAAGTAGAGAGTGCTTTTTTTTGTGTAATTATGCCATTTAAGCCATCCACTTTCCCAATTTAATTGTTATTGTGTCCTTGAGGCAAGTGTGGCATTGAGGAAGGCTACTGAGCACACAAATGCACTTGTTCAGGCAACACAACTATGGTATAAACAAACCAGTCTAAAGAGAAGCACTTGAATCTAAAAATCAAAGCACCACACCAAAGTCCAAAATTAGGTTTTGTTTTGAAACATGTTATAGGTGCTACAGTCAATGCGTTTCGGGGACAACACTTTGTCGCCTTAATCAGGGCTTAAAATATACAGTATCCTCTGGTATGGACTCCAGATAATACTCTATTGAAAGCACTCAGCAATGTGTAACACCTGTTATACGTTTAGAACAAAATCATATATTGGGTTCAAACACTTTGGTGTGGCGCTTCAATTTTCAGACTTCTGTCAACTATATTAATAGCACTACTAGATAATGTAATCGATGCAGATAATGTAATAGATGCATTATGCTGTAGAATAATTCTCTTCTATTGGGCAACATGCATTTCCTCTAAAAGTGTATGTCTGGGATAAAACAAAAAAAAAAAAGAATTTTGACATACCTGTAAAATCTTGAAGTACAGTATATGACACAGGCTTTTGATATTCATAGTCTTGTGGTTATAGGCAGGTGCCTTCATGTGATTGGACGTTGGCAAAGTTTTTTTTGAACACATGCTACCTGGGTTATTTTCTTTGATCTCAAGGTTTGGGCATGAGATCTGAGAGAGATCAATTTGTTTTCTGGACTTTTGCCTGGGCTTTGTCTAGAATGAGGCCCAAGTACGCCAGGCAAATGGAAGGTTCCATTTGATTACCCAATCAAAAGCCTGAAGAATCTGAATAGTCTCGAGAATGCAGATAACCAGAAGGGGAGATGAGTCCTGCAGAAGAAGGTCATCAAGTATCCTGTAACCTGAATGTCCTAAGTTCTTAAGAGGGCAAAAAGGGGTGCAAGTACCTTTGTGAATATTCTGGAAGCAGAGAATAGACTAAAAGTCAGTTCAACAAATGAAGTATTTCTCTTCTAATGCAAAGAGCAGAAAGCTTGCTTGGTAAATGGGAATGTGCAGATAAGCATCTTGGATGTCTATGGATGCTAGATATTCCCTTCTAGGTTTTGGTACCATGAACAGGTTTTGAATAGAATCCTTTGAATCCGTCCTCCAGAGGTTCTGGAAAGACCACTTATTGAAACAAAAATGGTAACCCCCTCAGTTGGGACTTTAAACAGACCACCCACTCAGAAATAAGTAATAAACAATCTTTAATAATAGACTTATTTCTGAGTGGGTGGTCTGTTTAAAGTCCCAACTGAGGGGGTTACTATTTTTGTTCCTATTGATAGGGATGGGACCACCATGCTCTCTGTGATATGATGGGAGCCTCTCGTTTTTCTACTTATTGAAACGAGGTGGTTTTGGGCATTTTGCAAATCTGGCTGTTCTTGAACAGATTTGGGTTGATCAGAAAGAAGAAAGCGATGAGGGAGTAGAGTTTTGAATTCTATTTTGCATCCCCTCGAAACTAACAGTTGAACCCACAGGACTGGAATGGGTGTCTTCCAAAGAAAGGCAAAGGGCTTTGTGAAGAAGGCTTTGGGGTAGACTTGGTGGACTTTGTGTTCCACATTTTGTGCCAAAGGGAAAGGCTGAATTTTGGCATAACAGTTGAAGCCTGAGTAAAGGGTTGAGGTTGCTCTGCATTTAGAGGCGGTAGAAGCTTCCGAGAAGTGAGACTTTATGACCCTATGCTGTAAAAAAAGTATCTTTCTTCCTGTGACATCTTGGAATTTAATAGGAAAGGTCCAGCCGAAGCTCATTTGGCTGGGCTTCTCCTATGGATCACAGGAGTGCAATTAGTTTTTAAGTCCGCTCTCTGCTGACGTCACAGAAATCAGTCCAGGTACCGCGTCATCCCGACAGTGGAAGTCTGGATCCGGCAGGTGCCTGGACTGACATCCGTCTCAGCCTTTCCGTGAGCCACTGAGAGCCTGAGACGGCCGCTCCCCGCCCCTCCACAGATCAGCGCTCCAGTGAGCGAGGAGAAGCAGAGCGGAGAGATGCTGATTGACAGTCGGCAGCTCTCTGCTCGAGGAGCTCTGAGAACCGAGCCATCAGCGATGTTCAATCGCTTGTTTCTCAGTGTAGAGGCACCGGGGGGACAGATGTACCTAGGTAAGTATGAATATGGGGGAAAAAAAACCCAAACCCTTACTACTTTTAAGTGCCTCATCCAAGAGATTTCTTCTTTTTAAAGGGCATGCATGTTAGATGTGAGGTTGGCATCCCTGGTGGGCATCCTTGATGGGTATGCACTAATAAGCGATGCACTGATTATCATTGCAGACCCCCATGTCAGGAGAGCTGATGATCCGTTCTCCTCTACCCGCGCTTTGTCAGCGCGAATAAAGTAAAAGCCGTTAAACAGCACTTCCTGGTTACGATGTGACCAGCTGTGATTGGACACTCTTTACTGAAATGCGATGTGTCAGAGCGACACACCGCACTACCGATCGCCAGGCCGCCCGCCCTCGACTTATCCTGCTGGACGTCCTATGATGCCCAGTCAGGATAACTGATCCCCAGCTCGGCCATCATTCTGCTATAGGCCAGGTGGGATGTGGTTAAATTTGGTGTCAGTTAGGGCTGCAACTAACGATTATTTTCATAATCGATTATTTGGCCGATTCGTGTTTCGATTAATCTGTTAATAACCTTAAAAAAAGTGTGGTGTATAATTTAGTTAATATGTAAAGTTTAAAAAAAAAGGACATTTATTCCTAAATATCTCTATACGCAGGGCTAAATATAAAATAAACAACTATATGGTTAGGGAGTAAAATCTTTAACCAGTTGCCGACCGCCGCACGACGATGTACGTCGACAGAGCGGCACGGGCAGGCAAAAGGACTTACATGTACGTCCTTGCCTGCCCGCGGGTGGGGGGTCCGATCGGACCCCCCCCCCCCCCCCCCCCCCCCCCGGTGCCTGCGGCGGTCGGCAAATCTCCCCCGGCGATCGGTGGTGAGGGGGAGGCCATCCATTCGTGGCCCCCCCCCCTCGCGATCGCTCTCAGCCAATGGGATCATTTCCCTGCCTCTGTATTGTACACAGAGGCAGAGGAAATGATGTCATCTCTCCTCGGCTCGGTATTTTCCGTTCCGGGCCGAGGAGAGAAGACTGAAATGTGAGTGCACCAAACACACACACACACAGTAGAACATGCCAGGCACACAAAACACCCCGATTTCCCCCCCCCCCCCCGATCGCCCCCCGATCCCCCCCAATCACCCCCCCCCTGTCACAAACTGACACCAAGCAGGTTTTTTTTTTTTTTTTTTTTTTCTGATTACTGTATTGGTGTCAGTTTGTGACAGTTACAGTGTTAGGGCAGTGAGTGTTAGGCCCCCTTTAGGTCTAGGATACCCCCCTAACCCCCCCTAATAAAGTTTTAACCCCTTGATCACCCCCCGTCACCAGTGTCGCTAAGCGATCATTTGTCTGATCGCTGTATTAGTGTCGCTGGTGACGCTAGTTAGGGACGTAAATATTTAGGTTCGCCGTCAGCGTTTTATAGCGACAGGGACCCCCATATACTACCTAATAAATGTTTTAACCCCTTGATTGCCCCCTAGTTAACCCTTTCACCACTGATCACCGTATAAGTGTTACGGGTGACGCTGGTTAGTTCGTTTATTTTTTATAGTGTCAGGGCACCCGCCGTTTATTACCGAATAAAGGTTTAGCCCCCTGATCGCCCGGCGGTGATATGCGTCGCCCCAGGCAGCGTCAGATTAGCGCCAGTACCGCTAACACCCACGCACGCAGAATACGCCTCCCTTAGTGGTATAGTATCTGAACGGATCAATATCTGATCCGATCAGATCTATACTAGAGTCCCCAGCAGTTTAGGGTTCCCAAAAATGCAGTGTTAGCGGGATCAGCCCAGATACCTGCTAGCACCTGCGTTTTGCCCCTCCGCCCGGCCCAGCCCAGCCCAGCCCACCCAAGTGCAGTATCGATCGATCGATCACTGTCACTTACAAAACACTAAACACATAACTGCAGCGTTCGCAGAGTCAGGCCTGATCCCTGCGATCGCTAACAGTTTTTTTGGTAGCGTTTTGGTGAACTGGCAAGCACCAGCCCCAAGCAGCGTCAGGTTAGTGCCAGTAGCGCTAACACCCACGCACGCACCGTACACCTCCCTTAGTGGTATAGTATCTGAACTGATCAATATCTGATCTGATCCGATCAGATCTATACTGGCGTCCCCAGCAGTTTAGGGTTCCCAAAAACGCAGTGTTAGTGGGATCAGCCCAGATACCTGCTAGCACCTGCGTTTTGCCCCTCCACCCGGCCCAGCCCACCCAAGTGCAGTATCGATCGATCACTGTCACTTACAAAACACTAAACGCATAACTGCAGCGTTCGCAGAGTCAGGCCCGATCCCTGCGATCGTTAACAGTTTTTTTGGTAGCGTTTTGGTGAACTGGCAAGCGCCAGCGGCCTAGTACACCCCGGTCGTAGTCAAACCAGCACTGCAGTAACACTTGGTGACGTGGCGAGTCCCATAAGTGCAGTTCAAGCTGGTGACGTGGCAAGCACAAATAGTGTCCCGCTGCCACCAAAAAGGAAGACAAACACAGGCCCGTCGTGCCCATAATGCCCTTCCTGCTGCATTCGCCAATCCTAATTGGGAACCCACCACTTCTGCAGCACCCGTACTTCCCCCATTCACATCCCCAACCAAATGCAGTCGGCTGCATGAGAGGCATTTTTATGTCCTCCCGAGTACCCCTACCCAACGAACCCCCCCAAAAAAGATGTTGTGTCTGCAGCAAGCGCGGATATAGGCGTGACACCCGCTATTATTGTCCCTCCTGTCCTGACAATCCTGGTCTTTGCATTGGTGAATGTTTTGAACGCTACCATTCACTAGTTGAGTATTAGCGTAGGGTACAGCATTGCACAGACTAGGCACACTTTCACAGGGTCTCCCAAGATGCCATCGCATTTTGAGAGACCCGAACCTGGAACCGGTTACAGTTATAAAAGTTACAGTTACAAAAAAAGTGTAAAAAAAAAAAAAAACACAAACAAAAATATAAAATAAAAAATAATAGTTGTCGTTTTATTGTTCTCTCTCTATTCTCTCTCTCTATTGTTCTGCTCTTTTTTACTGTATTCTATTCTGCAATGTTTTATTGTTATTATGTTTTATCATGTTTGCTTTTCAGGTATGCAATTTTTTATACTTTACCGTTTACTGTGCTTTATTGTTAACCATTTTTTTGTCTTCAGGTACACCATTCACGACTTTGAGTGGTTATACCAGAATGATGCTTGCAGGTTTAGGTATCATCTTGGTATCATTCTTTTCAGCCAGCGGTTGGCTTTCATGTAAAAGCAATCCTAGTGGCTAATTAGCCTCTAGACTGCTTTTACAAGCAGTGGGAGAGAATGCCCCCCCCCCCCACCGTCTTCCGTGTTTTTCTCTGGCTCTCCTGTCTCAACAGGGAACCTGAGAATGCAGCCGGTGATTCAGCCAGCTGACCATAGAGCTGATCAGAGACCAGAGTGGCTCCAAACATCTCTATGGCCTAAGAAACCGGAAGCTACGAGCATTTTATGACTTAGATTTCGCCGGATGTAAATAGCGCCATTGGGAAGCATTTTATCACACCGATCTTGGTGTGGTCAGATGCTTTGAGGGCAGAGGAGAAATCTAGGGTCTAATAGACCCCAATTTTTTCAAAAAAGAGTACCTGTCACTACCTATTGCTATCATAGGGGATATTTACATTCCCTGAGATAACAATAAAAATGATTAAAAAAAAAAAAAATGAAAGGAACAGTTTTAAAATAAGATAAAAAAGCAAAAAAATAATAAAGAAAAAAAAAAAAAAAAAAGCACCCCTGTCCCCCCTGCTCTCGCGCTAAGGCGAACGCAAGCGTCGGTCTGGCGTCAAATATAAACAGCAATTGTACCATGCATGTGAGGTATCACCGCGACGGTCAGATCGAGGGCAGTAATTTTAGCAGTAGACCTCCTCTGTAAATCTAAAGTGGTAACCTGTAAAGGCTTTTAAAGGCTTTTAAAAATGTATTTATTTTGTTGCCACTGCACGTTTGTGCGCAATTGTAAAGCATGTCATGTTTGGTATCCATGTACTCGGCCTAAGATCATCTTTTTTATTTCATCAAACATTTGGGCAATATAGTGTGTTTTAGTGCATTGAAATGTAAAAAAGTGTGTTTTTTCCCCAAAAAATGCGTTTGAAAAATCTCTGCGCAAATACTGTGTGAAAAAAAAAATGAAACACCCACCATTTTAATCTGTAGGGCATTTGCTTTATATATTTTTGTAATGTGTGGGGGTTCAAAGTAATTTTCTTGCAAAAAAAAAATAATTTTTTCTTGTAATCAAAAAGTGTCAGAAAGGGCTTTGTCTTCAAGTGGTTAGAAGAGTGGGTGATGTGTGACATAAGCTTCTAAATGTTGTGCATAAAATGCCAGGACAGTTCAAACCCCCCCCCCCCCAAATGACCAAGCACCGCCTTCAGGCTTTCTAAGGGCGTAAATTTTTGATTTCACTCTTCACTGCCTATCACAGTCTCGGAGGCCATGGAAAGCCCAGGTGGCACAAAACCCCCCCAAATGACTCCATTTTGGAAAGTAGACACCCAAAGCTATTTGCTGAGTGGTATAGTGAGTATTTTGCAGACCTCACTTTTTGTCACAAAGTTTTGAAAATTAAAAAAAGAAAAAAAAAAATTTTTTTTTTTTGTCTTTCTTCATTTTCAAAAACAAATGAGAGCTGCAAAATACTCACCATGCCTCTCAGCAAATAGCTTGGGGTGTCTACTTTCCAAAATGGGGTCATTTGGGGGGGGTTTGTGCCACCTGGGCATTCCATGGCCTCCGAAACGGTGATAGGCAGTGAAGAGTGAAATCAAAAATGTACACCCTTAGAAATCCTGAAGGCGGTGATTGGTTTTCAGGGCCCCGTACGCGGCTAGGCTCCTAAAAAGTCCCACACATGTGGTATCCCCGTACTCAAGAGAAGCAGCAGAATGTATTTTGGGGTGCAATTCCACATATGCCCATGACCTGTGTGAGCAATAAATCATTTAGTGACAACTTTGTGCAAAAAAATAAATAAATAAATAA
This sequence comes from Aquarana catesbeiana, assembly GCF_042186555.1. Taxonomy (NCBI): domain Eukaryota; kingdom Metazoa; phylum Chordata; class Amphibia; order Anura; family Ranidae; genus Aquarana; species Aquarana catesbeiana. The sequence goes on along the minus strand of NC_133329.1, from coordinate 235,002,381 downwards.
ATTGTCACTTTCCCGCAACTTGTGTCAAAATATAAAATATTCCATGGACTCAACATGCCTCTCAGCAAATAGCTTGGGGTGTCTACTTTCCAAAATGGGGTCATTTTGGGGGGGGGTTTGTGCCATCTGGGCATTTTATGGCCTTCAAAACTGTGATAGGTAGTGAGGAGTAAAATCAAAAATGTACGCCCTTAGAAATCCTGAAGGCAGTGATTGGTTTTCGGGGCCCCGTATGCGGCTAGGCTCCCAAAAAGTCCCACACATGTGGTATCCCCATACTCAGGAGAAGCAGCTAAATGTATTTTGGGGTGCAATTCCACATATGCCCATGGCCTGTGTGAGCAATATATCATTTAGTGACAACTTTTTGTAATTTTTTTTTTTTTTTTTTGTCATTATTCAATCACTTGGGACAAAAAAAATGAATATTCAATGGGCTCAACATGCCTCTCAGCAATTTCCTTGAGGTGTCTACTTTCCAAATTGGGGTCATTTGGGGGGGTTTTGTACTGCCCTGCCATTTTAGCACCTCAAGAAACGACATAGGCAGTCATAAATTAAAGGCTGTGTAAATTCCAGAAAATGTACCCTAGTTTGTAGGCGCTATAACTTTTGCGCAAACCAATAAATATACACTTATTGACATTTTTTTTACCAAAGACATGTGGCCAAATACATTTTGGCCTAAATGTATGACTAAAATTGAGTTTATTGGATTTTTTTTAGAACAAAAAGTAGAAAATATCATTTTTTTCAAAATTTTCGGTCTTTTTCTGTTTATAGCGCAAAAAATAAAAACCGCAGAGGTGATCAAATACCATCAAAAGAAAGCTCTATTTGTGGGAAGAAAAGGACGCAAATTTAGTTTGGGTACAGCATTGCATGACCGCGCAATTAGCAGTTAAAGCGACGCAGTGCCAAATTGGAAAAAGTGCTCTGGTCAGGAAGGGGGTAAATCCTTCCGGGGCTGAAGTGGTTAATTCACTCTGAGAATAACAGACAGAAGAGATATACTCTATATACTATAAGAGGAGATATACTATTAGAGGTTGAATCTTGTAAATGTCATCAGACTCGGATCAAATTTTTTTTAATTAACGAAAAAAAAAAGTTCTAGACTGTTTTGCAGATTTTCAAACAGAACTGTAATATTATATGCTTTTCTGCAGCTTCTCCATTGAAGTATATTGAACCAAAAAAACGCCGTTTTGCATTGAAAAAGGTCCTTGTCCCTTTCCAAATACACAGCAGCTGAAAAAAAAGCATAGATGTGAACGTTAAATGAACTGTAGTGCATTTCTGCAAAAAGCACCAAAAAAACACACGAGTGGGAACCAGGCCTCAGACATTTAGTAACATAATGGAGTTAAAAAAATAAATAAATAAAAATTAGCCCTTCATTTTTTTACTCTGCAACAGTGAAAGTAATGTTTACAGTAGAGATTATTTGCTCTTTTTGTACTATAAAGGGCTCATTTTAGCTTTTTTTAACCCCATTATGTTACTAGCGATTAATTGATTATGAAAATAGTAGTCGATTAATTTCATAATCGATTAGTTGTCGATTAATCGATTAGTTGTTTCGGCCCTAGTGTCAGTGTATTTTAGGTAGGATAAAAATAAAATGCAAAATGAGCACTATTGTTTTTGGGCTGTGCTAACCTACACATACGTAGTATCGCTGCGATCGTCAGGAGCAGGAGAATTGAATCTGGCTTGTTCTTTGGTGAAAGGTTATGGTAGTAGCAAGAAATATATATCTACATTTTTTTTTCTATTTTGGGCCAGTTTTCCTTTGATAATTAAAAAAAAAAAAAAAATCAGGAAATATTCATTACCATTTACCACCAAGTGAAAGCCCAATTTGTCCTGAAAAAAGCGCAGTATAATCCACCTGAATGCATAAAGTAGTGGGGATGATATGTAAAATTTTACTAACACAATTCCAAGTTTGTGCTTATGCATTTAGATTTGTTTTACCCTTAGGCATGAAGGGGTTATAAATGGTTCTATAGAGACAAAACATAGGGAATTGTGCACGTATTGTAGATACTCTATGTGCTCCCCCTTTTTTTTTCTCCAGCAGGCTTGCCACATTGTCAAGCAGGTCCCTTTTCATCGTTGCTGGCGTTAAAAGGTTCCTGTTATCTTTGGACAACATTAGGGTTCCTATATATAGTGGCTGAATTATATGTTCTATTCTAATGCAGTGACACTAATCTATTTCCAGATTGCTATAATTGCTGTCTTGTAATTTATTTTTCTGTCCTACAGCCAGGTATCTATTTATGAGGGGGACAAATCTGATTGTCGCAAGTTCTGTACTACTGGCATCGATGGTGCAATGACTATCTGGGACTTTAAGGTCAGTTTCTTATTTATGTTAATTTTTGTGTATATATGTTGGCTGTTTT